>NC_090375.1:13638281-13953811 GCF_036365525.1 Heterodontus francisci | reverse complement strand
GAAAAGTGTAATGCTGGACCATTCTGAAATGTGACTGTGATCCTTTTAACTTTTCATGATGGTGAAATATCTGCTGAAAACATAACCAATCACTTTAGCTTCGGTGTGTCATCAACGCAGCCTATAATTCAGCCACAGTGAGTCTTTCCATTGCTCTCAGCTAACTGCATTGAAACTGATCTATGCACCCAAAACCATATTTGTATTTTTTTCTCAAAGCCTGCATCTGTAACAGTTCTTAGACAGCTTAAAACTCCCAAAGGTATGAACTGGGAACAAACATGGTCCAGTGTCTCATTAATAGCATTAGAATTATAGAATGCTGCATCACAGGAGGAGGCCATTCAGCCCATCGTGCCTGTGCCAGCTCTTTGAAAGAGCTATCCAATTCGACCCACACCCCCGCCCCCCCCCACATCCCCTCCCGCTCTTTCCCTAGATTCGCTATTGAATCTACTTCCACCGCCCTTTCAGGCAGCGCATTCCAGATCACAACAACCTGCTGTGTGAAAAGAAAAATTCTCCTCTTCTTCCCCTCTGATTCTTTTGGCACTTATCTTAAATCTGTGTCCTCTGGTTCCCAACCCTCCTGCCACTGGAAACAATTTCTCCTTTTTTACTCGATAAAAACTGTTCATAATTTTGAAGACCCGCGTTAAATCTCCACTTAATCTCTGCATGAAGCAGAGCAATCCTATCTTCTCCAACAAAAACAGAAAATGCTTGAAACACTCAGGAGGTCAGGCAGTATACTAAATTGACAGTAGTACAAATAAATCGCTGTTTCATTTGGAAGGAGTGTTTGGGGCCCTGGACAGTAGGAAGGGAGGAGGTAAAAGGGCAGGTGTTGCATCTCCTGCGCTTGCATGGTAAGGTACATAGGAAAGTGGAGAGGTGTTGGGGGTGACTGAGGAGTGGACCAAGGTGTCACGGAGGGAATGCTCCCTTCGGAAAGCTGAAAGGGAAGGGGAGGGGAAGCTGTGTTTGGTGGTTGCAGCACACTGGAGGTGGTGGAAATGGCGGAGGATGATCCTTTGAACACAGAGGCTGATGGGGTGGAAGGTGAGGTCAAGGGGAACCCTGTCATGGGTCTGAGAGGGAGGGGAAAGGGTAAGAGCAGAAATGTGTGAAATAGATCGGATACGGTTGAGAGCCCTGTCAACCATGGTAGGGGGCATCCTCGGTTGAGGATTCTCCAATCTATCCATTAAACTGAAGTCTCTCCTCTTTGGCAAATCTCGTAAATCTCCCCGGCAGCCTCTCGAATGCTTTGATAGTCTTCCTAAAGCTTGGTTAATGTGATTTGTTCAGATATAAGGCGCTTTATATTTGCAAGAGGCACAGAAAATACAGACTGCTTCCAATTGTGTCGAAAGCCGAGACAAATGGCACACTGATTCAGTCAAAGGTGAGAGTAATGTTTAAAATTTGCAAGTCTTCACTTTAGAAACATTCTGTCAGTATCAAGGTAAAGTGGCTAAAGATTATATTATACATTCTCCTTATAAGAAATACTAGTTTATTGATCTCAATACATCAGATAGAGACAGAAAATAAATGTTTCATTTTTTCTAAAGGGAACAGTAGCTCTTAACTCTATTGTTGACCACATGTGTGTACTTTATTTTCTTATTCAATGTGGAAGTGACTGTGCAATGCTTCAGTTTACGCAACCACAACTTGTCTTTATTCTAGCACCTTAAACATAATAAAACATCCTAAGGCACTACACACGAATGATTATTGAGCTACGTAAGAAAATATTATGACCGAATGCTTGGTCAAGAGGTAGGTTTTAAGGAGCTTCTTAAAGGAGGAGAGAGAGATGGAGAGGTTTAGGGAGAGAATTCCAGAGTGTAGGAATCAGGCAGCTGAAAGCACATCTGCAAAATGTGGGGTGAAGGTAGTCAGGGATGCTCAAGAGGCTGGAACTAGAGGAACACAGAGAACGTGGAGGTTTGTGGGGCTGAAGGAAATTACAGAGATAGGGAGGGGCGAAGCCATGAGGGATTTGAAATACTCACTCATTGTGAGCACATTACCCTTGGCCTCCCCATAGTTTGATATACAGTGTGATAGATGTTAATGTTTATAGGTACGGTCCCCATTGTTAGCACACATCTGCACCTCATTATTGAATCTTTCAATTTATTTCAGAAAGGTCAAATTTTTATTTACTTTTCCATCCTCTTTTTTTATTGATTACTGTGTGGAAAGGTTACTTTCTAAAGTAATACCTGGAGTAAAGTATAGTTTTAAAATAAATCAAATGGGGAATTCAGGAGAAACTTCTTTCCCAGAGAGTGGTGAGAATGTGGAACTCACTACCACAGGGAGTAGTTGAGGCAAATAGTATGGATACATCTAAGGGGAGGCTGGATAAGCACATGAGGGAGAAAAGAATAAAAGGATATATGGTAAGGGTGAGAGCTGAATAGGACTGAGAAGAGGCTCGTGTGGAGCATAAACACCAACATGGATCAGTTGGGCTGAATGGCCTGCTTTTGTGCTGTAAATACTATGTAATACTATGTAAAAATGTTTGTCACCCCTAACCTCAGTGAGAGAGGTTATCAGCCCTGCTCTGGACCTTCAGAAGGTTGGCTAGTGCAGGCGAGTAAGTATTGATCCTTTCACCCATTAACTGGACAGTCAACCTTCCTACTCACCATGGTGTTCTTTAGTGGTCTAGTCTTGTAACTTTTTTTATTCTTTTCATGGGATATGAACGTCACTGGCGGGGCCAGCATTTATTACCCATCCCTTGAGGAGGTGGTGGTGAGCTGCCTCTTGGACCACTGCAGTCCATCTGGTGTAGGTACACCCACAGTGCTGTTAGGAAGGGAGTTCCAGGATTTTGACCCAGTGACAGTGAAGGAACGGCGATATAGTTCCAAGACAGGATAGTGTGTGGCTTAGAAAAAAATTTGCAGGTGGTGGTGTTCCCATGCATCTGCTGCACTTGTCCTTCTAGTTGGTAGAGGTCGTGGGTTTGGAAGGTGCTGTTGAAGGAGCCTTGGTGCATTGCTGCAGTGCATCTTATAGATGGTACACACTGCTGCCACTGTGCGTCGGTGGTGGAGGGAGTGAATATTTGTAGATGGGGTGCCAATCAAGAGGGCTGCTTTGTCCTGGATGGTGTTGAGCTTCTTGAGTGTTGTTGGAGCTTCACTCATCCAGGTAAGTGGAGAGTATTCCATCACACTCCTGACTTGTGTCTTGTAAATGGTGGACAGGCATTGGGGAAACAGCAGGCGAGTTACTCACTACAACATTCCTAGCCTCTGACCTGCTCTTGTAGCCATAGTACTTATACAACTGGTCCAGTTCAGTTTCTGGTCAATGTTAACCCCCAGGATGTTGATAGTGGGGGAATTCAATGATGGTAATGCCTTTGAATGTGAAGGGGAGACAGTTAAATTCTCTCTTGTTGGAGATGGTCATTGCCTTGCACTTGTGTGATGTGAATGTAACTTGCTATTTATCAGCCCAAGCCTGAATGTTGTCCAGGTCTTGCTGTATATGGACACGGACTTCTTCAGTATTTCAAGAGTCGCGAATGGTGCTGAACATTGTTCAATCATCAGGGAACATCCCCACTTCTAACCTTATGATGGAGGGAAGGTCACTGATGAAGCAGCTGAAGATGGTTGTGCCTAGGACACTACCTTGAGGAACTTCTGCAGTGATGTCCTGGGACTGAGATGATTGACCTCCAACAACCACAACTATCTTCCATTGTGCTAGGTATAACTCAAACCAGTGGAGAGCTTCCCCCCGATTCCTATTGACTTCAGTTTTGCTAGGGCTCCTTGATGCCATACTCGATCAAATGCTGCCTTGATGTCAAGGGCAGTCACTCTCACCTCACCTCTGGAGTTCAGCTCTTGTTTCCATGTTTGGACCAAGGCTGTAATGAGGTCAGGAGCTGAGTCGCCCTGGCAGAACCCAAACTGAGCATCACTGAGCAGGTTATTGCTGAGTAAGTGTTGCTTGATAGCACTGTCGACGACAGCTTCCATCACTTTACTGATGATCGAGAGTAGGCTGATGGGGTGGTAATTGGCCGGGTTGGATTTGCTCTGCTTTTTGTTAACTGTCTCTTTCTCAGATGCTGGTGCAACTGCGGTCATAGAGTCATAGAGTTATACAGCACAGAAACAGACCCTTTGGCCCATCATGTCTGTGCTGGCCATCAAGCACCTAACTATTCTAAACCCATTTTCCAGCACTTGGCCCATAGCCTTGTATGCTATGGCATTTCAAGTGCTCATCTAAATATTTCTTAAATGTTTTGAGGGTTCCTGCCTCGAATACCCCTTCAGGCAGTGTGTTCAAGATTCCAACCACCTTCTGGGTGAAAACAATCTTCCTGAAACCTCCTGCTCTGTGCCTTAAATCTATGCCCCCTGGTTATTGACCCCTCCGCTAAGGGAAAAAGTTTCTTCCTATCTATCCTATCAATGCCCCTCATAATTTTGTATACCTCAATCATATCCCCCTCAGCCTTCTATGCTTTAAGAAAAACAACCCTAGCCTATCTAGTCTCTCTTCATAGCTGAAATGCTCCAGCCCAGGCAACATCCTGGTGAATCTCCTCTGCACCCTCTCCAGTGCAATCACATCCTTCCTATAGTGTGGTGATCAGAACTGTACACAGTACTCCAGCTGTGGCCTAACTAGTGTTTTATACAGCTCCATCATAACCTCCCTGCTCTTATATTCTATGCCTTGGCTAATAAAGGCAAGTATCCCATATGCCTTCCTAACCACCTTATCAAGCTGTGCTGCTGCCTTCAGTGATCTATGAACAAGTACACCAAGGTCCCTCTGACCCTCTGTACTTCCTAGGGTCCTACCAACCATTGTATATTCCCTTGTCTTGTTCGTCCTCCCAAAATGCATCACCTCACACTTCTCAGGATTAAATTCCATTTGCCACTGCTCCGCCCATCTTACCAGCTGTGTCTTTCCAGAATTTTCCGTTTGTATTTCAGATTTTTCAGGACCTGCAGTTCTTTTTTTGCTTTGTTCTCCTCACCACGAAGAGTTTTCTGAATGTATCCTCTCCTCAAGCTGAATGTCTCTCGAGGTTACAGTTCCACGGGTTCTGATAACCCTCCTGTACCTTATCGAAATGTCTATTCTTTCAGATGAAACGTTAAACCAAGGCCCTGACTACCTGCTCAGATGGAAGTAAAAGATCCCACTGCCACTACAGTGAAGAAGAGCAGGGGAGTTCTCTCTGTTGTCCTCGTCAATATTTATCCCTCAACCAGCGTCACTAAAATACAGATTATCTGGTCATTATCCGACAGTGCAGCACTCCCTCAGCACTGCAATGGAGTGTCAGCTTAGCATGCTCAGCTATCTGGAGTGGGCCTTAAACACATGACCGCTGTTTCTGAGGTGAGAATGTGACAGGCACCTTTAGTTAACACTCTGTGCAGAATGATGGATTGGAGGCCCATTTTTATTATTGTATCTCAACACTTTTTAATTCCTCTTATTCATAGCTTTTTTCACAGATAGCAATCTCTGTTGGCAATGGAAATAATATGAATCAGGCACTCAGATCAAATCTGCATGATCCCTTTGTTTGCGAAGGAGTGGGGCACACACACTTGAGAATCCATGAGCCAGAATCTGGGAAACATCAACTGAATAGAATGGCCCTAGGAAGGCATGACATATGCCTGAGTGATTGGATACAATGCTGACCATTAAGTACAGCCTCCCAGAGGATCTGTGAAGCAGACTCGAGTTTTTTTTTGTCCCTGTGTTCAGATGAATGAAGAATCTTTGTCCAACACAACAGTCAATCAAGGGCAATGATTGCCAAAAGCATAACCTTATCTAGATGGGCAGACGAAAGGAATCCTGTTTTAAAAGTGAATCTCTTGAATGCAGCCCATTTTTTTTTTGATACGAGCTCTATGCTTTTTATTTCAGTTGTACAACATATAGCTCCCGGCAAAATACATTATGTAAATACATGTGTATTGTGTGAAGCCAAATCAGTTTGGATTTAGGAACTGAGTTGTCAGCTATCGATGGCCCGTTATTTTTGTACAATGATTAATTCTTAAGGAGGCGTTCTGCAGAAACAATGACAACTCCTGCAGGCTTTTCTGTAGATTTTTGGGATGCAGATGGCACAGTGCAGAAGTAATATCGTAAATCAGAAGCATTAAGGCATCCGCGTGCAGCAGTATTTATGTTGTAGGTCGTGTAAATGCCAACAGTGAGGATGACCAGGCTTAGCTTCCACTCACGAGAGAATTGCAGGGACGTGAATTTTTTCCTCGAATTGATATTTGGCGGTCTTGAATTTTTTTTTCCTCCAACATACTTTGATGTCTTTGTCATGTGAAGATGAAGAAAATATAGAATGAAAAGAGGCCTCACAATCGTGAGAACATTAAAGTAACCACATCAATGGAATTGGTGCATGCTGTAGTAAGTCAAATGTGAACTGTTTGGTCATTTGTAAAGAGTCCATTTAATTTCAGTTTAATTACATTCTTTTTCACTAAGTTGGTGATGGTTAATTGAAGTCTGCTACATACTCCCTATCAACAGTACCCCATTCTAAATAAAATACTTAACATGAGTCCCATAAAACAACGTAATAAGTTATAAAAATAAGAAATGCTGGAACCACTCAGCAGGTCTGGCAGCATCTGTGGAAAGAGAAGCAGAGTTAACGTTTCGGGTCAGTGACCCTTCATCGGAAGGGTTATATGCTGAATCAAGAAAACCAGAGAGAAAATATTCAACTCACTCTCTTACTGATCATTGACATCAATGGGTAATCAAGGCAGGGGTTTGTGGAAATATTCACGCCTTGGAGTCAGGAAAGTTGTGGGTTCAAGTCCCACGCCAGAGACTTGAGCACATAATCAAGGCTGACACTCCAGTGTCGTACTGAGGGAGTGCTGCACTGTCAGAGGTGCTAGCTTTGAGGTTTGATGTTAAACTGATGCCCCATCTTCCCTCTCAGGTGGGCGTCAAGGATCCTATGGCACTAATTGGAAGAAGAGCAGAGGACTTCTTGCCAGTGGCCTGGCCAATATTTATGTCTCAACAAACATCACTAAAAGCAGATTATCACTTTGCAGTTTATGGCAGCTTGCTATGCACAAATTGGTTATTGAATTTCCTACATTACAATAGTAACTAAACTTCAAAAGTACTTCATTGGCTATAAAGTGCTTTAGGATGTCCTGAGATCTTAAAAGGTGCTATATAAATGCAAGTCTTTCTTTTTCGGCGATCTCCCTGATCATCACTGGCAGTTCTGAGATTTCCTGCTATCATTAGCACCCTGGGAATACTGTTGCATTTCTGACATCTAGTGTTACTAAGGAGCCTGAAATGAAATTTTAAGACGTAAGGGTCAGGCAATTGCAGAATTCAAAATTCTTACTCTTGTCTTCTGATGGAACCGCTGACCATGTTACACTGCAGCAAGTGTCACCATGATTGTATGCACTCCTATACTTCAACCTAGTGGTCCCGCAGAGACTGCCAGGAAACCTCCAGCATAGTGGGAGGAGCCCTGAAGAAAACTACAATCAAAATGAGCTAAAACCTTGGTCTGCATTGCCTTTGTTTCCCATCTTGCTTGTTGTGGGCAAATTGGCTGATGTGTTGCCCACTTTACAACAGTGACTACACTTTAAAAGTACTTCTTGGCTGTAAAGCACTTTGAGATGCCCAGTGGTCGTGGAAGGTGCCATATAAATGCAAGTCTTTCTTTTTATCTCTTAAGTTAGGAGAGGCTGGAAAACCTCTCCATGAGAAGGTTAAGCGGTGACCTAACAGAGGTTTTCAAGATGACGAGAGGCTCTGATAGAGTAAAGAGAGAAACCACTCCCTCCAGGCAATAACCCAATAAAATCATTGACAAAAGATCTAGAGGGGAGATGAGAAGAAACATTTTGTTGTTGGGATCTGGAACACTTGACCTGAAAAGGTGGTGGAAGTCGATTCCATAAATCATTTTCAAAAGGAGTTGGACAGATACTTGAGGATGACAAACTTACCGAGTTCTGGACAGAAAGCAGGATGTGGGACTAAGAAAGACTGCTCTTCAAAAGAGCTGGCACAGGCATGATGGGCCAAATGGCCTTCTTCTGTGCTGTAAATTTCAATGGTTCTGTGCTGCAATGATCAAATAACTTCAGTGAAAAGCTTGGGATTGGAGAAATAGTTCTGCAAATGAACAAAGGGAATTTAGGCCCTTGCCAACTGGCAATATACAAAAACATGAGGAAGAACAGGATAAGGAATATGCCCATGAGGACTTTTCCCTCCAATAGTCCATGTATAATTTCAACTGGCGGGAGCTTTGTTCATTTAAGGTATCTCCCGAGAAAGTTGGAAAACCACAGGCAGATATAACCATCACAAATTGCTCTGACTCCCAAAGGTAATCCGACAAAACTCCAGAATTTCAATCCGACTTCACAGTTTGCATTATTCAACTTTGAGCAGCGACGTTCTGTAGAATACTTTGCCCTTGTCTCAGCAGGATGGGAAACTATCACATTTCCCAGAGCCTTCAATAGTCAGTATATATAATTAACCTTTTACAGTCCCACCCTTAACCATGCATTCATCCAAGTCCTACATTACAATACAGCATTTACTGACTTTGATAGGAATTCATTACATGTTCTATCCTATTTTATCGGAACGTCAAAGCTGGGACCATTCAACCTCACTCCACCTTTCCTTCCCTTCCATAATCTCCAACCTTTATAAATTCCAAGCTTGTAGCCAATTTATATTACTTTCTGATTTACCTTGCATTCCCTAATACTCCTTTCTATCTTATTATCTGGTCGTTATCACAGTGCTGCTTTTGGGAGCTTACTGTGCACAAGTTGGCTGCTGCGTTTTCTGCATTACAAAAGTGATTACACTTTGTCCTGTTTCTCTCTATTAGAAATGCATTTTGAAGTAAGTTATCTATATACAGATATGAAGTACTTTACTTCAGAAATCACATCAGACTAAACCAACTGATAAACAGGAAACATCAACATTCAGCTATTCCCATCATATTGGGCTGAATCTCCTGTGCCTGCCGCTGATGACGGCAGCAGGAGAGAAAAACTTTGGCAGCTCATTTTAATGGCTGGGGTGGGCCAACTCCCCCAATCATTTGGAGGCGGCGGGCTGTCTGTCCCCAACAATAGCAGCAGCTGCCTGTGCACAGGCTTTGACGCCATTTTTTAAGGGCTTTCAGCCCTACTGGGAAACTTACATATTTAAAGGTAAAAAAAAAGAAATACAGACATTTCATCGATCACTCTCCCACCCTCCCGTCTCTTCTAGACTAGTTGATAAAAATCGATTGCCCTGATTAGCCAACCACTCCTTTATCATTGTAACATGCGATTCCCTGGGTGACAGAAGGTGAAATAGATGGAACTGGATCTTTTTCCATCCAGTAATCCGATGCTCCTGTAAATTCTCTTGTAAAGTGCAAAACACTTGCCTCTGTACCACAGGCATCCTACAGCCAAGCTACGGTGCTATAAGTCCAAGTTAATTCTTCCATTTTGTGAGACAAACAACATCATTAGTATTCTTGCAGTAAAGGAGATTGTTTAACATAAAAGTGTAACTGGGGCAACTGTACAGTAAAGGAATACCATTCATCATACTGTCTTTTTGGGGGCTTTTGAGCGACAGCCTGCTGTCATCAGGTGTCTGATCCAGTACAGCATTCTCTACAGGAGATCTGTGGTATGTGTAAACAATGCAAGTAAAAACAAGCCTCCACAACCAATCCTGTTCGTCACTGAGACACGCTGGGCAGGATTTTGCCACGTGCTTCGGGACCTCAATGTCCGACTAAATGGGAGTCCCGAGCCCGTACTTGCCGGCATTGGGACCAGCTCAGCAATTTTCACAGAGTCGGCCTTCTAATTGGCCGCCTTCCGGCTCGCCATCCAATTAAGGATGGCGGGTGGGCTGCTCGCCTAATCAGAGGGCTATCAGCTCTGTAGCCTTGGTAGCAGAAGTGGGAGCTGCTGAGGCATGACGGAGTCAAGGGGCACCTCTAAAAAAGGATGCGCCCTCGAGCAGGTAAATGAAAAGTTTACCTTGTCGGAAGCCGGGAACAATTCCAGCGCCCGGTACCAGCATGTGTGCAGGAAGTGTGTCCAGCTACAGCTTCTGGAAGTCTGGGTTTCGGAGCTGACGCGGCAGCTGGGGACACTGTGGAGCATCTGCGAGGCAGAGAGTATTGTGGATAGCACATATAGAGAGGTGGTCAGACCACAGGCTCAGACCCCACAGGCAGGAGGGGAATGGGTGACCACCAGGCAGAGCAAGAGGACTAGGCAGGCAGTTCAGTAATCTCCTATGGCTATTCCCCTGCAAAACAGATATACTGCTTTGGATACTGTTGGGGGGAATGGCCTCTCAGGGGAAAGCAGCAACAGCCCAATTCGGTGCACCACAGTTGGCTCTGCTGCACAAGGGAGGAGTAAAAAGTGTGGGAATGCAATAGTTTTAGGGGATTCAATTGTAAGGGGAATAGATAGGCGTTTCTGTGGCTGCAAAAGAGACTCCGGGACGGTATGTTGCCTCCCTGGTGCTAGGGTCAAGGATGTCTCAGAGCGGTTACAGGACATTCTGAAGGGGGAGGGTGAACAGCCAGTGGTCATGGTACACATTGGTACAAATGACATAGGTAAAAAAAAAGGATGAGGTCCTAAAAGCAGAATATAGGGAGCTCGGAAGTAAGTTGAAAAGTAGGACCTCAAAGGTAGTGATCTCAGGATTACTTCCAGTGCCACGTGCTAGTCAGAGTAGGAATAGCAGGATATATCGGATGAATACGTGGCTGAAGAGATGGTGTGAGGGGGAGGGTTTAGATTCCTGGGACATTGGGACCCATTCTGGGGGAGGTGGGACCAGTACAAACTGGACGGGTTACACCTAGGCAGGACTGGGACTGATGTCCTAGGGGGAGTATTTGCTAGAGTGATTGGGGAGGGTTTAAACTAAAATGGCAGGGGGATGGGAACCTTTGCAAGGGGTCAGAGGAGGGGGAATCAAAGACAAGAACAAAAGACAGTAAGGGGAATAAGAAAAGTGATAGGCAGAGAATCAAGGGCCAGAATCAAACAGGGACACAGTGAAAAATATTGGGAAGGGGACAAGTAATGTTAAAAAGACAAGCCTTAAGTCTTTGTGCCTTAACACGTGGGGCATTCGCAATAAAGTGGATGAATTAATCGCGCAAATAGATGTAAACGGGTATGATATAGTCAGGGTTACAGAGACATGGCTGCAGGGTGACCAGGGATGGGAAATGAACATCCAGAGATATTCAGTATTTAGGAAAGACAGACAAAAAACAAAAGTCGGTGGAGTTGCATTGCTGGTTAAAGAGGAAATTAACACAATAGTGAGGAAGGATATTAGCTCTGATGATGTGGAATCTGTATGGGTAGAGCTGACAAACAGTAAGGGGCAAAAAACGTTAGTGGGGGTTGTATATAGACCCCCAAACTGTAGTGGTGATGTTGGGAATGGCATTAAACAGGAAATTCGAGATGCATGCGATAAAGGAACATCTGTAATTATAGGTGACTTTATTCTGCATATAGATTGGGCAAATCAAATTAGTCACAATACCATAGAGGAGGAATTCTTGGAGTGTATACGGGATGGTTTTCTGGACCAATACATTGAGGAACCAACCAGAGAACAGGCCATCCTAGACTGGGTTTTGTGTAATGAGAGAGGAATAATTGACAATCTAGTGGTGCGAGACCCCTTGGGGACGAGTGATCATAATATGATAGAATTCTTCATCAAGATGGAGAGTGACGTAGTTGATTCTGAGACTAGGGTCCTGAATCTTAGTAAAGGAAACTACGCAGGTATGAGGCGCGAGTTGGCCATGACGGATTGGGAAATGTTACTTAAAGGGATGGATAGGCAATGGCAAACATTTAAAGAGCACATGGATGAACTGCAACAATTGTTTATCCCTAATAAAAACAAGAAATGCTGGAACCACTCAGCAGGTCTGGCAGCATCTGTGAAAAGAGAAGCAGAGTTAACGTTTCGGGTCAGTGACCCTTTTTCGGAACTGACAAATATTAGAAAAGTCACAGGTTATAAGTAGGTGAGGTGGGGGTGGGGCAAGAGATAACAAAGGAGGTCGAGATTGGACCAGGCCACATAGCTGACCAAAAGGTCACGGAGCAAAGGCAAACAATATGTTAATGGTGTGTTGAAAGACAAAGCATTAGTACAGATTAGGTGTTAATACACTGAATATTGAACAGCAGCAAGTGCAAACCTGAAAAAAAACAGTGGGTAAGCAAACTGAACAAACTAAGATGAAATGAAATAAATGCAAAAATAAGATTGTAAAAAATGTAAAAAAGAATGTAAAAAAAAAAGGAAGAAAAAATAACTAAAAATGAAAGTAAAATGGGGGGCTGTCATGCTCTGAAATTATTGAACTCAATGTTCAGTCCGGCAGGCTGTAGTGTGCCTAATCGGTAGATGAGATGCTGTTCCTCGAGCTTGCGTTGATGTTCACTGGAACACTGCAGCAATCCCAGGACAGAGATGTGAGCATGAGAGCAGGGGGGAGTGTTGAAATGGCAAGCAACCGGAACCTCAGGGTCCTGCTTGCGGACTGAGCGGAGATGTTCCGCAAAGCGGTCACCCAGTCTGCGCTTGGTCTCCCCAATGTAGAGGAGACCACACTGTGAGCAGCGAATACAGTAAACTACATTGAAAGAAGTACAAGTAAATCGCTGCTTCACCTGAAAGGATTGTTTGGGGCCTGGGATAGTGAGGAGAGAGGAGGTAAATGGGCAGGTATTACACCTCCTGCGATTGCAGGGGAAGGTGCCATGGGACGGGGACGAGGTGGTGGGGGTAATGGAGGAGTGGACCAGGGTGTCGCGGAGGGAACGATCCCTTCGGAATGCTGACAGGGGAAGGGAGGGGAAGATGCGACTAGTAGTGGCATCACGCTGGAGGTGGCGGAAATGGTGGAGGATGATCCTTTGGATATGGAGGCTGATGGGGTGAAAAGTGAGGACAAGGGGAACCCTGTCACGGTTCTGGGAGGGGAAGGGGTGAGGGTAGAGGTGCGGGGAATGGGCCGGACACGGTTGAGGGCCCTGTCAACCACAGTGGGGGGAAATCCTCGGTTGAGGAAAAAGGAGGTCATATCAGAAGCACCGTCATGGAAGGTAGCATCAAAAGAGCAGATGCGTCGGAGACGGAGAAACTGGGAGAATGGAATGGAGTCCTTACAGGAGGTAGGGTGTGAAGAAGTGTAGTCGAGGTAGCTATGGGAGTCGGTGGGCTTATAATGGATATTAGTAGACAACCTATCCCCAGAGATGGAGACAGAGAAGTCGAGGAAGGGAAGGGAAGTGTCAGAGATGGACCATGTAAAGGTGAGAGAAGGGTGGAAATTGGAAGCAAAGTTGATAAAGTTTTCCAGTTCGGGGCGGGAGCAGGAAATGGCACCGATACAGTCATCAATGTAGCGGAAAAAGAGTTGGGGGAGGGGGCCTGAGTAGGACTGGAACAAAGAATGCTCGACATATCCCACAAAAAGACAGGCATAACTAGGACCCATGCGGGTACCCATAGCGACACCTTTTACTTGAAGGAAGTGCATGGAGTTGAAGGAGAAGTTGTTCAATGTGAGAACAAGTTCAGCCAGGCAGAGGAGGGTGGTGGTGGATGGGGACTGGTCGGGCCTCTGTTCCAGGAAGAAGCGGAGAGCCCTCAAACCATCCTGGTGGGGGATGGAGGTGTCGAGCGATTGGATGTCCAGGGATTGTTTATCCCTGTCTGGCGCAAAAGTAAAACGAGAAAGATAGCCAAACCATGGCTTACAAGGGAAATTAGAGATAGCATTAGATCCAAGGAAGAGGCATATAAATTTGCCAGGAAAAACAACAGACCTGAGGATTGGGAGCAGTTTAGAATTCAGCAAAGGAGGACCAAGGGATTGATTAAGAAGGGGAAAATAGAGTACGAGAGCAAGCTTGCGGAGAACATAAAAACTGACTCTAAAAGTTTCTATAGTATGTGAAGAGAAAAAGATTGGTGAAGGCAAATGTAGGTCCCTTACCATCAGAAACAGGGGAATTTATTATGGGGAATAAAGAAATAGCTAACCAACTAAATGCATACTTTGGTTCTGTCTTCACAAAGTAGGACACAAATATCATACCAGAAATGTTGGGGAACACAGGGCTTAGTGAGAGAGAGGAACTAAAAGAAATCAGAAGAAGGGTCACTGACCCGAAACGGTAACTCTGCTTCTCTTTCCACAGATGCTGCCAGACCTGCTGAGTGATTCCAGCATTTCTTGTTTTTGTTTCAGATTTCCAGCATCCGCAGTATTTTGCTTTTATAAAAGAAATCAGTATTAGTAGAGAAATGGTGTTGGGGAAATTGATGGGATTGAAGGCTGATAAATCCCCAGGGCCTGATGGTCTGCATCCCAGAGTACTTATGGAAGTGGCTCTAGAAATAGTGGATGAATTGGTGGTCAGATTCCAAGATTCTATAGACTCTGGAACAGTTCCTACAGATTGGAGGGTAGCTAATGTAACCCCACTATTTAAAAAGGGAGTAGAGAGAAAGTAGGGAATTATAGACCAGTCAGCCTGACGTCGGTAGTGGGGAAAATTCTAGAGTCCATTATCAAAGATTTTATAGCAGAGTACTTGGAGAACAGTGGTAAAATCAGACAGAGGTAGCATGGATTTATGAAAGGGAAATCATGCTTGACAAATCTACTAGAATTCTTCGAGGATGTAACGAGTAGAGTTGATGAGGGGGTGCCAGTGGATGTGGCTTATTTGGACTTTCAGAAGGCTTTCGATAAAGTGCCACAAAAGAGATTAGCGTGTAAAATTAAAGTGCATGGGATTGGGGTAGTGTATCGTGATGGATAGAAAATTGGTTGGAGGACAGGAAACAAAGAGTAGGGATAAATGGGTCTTTTTCCAAATGGCAGGCAGTGACTAGTGGGGAACCGTAGGGATTGGTGCTGGGACCCCAGCTATTCACAATATACATGAATGATTTAGGCGAGGGAACTAAATGTAAAATCTCCAAATTTGCAGATGACACAAAACTGGGTGAGATGGTGAGTTGTGAGGAGGATGCAGAGAGGCTTCAGGGTGATTTGGACAAGTTGAGTGGCAGATGCAGTATAATGTGGATAAATGTGAGGTTATCCACTTTGGTAGCAAAAACAGGAAGGTAGTTTATTATCTGAATGGCTCTCAACCAAGAGAGGGGGATATGCAGCGAGACCTGGGTGTTCTCGTACACCAGTCGCTGAAGGTAAGCATGCAGGTCCAACAGGCGGTAAAAAAGGCAAATGGTATGTTGGCCTTCATAGCGAGAGGATTCGTGTACAGAAGCAGGGATGTCTTGCTGCAATTATACAGGGCCTTGGTGAGGCCACACCTGGAATATTGTGTGCAGTTTTGGTTTCCTTATCTGAGGAAGGATGTTCTTGCCATAGAGGGAGTGCAGCGAAGGTTTACCAGACTGATTCCTGGGATGGCGGGACTGACATATGAGGAGAGATTGAGTCGGTTAGGATTATATTCGCTGGAGTTCAAAAGAGTGAGGGGGGATCTCATAGAAACCTACAAAATTCTAACAGGACTTGACAGGGTAGATGCAGGAAGGATGTTCCTGATGGTGGGGAAGTCCAGAACCAGGGGTCATAGTCTAAGGATACGGGGTAAACCTTTCAGGACTGGGATGAGGAGAAATTTCTTCGCCCAGAGAGTGGTGAGCCTGTGGAATTCGCTACCACAGAAAGCAGTTGAGGCCAAAACATTGAATGTTTTCAAAAAGGAGTTAGATATAGCTCTTGGGCCTAACGGGATAAGGCTACTGAGTTGGATGATCAGCCATGATTGTAATGAATGGCAGAGCAGGCTCGAAGGGACAAATGGCCTACTCCTGCTCCTATTTTCTATGTTTCTATGTTTAAAATCAGAGGGGCAAGGCAGACAGGCCTCCCTGGATGGCCCATTGGGGCCGTGGCCCCCTCTTTGGGGCATGGAGCCTCCTGCAACAATGGTCCTCCCAGACGACCGCCGAGAAACTTCCTACATGAAGCTGGCAGCCGCCCCAGCTGGTGGGCAGCTGTTCAACCATCAGCAAAATTCGGGCAGCCAGGGGAAATCACTCTTAATAGGGGCTTTAATTATTTAAATAGACTGCCTATCTCCGCCGCAGGCAGCCAATCTGCATCCGCTCCCACTGCTGAGACACTTCCCCGGTGGTGGGACTGTGCCGGGGAGGCCGTCCCAATGTGGCTCCTTGCTATTTTCCTGGCCCCACCCCCTGGGCCCCAGCCCGCCACCCCGGAGCCAGGAAAATACTGCCTGCTGAGTCTAAACCAGGAATTAGATTTAATTCAATGTAAAATCATGTACAGAATGTGAAATAAAGAAAGGGAAAGAAAGATGCAATTAAGAGAGAGCGAGAGATAAGAGACAGAAAGAAAAAGTGCTTTCATTTTGATTTTTAAAAAAATCCAACAATAATTAAATTCTGAAGGAGTGAGATTCCACACTTGTAAAATTAAATTTCACTGCCTAAGATTTTGCTTGGCAGTAATTAGTCTTACCACCCTGCTATAAATTGACTTACATTTGAATGGATAACTTTTTCTGGCATATTTAGTGCGTAAGTACAATAACTTCACGCCCCTTATGTGTTTGAATGCCGAGTGTCTCAGTACAGTACTGGTGTCGCAAAGCTTGTCCAGGAGCAGGGCAACTGACAGCAACCACCAATTTCCACATTTAACTGCACATATGCGGACTCTGGAAGTTAAGTATTGCTGAAAATAGAGGCATGTTGTCGCAGCTTTTCGTCTTGCACTCATCAGGACAATCGGAAGAATAATCAACGTGAGGGAAAACAACAACTTATACTGCATGAGAAGAGAGTGCTGTTTGTGGTCTACCGCAAACCCAACTTCACTGGTCAATACACACGTTGGGATTCTTACAGTTGCACGTGCTATAAGATTGGCCTTATCGGCAACCTCATAAATAAGGCCCAAGCCATTTGCTCACCATGCAAGCTTGATGCTGAAATAGGGTAAATCAAAGATATCCTGCATGACAATGGCTACCCTGATCAGATCACTTCTCGCCGTATATCATGCAAACTTACAAATGGGCCTAAGGCCGTCTTTTTTTGGCCCTGAAAATTGCCCAGTCTACCTCAAATTACCCTGGAAGGGTAAAGTACCCCATAAATTTGAGAACAGGTGAAGCTAGCTGTTTCACACTGCTACTGTGCAGTAGCAACACATGTCGTTTTCACCACCAACAGGATGCTGCCGTCAAGCCAAAAAGGCATCCTGCTTATCACACAAATGAGTAAGAGTAATGTGATACATGAATTTCAATGCCAGTGTGATGCTAGATATATAGGCCATACGTCCCTTATGGATCGTAACAAACAACATGTCCCTTCTGCTGTTCACAATGGGCAAGGTACAGGCTGTACCCAACCAGCCCATGCTTGCAAAACTCAAAACACAGTGCCCAACATTAGATGTGATTCCGTGATTGGACAACGTTTGCTAAATAATCCCCAGTGCTAAGAATTACACTAAAAAACAATTTAAGATTGTCCGTAGGGATTGCAGTGTGGCGCATTTGCGCATACTGGAAGCTACATATATTAATACACAGGGCCCTGTTCTTTGCAGACAGAAAGAACATATACAAACATTGTGCCTGTTTCAGCTGAACAAAATAAATGACAAAAATTCACTGGTTCATTCATCCGGGCAATGCCTTGAGTAATCAGAGTCGAGCTGCTTGGTTTAAATTTCAAACAAGCTCGGCAGTTAACTGTCAGTTACTGTAAACTGGCGCATTCTCCATGGCAACGCCTCTACCAATCAGAGTTCACTTGCCAACCAATCAGTACTCTCTTCTCATGAGTATAAGTTGTTGTTTTCCCTCACATTGGTTATTCTTGCGGATTGTCCTGATGAGTGCAAGACGAAAAGCTTCGACAACATGTCTCTATTTTCAGCAATACTCAAGTTCTGTGCTACTAACTGACCACCCTGGAAGTAGCTATTCGAGTTATTCCATCATAATGGTGAGCACTGATAGCCTCATCATTACTCTCAGCACAAAATCTGGGCCATTGAAAGAATCAGAGCTCTTCGAACAGTGTTTCCAACATCATACGTTTTCATTTTAAAGAGGACTAGCTTTTCTTTGAATGAAATGTTATTTTATAGGCTACTTAAACTCAATGTTAGCTTCCCATCTGAAACATAATTTTGTCTGAGTGTAGCGGAGATATTTTGAGGAAGAGTAGGCAACGATGTAATTATTAGATGATTAAATTATACTGGCATCATGTCATCTGATGCTGCTGTTCTATGACTTGACAGTGTAAGAACTGTAACAGATAACAGTCAGATAACTCAGTGGTATCGTTTCTGCTGAACACAAGAAAATAAAAATTAGGAGCAGCAGTATGCCATATGGCCCCATCAAGCCTCCTCCGCCATTCAATGCAATCATGGCTGATACTCAGCCTTAACTCCACTTTCTCATTTGATTCCCCAAGTGTCCAATAATCTATTTACCTTTGTCTTGACTGGACTTGACAGGGTGGATGCTGGAAGGATGTTTCCCCTTGTGGGAAAGACTAGGATTGGGGACACAGTTTAAAAATAAGGAGTCCCCCAATTAACATAGAGATGAGGAGAATTTTTTTCTCTCAGAGAATTATGACTCTTTGGAACTCTCTTCCCCAGAGAGTGGTGGAGGCAGGGTCATTGAATATTTTGAAGGCAGAGGTAGACAAATTCTTGACTAGGAAGGGAATCAAAGGGTATCGGGGGTAGGCGGGAAAGTAGAGTTGAAGCCACAATCTGATCAGCCATGATCTTATTAAATGGCGGAGCAGGCACGAAGGGGCTGAATGGCCTACTCTTGCTCCTAATTCGTATGTTCGCATGTTGAACATACTCAGCGACTGAGCATCTACATATCTCTGAGGTAGAGAATTCTAAAGATTCACATCCTTCTGAGTGAAGGAATGTCTCCCCATCTCAATCCCAAGTGGCTGGCCCCTTATCCTGAGACTATACCCCCTAGTTCTCGACTCTCCAGCCGGGGGCAACAGCCTCTCAACATCTAGCCTGTCAAACCCTCCAATAATGACTTGCAGAAGTAGCTTCCAAAAATAAATTATGGTTCACGTTTTTCTGCTCAAACCTTGCATTATC
Organism: Heterodontus francisci; assembly: GCF_036365525.1. NCBI lineage: Eukaryota > Metazoa > Chordata > Chondrichthyes > Heterodontiformes > Heterodontidae > Heterodontus > Heterodontus francisci. The sequence continues at coordinate 13,934,496 of NC_090375.1, read as the reverse complement.
ACAAACTTCCAAACTCTTCCATTAACCAGTGCGATCAGGCAACATTTTAGGACATAGTCGTTCATTTTTTTTTTTGCATTACCAAGTATTCCTTGACGTGTTTAAGTGTGGTAACCTGGTGCAGTTTTATTAATAGAAATGAAAGTGGATTTATCACCAAAGATAAGCATTTTTTAATGAGAGTGTCTAGTCCACTGGACTAGTAACCCAATTGAAAATAACTGAAAATTATGTAGAATCATTTACTAATTACATTGGCGTGTACTAGTCAGTTTCTTAGCAAATCAAATTAAATATATTTTCCGAAGAAGGGTCACTGACCCGAAACGTTAACTCTGCTTCTCTTTCCACCGATGCTACCAGACCTGCTGAGTGGTTCCAGCATTTCTTGTTTTTATTTCAGATTTTAATATTTATAAACTTATAAAGATGCCTGTTGGGCCCTTGTACCTAGAAACAGGAGCTTGATTTGAAGAAAGCCTTCGTTGAAAGCCTGCAAATGAGCACAATCTATGGAAATTCACTACGGCGATTCATTCGATCTAGAGGCATAGCCAGTTTGGTGGACGGGAGAGACGTCCAGCACAATGTTTATCAAGCTAATGCTAAATATCATGGAAACTCAATTTACAATGGATGTAACTTGTGCTTGAAATTCCACAATTCTTTATACTAGTTTGACTGGTACTGAGGAACCATCGCAACTGAGCAGAAACGCTTCTCCAGGATCTTATCACAGATCTACCTTCACATATTCAAAAGATAGCTTTCATGACGCATGTAGAATTGAATTTTTGTTGGACAAATTTAAGTCTACAGTGTAGAGTGTATAACAACTAATATTTGTTCAACGAGAGTTTTGATGTCCATTATGTGACTGGAGAAAATTAATGGGAGATTTAATAGAGGTGTTCAAAATCCTGAAGGGCTTTGATGGAGAAAATAAGGAGAAGGTGTTTCCAAGTGCAGAAGGGACGGTAGCCAGAGGAGACAGAATTAAGATAATTGAGAAAAGAACCGGAGACAAGATGAAGAGAATTTTTTTACCCGACGAGTTGTTGCGATCTGGAATGACGGGCAGAATTTTGTGAGCCCGCCGCCGGTCCTGGCATCAAGCCGGGAAATGGGCATCGTTCCCGATAGTGACGGGTGGTTGTTTTACATACTGGAGGCAAAGGCCTCCCCAGCAATCTTGTGGCGGGGTGGAAGGCGAGACGTTCATCATTGTTATCAGAACACCCTGGAACAGATGCTGGCATCATATTTAAAGGCCTGCCAGCCCTGCATTCACTCCTGCCTTTTGACAACGACTGCTTTCCACAGTGTCGCTTGCTACTTCAGGACCCCTCCAGCTGTCCATGGTGCCTCAGGACCCCTCCAACTGTCTCTGGTGCCTCAGGATCCCTCCAGCTGTTCCTGGTACCTCAGGACCCCTCCAACTGTCTCTTGTGCCTCAGGATCCCTCCAGCTGTTCCTGGTGCCTCAGGCCCCCTCCAGCTGTTCCTGGTGCCTCAGGACCCCTCCAGCTGTTCCAGGTGCCTCAGGACCCCTCCAGCTACCCCAGTACCTCAGGACCCCTCCAGTTGTTTCTGGTGCCTCAGGACCCCTCCAGCTGTTTCAGGTGCCTCAGGACCCCTCCAGCTGTCCCTGGTGCCTCAGGACCCCTCCAGCTGTCCCAGCTGCCTCAGAGCCCTCCGGCTGTTCCTGGTGCCTCAGGACCCCTCCAGCTGTTCCTGGTGCCTCAGGATCCCTTCAGCTACCCCTTGTGCCTCAGGATCCCTCCCACTGTTCCTGATTCCTCAGGATCCCTTCAGCTACCCCTTGTGCCTCAGGACCCCTCCCACTGTTCCTGGTGCCTCAGGATCCCTCCAGCTGTTCCTGGTGCCTCAGGACCCCTCCAGCTACCCCTGGTACCTCAGGACCCCTCCAGCTACCCCTGGTACCTCAGGACCCCTCCAGCTGTTCCTGGTGCCTCAGGACCCCTCCAGCTGTTCCTGGTGCCTCAGGACCCCTCCAGCTGTTACAGGTGCCTCAGGACCCCTCCAGCTGTTCCTGGTGCCTCAGAGCCCTCCAGCTGTTCCTGGTGCCTCAGGACCCCTCCAGCTGTCCCTGGTGCCTCAGGATCCCTCCAGCTGTTCCAGATACCTCAGGACCCCTCCAGCTGTCCCTGGTGCCTCAGAGCCCTCCGGCTGTTCCTGGTGCCTCAGGACCCCTCCAGCTGTCCCTGGTGCCTCAGGACACCTCCAGCTGTTTCTGGTACCTCAGAACCCCACCAGCTGCCCCTTGTACCTCAACACTCCTCAAGATGTCGCTTGCTGTCACAGGAACCTGCATCAACTGATGGACCAGGAGACTGAAATGGAGGCTCCATCGACCATGGCAGAAGGAAGACACTGGGTGGGCCCCACGGTTTAGCAATACCTCCCTGGAGATTCTCCTCCAGGCTGAAAGGGAAAGACGGGCGATCCTCTTCGCCGGTGATGGTAAGAAAAGATCCTCTCGCTTAACCAAGCAAGCCTGGATGGAGAGTGCAGAGGAGGTCAGCAGCCATGGGGTTACCCCCCCGAACATTGGTCCAGTGCAGGCAGAGAGTCAACAATCTCATCCATTCCGTCAAGGTGACTGCTTCATATCTCTCTGCTTTTGAGGCTTTGCAGTGCGAAGCGGGATATGGGGTAGACGCACCACAAAAGCTGGCAAAGGGGGTCGAGCATCAGCTCCTCCTGTCACATGCACGGCAGCATCTTGTCCACAGACCACACTCTTTCACAGCTCTTCCCCCATTAACTTCCCTGAGAGCTGACAGGAGGATGAGTTATATGGGAAAGCCCAGTAAGGGTCGAGGGGCTGCCATTAACAGAACTGTCATACTGATGTTTCAGTGAAGTATGACTATCTCCCTATTTCCATTTGCAGGACAAGAGAGCCCACTCACACAAGAGAGACATCACGGACTGCCGGAGGGATCCCCGACATTAGGCCTCTCTCTCAATAGCAGAGTAGGCACTCAAACTGGCAGGAACCCAGGGCAGCCGCTCCATAGTGGACGGTGACACTGGAGATTCCACGCAAGACAGTGAGGGTTGACTTACATTTCAACCATGGAGACCCATATCATGCATGGTTGGCATGACTAGATCTGCTCATCCTAACCCATGCTTGTGTTCTCTCATACAGGTTGGCATCCGCAGGCGATGCCAGTGGAAGGGGGACAAAATTCCACCTCTGAGGTGGATCAGCCGGCAGAGGATGCACCGTCCCATGACTCTCCTGCACCTTCTACCAGCGCAGATACTTACACCTCAGTAAGTTTGCGCTTGGCTGTAGACTCAGAGTCACAAGCTGGTGAGAGCACCGCACATGCACCCGAGCAGCTGACTGAGGCTGACACAGCCGAGGCCTCTGATAGTCAAAGGATGTGGGTATCCAGGCCCATGCTGAGCCCCAGGATGATGACAAGCTTCAGGTGTCAACAACACAGGGCATGCTGGAGTTGTAGCAACATCTGGCGGAGATGTCTGAGGCCATGCAAAGCCTTGAGTGGATGATGGAGGAGTCCATCCATGCATGAGTGCAGCCATGTCCCAGGCATGTGAGTGCATGGTTTCCTCCATCGAGAGGTTGAGGACCCTCACAGAGAGCTAGATTGCACAGATACACACAGATCTGCACACCATCTTTGGCCATGAGCTCAACTCAGCAGTGGCAAGGCGAGAGAAGGACCAGGAGCCTGGAGACTTCTCCTGCTCCACGTTCTTCTCTGGTGAGTAGGGAGGTTCAAGTGAGCCTTTAAAGGGAAGAGGAGTGACTGACCGCCACATCTGGGGGCTCCCCTCAGGTCACGCCGAGTGTGGACACCTGCTCCTCCACTAGTGAGTCCAACTCCTTCCAGCTGCAATGCCTGGGGAGAGTTCTACACCAGTGCAGGAAACCCTCAGGCAGCTATGGCCCTTCAGGCCTCATGCACCCAAAGGAGCCCACCATAGTCATCTCAGGCCAAGAGGCAGCCTGATGAGCAGCTTGCCTCCAGTCCAGCTGATGTTGTAGAGATCACACGGCGTAAGAGTACTCACAAACATATTCAGAAATCCACCTAGCCTCATTTGGGCACTCACGGGTGTAGAACATACACAATTTATTGCTTAATTAAAAGTTCTTTTGTTACATTCATTAACGATCACTGTCTGGAGTGCTATGGGTAGGTGGGAAATGATAGGGATTGTTTCCTTTTATCACCTTTCAAATGACCAAGGACAGCGTTTTTATTTAGAAATGTATTTTAATAGTCAACAAACAGACAATGACAAACCTTCTTATAGTTTAAAAGAAAGATAAATCTATTAAACAATACCCAAAATATTCGCAACATCACCCACTATCACACACACACATGCACACACACACACCACAAGACAAGATAGAGATTAAAAGACAGCATTTATGTCTGATGTTTTTAAAAAAGAGTTTGTTGTGAAACCTTGCTTGTTTCCTCAGGAGGAAGATTTAAAAGCGGTGCAGACCTGTTTTTCCTTTTTCACCAATGTCAGACTTTGGAACGTTTCAGGTGGAGAGATGTTCTGCTGCAGACTTTAGTCCAATCTCAGTCACAGCTCAATAGCAATGAGGTTGTCTCTTGCCTCCTTGGCATGTCACTTTATCTGCCTGGCCTCCGAAGCAACATCTTCAGCATCCAGTGCTGCTTGCTGCTCTCCCTCCTCCTCATCAGTGAAATGATGTTGCTCAGGTATCTCATCTTCATGTAACGCCTCCCCACTCCCCTCTGCTGGGCTAGATTGTGCAGATCACAACAGACCACCACAATATGGGAGACCCTCGCTGGGGCACATTGCCGGGCTCCACCAGATTGGTCAAGGCAGCGGAATCTCATCTTCAGCAGGCCAATGGCCTACTTGATGGTCACTCGTGTGGATCCACGGCAATTGTTGCAACTCTCCTCTGTTGCATTGAGAGCGTACCTCGTAAGCATGAGAAGTCAAGTCTTTAATGGGTAGCTTTGTCCCTGAGAATCCATCGCTGAAGATGAGCAGTGGTGAGGTGTGGGGGGCCTAAAAAGCTGTGACACCTGGGACTGTTGAAATATGTAGGCATCATGGCCTTTTTTTATTATTCGTTCTTGGAATTGGGCATCAGCATTTGTTGCACATCCCTAATTGTCCTTGACTCTCCCCATGCCATTTCAGAGGGCAGTTAAGAGTCAAACACATTGCTATGGGTCTGGAGTCACATGGAGGCCAGACTAGGTAAGGACAGAAAATTTCCTTTCTAAAGGACATTCGTGAACCAGATGGATTTTTACAACAATCGATAATAGATTCATGGCACCACTTTAAATTCCACCAACTGCTATGGTGGGATTTGAACCCATGCCACAGGGAATAGCCTGCACCTCTAGATTACTAGCCCAGTGGCATTACCACTACACCTCCATCGCCCCTGGATGATGCTTCCCGAGAAGCAGGCACACACCTACAGGAGACGCTTTCGGTGGTTGCCAACCAGTTGAACTTTGATTGAATGGAAGCCCTTCCTGTTGATGAAGGCGGCTGGCTGGTCCATTGATATTTTGAATGCCACTTGCATGCAATCTACCACCCTTGCCCCCGGAGAAATCCAGCAGATTTCCCGAACGCGATGGCCCTCTCGGTCTGACTGTCCGGGTTGGTCCACAGAATCACAGAATAATACAGTGCAGAAAAGGCCCTTCAGCCCATCAGCACTGATGCATTAAAGACACCTGACCTGTCTACCTAATCCCATTTGCCAGCACTTGGCCCATAGCCTTGAATGTTATGACGTGCCAAGTGCTCATCCAGGTACTTTTTAAAGGATGTGAGGCAACCCGCCTCTACCACCCTCCCAGGCAGGGCATTCCAGACCGTCACCACCCTCTGGGTAAAAAAGTTCTTCCTCAAATCCTGCTTAAACCTCCTGCCCCTCACCTTAAACTTGTGTCCCCTCGTAACTGACCTTCAACTAAGCGGAACAGCTGCTCCCTATCCACCCTGTCCATGCCCCTCATAATCTTGTACACCTCGATTAGGTCACCCCTCAGTCTTCTCTGCTCCAGTGAAAACAACCCAAGCCTATCCAACCTCTCTTCATAGCTTAAATGTTCCATCCCAGGCATCATCCTGGTGAATCGCCTCTGCACCCCCTCCAATGCAATCACATCCTTCCTATAATGTGGCGACCAGAATTGCACACAGTACACCAACTGTGGCCTTACCAAAGTTCTATACAACTCCAACGTGACCTCCCTGCTTTTGTAATCTATGCCTCGATTGATAAAGGCAAGTGTCCCATATGCCTTTTTCACCATCCTATTAACCTGCCCTTCTGCCTTCAGAGATCTATGGACAAACACGCCAAGGTCCCTTTGTTCCTCGGAACTTCCCAGTGTCAGGCCATTCATTGAATACTTCCGTGTCACATTACTCCTTCCAAAGTGTATCACCTCACACTTTTCAGCGTTAAATTCCATCTGCCATTTTTCTGCCCATTTGACCATCCCGTCTATATCTTCCCGTAACCCAAGACACTCCACCTCACTGTTAACCACTCGGCCAATCTTTGTGCCATCCGCGAACTTACTGATCCTACCCCCCACATAGTCATCTATGTGGTTTATATAAATGACAAACAATAGGGGACCCAGCACAGATCCCTGTGGTACGCCACTGGACACTGGCTTCCAGTCACTAAAATAGCCGTCTGTCATCACTCTCTGTCTCCTACAGCTAAGCCAATTTTGAATCCACCTTATCAAGTTACCTTGTATCCCATGTGCATTTGCTTTCTTGATAAGTCTCCCATGTGGGGCCTTGTCAAAGGCTTTGCTGAAATCCATGTAAACTACATCAACTGCACTATCCTCATCTACACACCTGGTCACATGCTCAAAAAGTCCAGTAGTGCACATAGTCGCCAGCACCTCTTGAACAGGGCATTGGTCAACTCCTTGATGCAGCTGCTGCCTTGGAGACCTTACACATGCCCCTCATAGATCCCTGGAAAGAGCCAGATGCGTAGAAGTTGAGGGCCACTGCAATCTTCAGGGCCAATGTCATAGGGTGACCCCCAAATCTCATAGGTTGCAACTCGTCCTGCAGCAGGGCACATAAGGTGGCGACAGCCTCCCTGGAGAGGTGCAGTCTTCGCTAACAATGGCGCTCGGACATTTGGAGGTAGCTCATTCAGGTCCAGTACACTTTCTGGCGCAGATGGGTCCTTCTTGGCATGGCTGGCTCTGCTGCTGCTCTTGTTGTGGAGCTTCACAGACAGGCGCAACTGCCTCTTGACCCTCCCTCCATTGGAGGCACTGCATCACGCCATGGGGTCCAAAAAGACAGGGTGTATGAGACCAATGCCAGGTGACAGCACCGACAGTGTACTATTGATGCAGAAATGGCCCTGTCTTGGCCACTGTCTTGGTAGAGTCCCTGATGGCACTAAAAGGCCAACCTTGCAGAGAGCTGACTCTCACTTCCAGCTGTTTGAGTGCGAAAACTTATCACCAAGCAGCTCCATAACCCATTTCAGGCCTCCCTACCCCTCCATACCCCAGGCAAAACCCTAGCAGAGCCCCCAAGTCCCCAATCCCCCTTATACAGCCCCCAAGTCCCCAATCCCCCTTGTACAGCCCCCAAGTCCCCAATCCCCCTTGTACAGCCCCCAAGACCCGATCCCCCTTGCAGAACCCCCAGGACCCTGAGCCACCTTGCAGAGCACAGAGCAACACAGTCCGTCAGTGGCCTGCTAGTTCCCCACACCCCCCCCCCCCAACTTCACCTATGCAGCAATGCCTAGGTCTGCCTCCCCACCTCGGTGCCGCCAAGTTTTAACGGCTGTAAAGCTGAAGGCAAGTGAGTGTGACCCGCTGTTCACTCAATCAAGAGCCAACCATTAAATCCCAAATCATGATATGTAAATGCATTCTAAAGAACCTCTCAGCAATTTAAAATAGCTTCCCATTGTGTCGGGACGGTATTGCCACCTTGGTAATTCCTGCTGCTGACAAAATCCGGAACCAACGTCACGACGCCAGATTTCCGAGCGGATGGTTCCAACACAATTCTCCTTCGCCCACGCTACCATATCTGCATTAAATTCTTCCCTGATAGATTCAATAGTAACCTTCAAAAGGGAATTGGATAGATACTTTAAGGTGAAAAATTTTCACAGCAATGGGGAAAGAGCAGGCAGGTGGAACTAACTGATCAGCGCAATGATCAGAATGAAGAAGGCTTGCATTTATATACTGCCTGTCACGACCTCGGGATGTCCCAAAGCACTTTACAGCCAATGAAATACTTTTGAAGTGTAGTCAGTGTTGTAATGTAGGAAACGTGGCAGCCAATTTACGCACAGCAAGCTCCCGCAAACAGCGATGTGATAATGACCGGATAATCTGTTTTTAGTGATGTTGATTGAGGGATAAATGTCAGCCAGGACACTAGGGAGAACTCCCCTGCTCTTCTTTGAATAGTGGCTCTGAGATCTTTTAAATCCACCGGAGAGGGCAGACTGGGCCTGGGTCTATTGTCTCATCGAGAGGACAGTACCTCACACTGTACCGCACTGGGCGCATCAACCTTGATTTTGTGCTCAAGTCTCTAGAGTGGGACTTGAAACCACAACCTTCTGACTCTGGAGACAAGAGCTTGTGATGGGAGGACAAGTTTATTTCACTTTTGGGAAGATTTCTTCTTTCAGGCAGTGGGCATACTGTTGGTGAGAGGCAGAAGTCTCCAATAATCAATTCATGTCATTTAAACTGAAGTACCACAGTACCATGTATTTTGAACTGAATTAATATCCGTTTAGATTTCACTGCCTGTAACTGGGACTTCACTATACATATTGCAGAAGCATGTCAGATTTTTGTTTGTGCGTAAAATCACTTTCGCCAGTGAGCTAAAATTAAACTTTACTGACTGTGAAAGTGCGTATCAGTTAGTGGATAACTTGAGTTTCAACATGAAGATGTGTCAGTAACAAGTCTAAAATGGGATAATTACCGTATTAAGATAATGGTAACTTGTTTCAAGAAGAAATGTTGTTCATAATTAGTGGTTCAATGTGTACAGCAAAAAAAATTACAATTTATTTCTTTAGTGTATTATCATCATTAGGGAGAATAAAGCATCAAAAATAGTCAACATTATTGAGTCGCACAGTAATAAATTAAAAGTCTCTGTCACCTCTCATTCATTCATATCACCAAACACAAAGTCTGCCATAACCCAGCCCAATCCTAAAAAATAATCTGCTTTTATAAAATATTCCTTGATATATTCAATAGTGTTAACTTGGTGAAATGTTTATTTTCTAAAACAAAATAAGCATTTTAAATCCCAGTGTTCATCCACCAGCTGTGAGTAACACGATTTTAAATGACTGAAAATGATTTTTGAAAAACATACAAAACTATTTTCTAATTAGATCAGGGTGCAGAAGTCAATTCCTGAGCAAATATTTTCAAAAGTTTCATTCAAAGCTTTTCAAAATGTCCCGAGTAGTATCCTTGTGCCCAAAAGTTCCTGCTTAGTTTTTGGAGACAATTGGTAGAAATTCCCAATGGGAATTAACTCACTTTGGGGATACGATCGGTTTTCCGGCCAGGGTCTGCTTCTCACGTGATGTTTTTAAAATTAGCACAAAAGAGCACTGGAAGTGGAGTTGTGCTGACCTCAATTTGAGCTTAAAATTCCTGCATCTTTTACAATGGTTACGCTGGGAAAACCAGAATATTTTCTAGAAGGTGAGAGATTAGTAAATGTTGGTTTTCAGAGGGATTTAGGTGTCATTGTGCACAAATCACAGAAAGGTCACATGCAGGAAAGAAATGGTATATTAGTATTTATTGCAAAGGGGTTGCACTACAAGAGCGAGGAAGTCTTGTTGCATAATAGAATCATAGAAAGTTTAAGGCACAGAAAGAAGACCATCGTGTCTGTACCGGCCGAAAAAACGATCCACCTATTCTAATCCCACCCTCTAGCATTTGGTTCATAGCCCTGCAGATTATGACATTTGAGGTGCATATCCAGATTCCTTTTAAATGAGTTGAGAATTTCTGCCTCAACTACCCTTTCGGACAGTGAGTTCCAGACTCCCATCACCCTCTGGGTGAAAAAGCTTTTCCTCATCTCCCTTCTAATTTTTCTCCCAATCACGTTAAATCTATGCCTCCTCGTCACTGACCTCTCTGCTAAGGTGAATAGACCCTTCATCTCCACTCTATCCAGGCCCCTCAACATTTTGTACATTTCACTCAGATCTCACCTCAGCCTTCTCTGTTCTAAGGAGAACAACCCCAGCCTATCCAATCTTTCCTCACAGCTGCATTTTTCCAGTCCTGGCAACATCCTCGTAAATCTCCTCTGTACCCTCTCTAGTGCAATTACATCCTTTCTGTAATGAGGTGACTAGAACTACACACAGTACTCAAGTTGTGGCCGAACCAATAAGTTATACAGTTCCAGCATAACCCCCCTGCTCTTATGTTCAGTTACAGTTGTATAAGGCTTTGGTGAAACCACACCCGTGTACAGTTTGGTCTCCTTACCTAAGGAAAAATACAGTTGCCATAGAGTGAGTGCAACAAAGGTTCTCTAGATTGATTTCTGAGATGAGAGGGTTGTTCTGTGAGTGGTGATCTCATTGAAATATATATGATTCAGAGAGGGCTTGACAGAGTAGATTCTGTGCTGGTTCCAGGTAGATGCTGAGAGGTTGTTTCCCCAGGCTGGGGTGTATAGTTCCAAGTCAGGATGGTGTGTGACTTGGAGGGGAATTTGCAGGTGGTGGTGTTCCCATGCGTCTGCTGCCCTTGTCCTTCTAGGTGGTAGAGGTCGCGGGTTTGGAAGGCCTATGCTGATGTTTATGTTCAAATCAGCTTCTTCCCACCCTACTTCACCTCACCTCAGCAGTATAACCTTCTATTCCTCTGTCTCTCTCATGTGTTTATCTACCTTCCCCAAATATACTTCAGATATATTGGTTGTTTCATGCCAGCATGAGTCCAAGTATATTAATTCCATAATGGACTGCTGTTGAGGAGGTGGCACAGACTAGTTTCCATTAACGCCACCTCTCAAGTATCAATTCATTAAAATGTGTCTGTTCCACTGATATCCAAAACCCCGCTGCCCCACATTTTAACTTGCACCAAGTCCTGGTCCCCTATCACCCCTGTGCTCACTGATCTACATTAACTCTTGCTCTGGCAACACTTTGATTTGAAAATTCTAATCCTTGTGTTAATTTCCCTTCATGGCCTTACCCCCTCCCTATCTCTGTAACCTCCCCAGCCCTACAACCCTCCGAGATATCTGCGCTCCTCCAATTCTGGCCTCGTGCGTCATTCCACCACTGGTGGCTGTGCCTTCAGCTGCCTGGGTCCCAAGCTCTGGAATTCCCTCCCTAACCCTTTCTGCCTCTGTCTCCTCCTTAAAGATGCCCCTTAAAATCTCCGCCCACTTGACATCAAATATATTCCAACCATAACCATTCATGAACTGTGTAATAGAATCCCGACATCAGAACATTTAGGTTTAAGGATTGGCAAAGGAAGGAGTCAACATTTATACACTTAAAAACAAAGGGCATAGTTTGCTGTGACAGTCTTATTCACGATGAAAATCGTAAGTTAGACAAATTCTCCAGTATAGTTTTCACAGCACAATTCACTGGCAAAATAATTCGACTACACTGCAGCAAGTGGTTGATCAGGAGTGGCAGAGCCAATGACGTGGCTTAGATCCAATACACACCCGAGGTACCTTCCTTTTTACCCAGAGAGTGGTGAGAGTGTGGTGGAACACACTACCATATGGAGTGACTGAGGCCAATGCACCGATGCATTTAAGGGGAAGCTAGGTAAGTAAACAATGGAAAAAGGATAGAAGAAAATGTTGATAAGTTGGGATGAAGTGTGCAGCACAAGCAATGACATAGACCAGTTGGGCCAAATGGCCTGTTCCTGTGCTGTCAATTCAATGTCATTCTATGTACTGGGGCTCAGTGCACAGAGCAGAACAACAGGTTGTTTGATAATGCAATGAAAGTAAAAATATCTAAACAGTTGATGCAGGTTTCCAATGTTCACATTTTATAAATTGGTTATTATCATTCGAGTTAGTTTTTTTTTAAATTCATAATAAATTCTAGTTGCTTATAATCGGGACGATGCAATTAGGCACCCAGCCTATCAAAACAAGATCGCTCATTTCCGTGGCTAATCTGGTTAATCTCACATCTGACAGTCTGCCTCCTCAGTAAATGACTGGGTGTTTTATTATAAACAAAGTTATGACATTAGAGTAAGGCCAGTTTACTAGACGAAGACTGAAGCTGCTGTCTGCTCACACTCACAACCCATGCTGTAGACAACAACAACTTGAATTGTATAGCCCCCCCCTTAGCATAGTAAAATGTCCCAAGGCACTACACAGGAGCGATTATCAGACAAAATTTGACACCAAGTTTTAAGGATCATCTTAAAGGATGTGTCAGGAAAACATGCTATGCCGAATGAAGATTTTTATGTCATCAGTTAGAAACCTACATTAAACTTTTAAAAAGGAAAGCTAAAATCCTCCATGCAACTTTTAAAACTGGCAGCTAAGATGGCCACCACAATTTGCACTAAAATACCTCACATTCCAAGACATCGAAGTGGAGACACATGTCTAGATAGCTCTCATCCAGAACAATGGCTCAAACAGTTAAGTAAATTATCTGTGATCGCTCTCGTTAGCAAGACATTCAAAGCCATCTTGGAGCATTCACTAGTGGAGACATACTTCTGAGGGGAGTAAACATGGAAACAATAAGACTTGAGAGAGATTTGGGATTTCTTGTACTTTGGATCTCATTAAAGTGAACAAAAGAATGCACTGAAAGAATCATGTGACAGTCTTCCAAGTCTGTGAGAAAACTCAGAAGACAAGCTTTGAGAGCTAACAAGTGTGCAGGACACCTGTGGGGCTGTGTGTGTGTATCTCTCTCTCTCTCTCCAGGTCTACTGAAAGCTTCAAATCCTGTCCAAGCCTATCATCGCTACAGACAGAGACCCTGGGGGAGAAAGCCACCTACCTACATCACTGTCTTCAAGAAAACCCTGAATGAGGTAGACCAATTCACTTCTACCAGCCAGGAACTTCAGAACCACAAATTCATCCGGAAGACAACTGAATTACCGGACCCCACAGACTGTATATTATTTTTACTTATTCTGGACTCAACCAAGTTCAACCAAACTATTCTTCATCACTCCATAACCTATTTGTATGTGTGTGTGATTCCTGTGTGCATGTGCATGTGTGTGTAAAAGTTGGAGCATAGTTTATTATTTTATTTAGATCAGGTTTAAACTCAAGAAAACCTATCCAATTGGTTCTTGTATGATCATAGCACATAAAGGGTTTAACACTCACTAAATTGGTAAGCACATCCACTTTTTAAAAAGGAATAAACTTTGTTGCAGTCAAACAAGGACAGGGACAAGAGGGGAGCCTCTCAATCCCTCCCCATCTGATTGTAACAGTGGAGAGAGAAGTTGGAGAGGGAGGGATTAGGGAGGGAATTCCAAAGCTTAGGGCCCAGGCAGCTGAAGGCATGGTCGCCACAGTGGAGTGATGGAAATCAGGGATGTGCAGGAGGCCAGAATTAGAGGAGTGCAGAGATCTCGGAGGGTTGTAGAGGCTAGAGGAGGTTAAAAAGATAGGGAGGGGCAAGGCCTTTGAGAGATTTGAAAATAGGATGAGAAAACAATGCAAGTATACTTCACTCCCATTCAATGGCAGACAGAATTACTGTATCTAAAAACAGAAAGTGCTGAAAATACTCAGCAGGTCTGGCAGCATTTGTGGAGAGAGAAACAGAGTTAACATTTCAGGTCTGTGACCTTTCAGGGTTGTTGTATCTTCCTGATGTGAGGATTAAATGTGCGCCAGATGTTTTACTGGTCAAAAGTTAGGGGTTAAATTATTTACAAACTGTACCTCTAGTGGAGATCAAATGTGTTTTGTAAACTTATTTATATTTATTTTCCTGATAAGATGAACCAGTTGTAAAGGAGAGTTTTCTAACACACACTGAACCACCTCAGGCAGTTATTGAATCTCCAGTAACTAGTCTTAAATCAGTACAATCTCTCGACATCTAAACTAATCAGGTTGTTTCAAAACAGCTGTATTTGAGAGTAACTATCCGTCAAGGTCCAGCCCCATTAACATAATATTTCCTGGAGACACTCCCTCCACCTGGCCCGAAGGAGTAGGAATTTAATGGCAGGAGGCTTCAATCAGGGAACCATGGGAGTGGTCCCTGGGAGTCAGTGGGATCAAAGGATGGAGGCAATCAGGAATAGGAGGCTAACTCTGCATTTGTTTGCAGGGCTGGCAACCTTCTTAAAATGGCGGCAACAGCTGCTCACAAATCGGGTGACGCTATGAATGGGATTGGGGGGGGTGCAGTGCGGGTCCCGTGGGGGATGGCTGCCATGATCCGTTCCCGTTGCTGCTCCCAGCAGTGGGTCTACAAAATCCAGCCCCAAGTATTACCTGTAGAGACACTTCAATAACTTCACTGGGTTTGGAAGAAGCTAATCATGGGATGGAACAAAAGAAAGACTTGTGTTCGTACGGCACTTTTCACAGTCTCAGGACATCCCAAAGCACTTCACCAGGAAGTGTCATCACCGTTAGAATGTAGGAAGTGCAACAGCCAATTTGTGCACAGCAAGCTCCCACAAACAGCAATGTGATAATGGACAGATAATCTGCTTTTTTGGTGATGCTGATTGAGGGATTAATATTGGCCTGGACACTGGGGAGAACTTCCCAGCTCTTCTTCAAAATTGTGCCATAGGCTCTTTTACACCCACCTGAGAGGGCAGAAGGGGCTTCGGTTTCACATCGTATGGAAAGATCTGAAACATTGAGAAGACTGCAGGGGTTTCTCTTGAAGTCGTTGAATTTGTCACTCTAGATACAAGCTCATTGCAGTATTGAAAAAGGAAGCTTGGCACAGCAGGAAGCATTGAATAGCAACTCCAATTAGAATTTCTATAGAGATACACAGAGCTTGAAGAGAGTCTCCTAGGAGATGTTAACCCAGTCATTATTTGTTATACTTGATGCAATAGATTGTAAAATCTATACATAATAGTTTGGATACATGTGATAATTCAACAGAATTATTATAAACTCCTAAAGAATCTTAAAAGTAACGTGTTCTATTCTCATCAATTAAACATTGGATTTGATCTCAATCATGAGAAAAAGGCAGCAATTAATCTTCCTCTGGAGCAGATCCATAAGTTAGAATATTTATGGGACAATATAGGAGGTTATTTAGAACAATTGTGTTGGTGCTGGAATTACTGAGTCACTTCTCGCCATCAATTTATTTGCATGCCGCATCAAAGAAAGACCGCAATCCTTCCAACGCACATCTTCTGCGTCCATAATTATTGAAACATTACTTCAATCACTGCTTCTGAGGTTTCCAGTTGTAGTAATAATATCCTGGCCAACATTTATCACTCAACCAACATCACTAAAAACAGATTATCTGGTTATTTATCACATTGCAGTCTATGGGATCTTACTATGCAAAATTTGGCCGCCGCATTTCCTACAACAGCAACGATACTTGAAAAGTACTTAATTTGGCTGTGAAGCACTTTGGGACATCCTGAGGTTGAGAAAGGCGCTATATAAATGCAAGTTCTTTCTGCATAGCACAAAAATAACCTGGGCAGCCAGCATGATTTCCTTATACAAGAACACAAGAAATAGGAGCAGGGGTAGACCATATGGCCCATCGAGCCTGCTCTGCCATTCAGTACGATCGAGGCTGATCTTGGGCTTCAATTCCACTTTCCTGCCACTCCCCATATCCCTTGCTTCTCTCTAAGATCAAAAATCTATCTATTGTAGCCTTCAATGTATTCAATGATGGAGCATCCACAACCCTCTGGGATAGAGAATTCCAAAGATTCACAACCCTTTGAGTGAAGTAATTTCTCCTCTTCTCAGTATTGAATGATTGACCCCTTATCCTGGTATGGTATGGTTCAGTGATTTTCCCATCAATACAACTTGTTTAATAACTCTGAATAAGGCAACGCTGACCCTTCAAATATTTTGTAAATGCTTTCAAAAGAAAAGCCCTAAAGACAAATTCAAAAGGACTTCCTTCAGTTCCTGCGCATAATGATGCTATAGCTCATTCTTCAGATAGCCATGTTTTTTCTCCGAAAATTTCCAATGTTCTTGCCAGTATATGTGAAGTTTTAAATTACTGCTGACCTGTGCAATAGCTGATCCTGCACAGTTTCTGCCCTTGCTGGGAACCAAGTAAGCAAAACAAAAAAATCATTGTCCTGTGCCATCTTTCAACAAGTCCTTTACACATCTGTAAGGACAACACCACAATTGTTAATAAATGCCCTGTGACATTCAGGCTTCTGCTACCCATACAACTTGCATAAATATCGAAAGGACAGCGAAATTCTAATGTATGCAGGTCTGACATAAACAGTAATGCCGAGCACATGGTTTCCAAATCCCCAATTTGCTTCTGACTCCATTCATGAGTCTGGTAATTGTACATTTCCATTTTCAGTCAACACTGCCTGTGACAGGATTTCAGTGGCATGACAAAGAAAAGCATAAATTGTAAATGAAGAGGCAATTAAAATCCTAATTAGGGCAGCTCACAAATTGTCCTAATTATTAACTGTTGTACAAGATACCCTAATATATCAAGGAGTTAGGATTTCTCCTGTGAATGCAAATACACAATATGTTGCATTGAATGCAAATAAGGAAGAGGCAATCAGCAGTGTGATTTCTTTTATTGCCTAAAGCCCAACTGGTGCTTTATTGTGTCAAATTTATTGAATGAGTAATTCACCAAATATGGTAAACCAGGGACGATCAAAATCCGATGAGTACTGTAGGGGTTTTGTTTCCCGATATATAACAGGCATGAAATCACTAAGCCAGCTGCAGACAGCGGCATCCGAATTGCTTCCTCCTGCAAGTTGATAACACTGCACCGAATGTAATGGGCAAAGTGCCTGGAGAGATACTGAATTGCCTTTATACAAATTACACTGTCCTGCTGGAAAGAAAGTGAACATTATTGGTGTCATTAACCATAATCACCCTCAATTATAAAGCTGTAAGTAGCATGCAGTAGGCCAATAAATGTAGGCATTGTTTACTTATTTTAACTGTAATTTATAGAGATCCTGTCATCTATTCCACCAGGTTGAAGCTCACTCGTCTGTCCGACCCCATTATAGATTTTAACAAGTTGAGGCAATACACCAAATAGGTTTTCTTAGGTGTTGGGAATGCCTTGCAGTGCTGTAATAAAATCTCCACAAGCAGATGAAGAAAATACCACTTAGAATGTAATTTGCATTCAGCTCCAAATCCACGCTGATAGCAGGCTCGTGGAGTGGTGTCTCTGTTTAGAGATGTGTCACAGCGTCGGGCATTCACAACAAATACACACAGATAGGTAATTGAGCATGCAAAACTTGAGGAACACCAATAACACTTGGAGTACTGTAGGCTAACTGCAGGCGATGGTAATGACACTCAAGTCAGTAAAAGGTCATGTCCATGTGCTCTGATTTCCCAGTCTTCATCATTGCAGCAGGTTCCAATTCCAGCTAATAGGCTAAGGATTGTTTGCTGTTAGCTTAAGCTAGCTAACAGGAACTTGCATTTATATAACACCTATAATGTGGCATCAGGTGGCAGGACCGCATCTCCAACACAGAAGTCCTCGAGGCGGCCAACATCCCCAGCTTGTACACACTACTGAGTCAGCGGCGCTCGAGATGGCTTGGCCATGTGAGCCGCATGGAAGATGGCAGGATCCCCAAAGACACATTGTACAGCGAGCTCGCCACTGGTATCAGACCCACCGGCTGTCCATGTCTCCGCTATAAAGACGTCTGCAAACGCGACATGACATCCTGTGACATTGATCACAAGTCGTGGGAGTCAGTTGCAAGCGTTCGCCAGAGCTGGCGGGCAGCCATAAAGACGGGGCTAAAATGTGGCGAGTCGAAGAGACTTAGTAGTTGGCAGGAAAAAAGACAGAGGCGCAAGGGGAGAGCCAACTGTTCAACAGCCCCGACAAACAACTTTCTCTGCAGCACCTGTGGAAAAGCCTGTCATTCTAGAATTGGCCTTTATAGCCACTCCAGGCGCTGCTTCACAAACCACTGACCACCTCCAGGCACTTATCCATTGTCTCTCGAGATAAGGAGGCCCAAAAGAAAGAATAATGTTGTAAAATGCACCCCCACTTCCCTCCCTCCCACACCAGGGGATGACGTAATTAGACAAAATTTGACACTGAACCACATAAGGAGATATTATTTGACAGATGGCCAAAAGCTTGGTCAAAGAGGTAGATTTTAGATAACGTCTTCAAGGAGGAGAGGGAGGGAAGTTTTTTTATTCTTTTATGGGATGTGGGCATCGCTGGCGAGACCAGCATTTGTTGCCCATTCCGAATTACCCTTGACAACTGACATAAAAACAAGAAATGCTGGAAATACTCAGCAGGTCTGGCAGCATCTGTGAAGAGAGAAGCAGAGTTAACGTGTCAGGTCAGTGACCCTTCATCAGAACAGTTCTGATGAAAGGTCACTGACCTGAAACGTTAATTCTGCTTCTCTCTCCACAGATGCTGCCAGACCTACTGAGTATTTCCAGCATTTCTTGTTTTTAATTCAGATTTCCAGCATCCCCGCAGCATTTTGCTTTTATTATACCCTTGACAACTGAATGGCTTGCTAGGCTATTTCAAAGGGCAGTTAGGAGTCACCCACATTGCTGTGAGTCTGGAATCACAAGTAGGCCGGACTTGGTAAAAGACAGCAGATTTCCCTCCCTAAAGGACTTGAGTGAACCAGATGGAGTTATATGACAATCAATGGCACAATTACTGAGACTAGTTTTCAATTCCAGATTTTAATTGATTAATTGAATTTAAAGTCCACCATATGTTATGGTGGGATTGGACCCATGCCCCCAGGGAATTAGCCTGGTCCTCTGGATCACTAGTTCAGCGACATTAACACAACGCCACCATCTCCCTGGAATTCCAGAGCTTAGAGCATTGTCAGCTGAAGGCACGGCCACCAATGGAAGAGCTATGGAAATCTGGGATGTGCAAACGGTGAGAATTGGAGTGTTTTCTACTCTCCTTTGACCGTGCTGTCCTTCTCAGTGTAGAGAGGAATGATCCAATCCAGTAATATCATAATTGCCCTTGAGCAGGCGGTCGTGAGCCACCTCCTTGAACCTCTGCAGTCCGTATGGCATAGCTACAGCCACAGTGCTGCTCGATCCATCTTTTTTTTTTAAACGTCGCATTACCATTTCTGTTGCCTTGCACCATCACCCCTTTTCTCATTTAATCTCTCTTGTCTTCCACCCTATCACAGACCTTTTCTTTTGTTCTTTCCTCCCCTCCACCCCCCCCCCCCCCCCCATTTCCCTGCCTCTGTACTTACTTAAACCTGTTGCATCTCTAACTTTCTCCAGTTCTGACAAAAAGTAATTGACCTGAAATATTAACTCTGTTTCTCCTTCTACACATATTGCCTGACCTGCTGAGTATTTCCAGCACTTTCTGTTTATATTACAGATTGAGAAAGCATTTAGTGAGATGAAGCCAGATACAAATCATTAAGCTGATTTATTTTTCAGCAATTGAAACTACAACAGTTATGATTACTGTTACTTATTTCAATCAGTACAACTTGTCCTCATGAAACAATATGAATTAATGAATGTGTTCTGCTTTCCTACACTGGTTGACTCCTCTTTCTTGATTCACATGTGTTGTGTGATTGCCTTTAACAGTGATGTCCCCTTAAGATCTTAGTATGCTAATGAGCCAAGTACCAGGATGTAGTCAGACTCACTCTGTTACTGTAGCACTTCAAGGCAGGTTCTGTAAATAGTTAGCTCTGCATTGCATATAATCATTTAGCTGTAAATAAACCTGTTTAAGATCTTCAACCAACTGGACTCCATGCATCTCATTTATGTTGCACCAGACAATATAAAAATACCTCATTATATGGTGGTAGCTGTGGTAAGAAGACAGAATTCAAGATTGAAAACCACAGGAAAACAGCTTTAAAAACTACCTTCCTACAGCTAAAAGAGAGAAATTTAAAAGAAATACTGACCCAAACCATGTAAAAAAGAAAAAAGACTTACCTCCAGCTGTAGAAGACAGAGCTGAACGACAGGCTGCAAATCAATCATTGTGATCAGGTGCTGTTTGTAGAGGTTGAGGAAAGAAGCACTGAAGTGCTTAAACATTGATTTTTTTCAAAGCCTCTGTCAAAAAAAACGGGCAAGACTCAACTCCTCTCGCACACTGATTGAGGTCGACACCATTACAGGAGGCATCTGTTAGAAAAAGTACAGGAATCCTCCCTTCATGCAGCTCAAAGCTAAAGCTATAAAAAGAAACCATTAAACCACTTGAACACTGCAGAGCCTTCACCCACTCAGCCAAAGGGTTTAAAAAACAATTAAAGTGCTCAAGTGTGAAGAATTGCCTATTGAACAGCTGTATAAACAAGGAGAAAAAAGAGCACTTGAAATGCCTGTTGCATAGCTGTGTAAACAGACAGACTAGAGTGCTGGAAGCTAGATAAACAGACAATCAGTGCTAAACACCTGCTCCTGTCAATCAAAGCAGCCAAGACAGTTTCTTAAAGGCAAAACAGAAGAGTCATAGAGCAATTCTTAAAGCACGTTTTAAGCAAAGAACTGCAGAAGATGGATACCAAATTTCCCAGTATGAACTGGACGGCCATGGATACCATGTCCAAGTTCCAACATTTCAAGCAAAGGATGCAGTTCATGCTTCACAGACCAAGTAATTGTAGAACCAGAGAAGCAGGCTGTAAAAATGATAGCAATTGGAAGTGAGGGACTACACAGAATCAATACCTCAGGCATATCTGACGCAGACCAGAAAGATCTGCAAAGATATGGAAAGTGCTGGAAGATCAACACCAATTGAGAGTGAATTATAGATTTCACCACCTGGAATTGATGTTCTACAGGCAACAAGAATCCATAGACCAGTTTTTCAGTAGATGCCGTAGCAAGGACAACAAATGCGATTTTTCAGAAGTTGAGCTGTCGGACTTAATAATAGAGCTAGTGATTGTATCAACACCCATTGAAGTGTTTCAGAAGGACCTCTTGGGAAAACGAAAAGTCACAGCATTGATGCACTGCTGGAAGATGGCAGGAAATATGAAGCCATTGTAGCTGGACAACAGCATCTGCAAGCACTAGGTAAAGCCAATAGTATTGGCATAATAACCCAGGTCAAAAAGAGTGGTTGCCCCACTCACGGTGCAGTTTTCCTGCATTTGAAGATCTGTGAAAGGTGTGCAGTGCAAAAGGACACTGGGTGCATCTATGCTGAAATTCTGGCTCCAAAGACGCAGCCAGAAGTCACGGTAGGTCACAAACAAACAGAAACCAGGGCAACTACAGCGTCGAAAGCTCCAGAGACCTGCATAAAAGAAAGCCGATATATGAAGTCCAAAGCGAAACAATCATGAGACAAGACTCAGAGAGAAGTAATTCTCAGTCAAAAGATGAACAGGCGTTTCACATTGTGAACCTGACACATCATGTTGATGAAGTCAAACAAAAATTGGCCATGTAATTGATAATGAAGAGGATAGCTGTAGACTCCAGAATGATATCAATGGTTTGGTTGAGTGGGCAGAAAAGTGGCAAATGGAATTCAATTCAGAGAAGTGTGAGGTAATGCATTTGGGGAGGGCAAATAAAGTGAGGAAATACACAATAAACGGGAGGATACTGAGAGGGGTAGAAAAAGTGAGAGAGCTTGGAGTGCATGTCCACAGGTCCCTGAAGGTAGAGTCATAGAGTTATACAGCACAGAAACAAGCCCCTCGGCCCATCGTGTCCGGGCCAGCCATCAAGCAGCTACCTATTCTAATCCTATTTTCCAGCACTTGGCCTGTAGCCTTGTAAGCTATGATATTTGAAGTTTCTTCCTATCTAACCTATCAATGACCCCTCATAATTTTGTATACCTCAATCAGGTCCCCCCTCAGCCTTCTCTGCTCTAAGGAAAACAGCTCTAGTCCTTTCAGTCTTTCTTCATAGCTGAAATGCTCCAGCCCATGCAACATCCTGGTGAATCACCTCTGCACCCTCTCCAGTGTAATCACATCCTTCCTAAAGTGTGGTGCCCAGAACTGTACACAGTACTCCAGCTGTGGCTTAACTAGTGTTTTATGCAGCTCAGCTCAGAGCCCCTGCTATCTCCTCCCTTGCCTCACATAACCTCCTTGCTCTTATATGCTATGCCTCAGCTGTCAAAGGCAAGAATCCCATATGCCTTCCTAACCACCTTATCTACCTGTGCTGCTGCCTTCAGTGATCTACGGACAAGTACTCCAAGGTCCCTCTGACCTTCTGTACTTCCTAGGGTCCTGCCATCCATTGTATATTCCCTTGCCTTGTTGGTCCTCCCAAAATGCATCACCTCACACTTCTCAGGATTAAATTTCATTTGCCACGGCTCCGCCCATCTTACCAGCCCATCTATATCGTCCTGTAATCTAAGGCTTTTCTCCTCACGATTTATGACACCAC
Source organism: Heterodontus francisci (assembly GCF_036365525.1). Lineage (NCBI taxonomy): Eukaryota > Metazoa > Chordata > Chondrichthyes > Heterodontiformes > Heterodontidae > Heterodontus > Heterodontus francisci. The sequence continues at coordinate 13,911,766 of NC_090375.1, read as the reverse complement.
CAATTTTCGTATCATCTGCAAATTTACCTATCATACCTCCTATATTCATGTCTAAATCATTAATGGACACTACAAACAGCAAGGGTTGCTGCACCGATCCCTGCGGTACACTACTGGTCACATGCTTCCACTCGCAAAAACAACCCTCGACCATCACCCTCTGCCTCCTGCCACTAAGCCAATTTTGGATCCAATTTGCCAAAATGCCCTAGATCCCATGGGCTCTTACCTTCTTAACCAATTTCCCCTGCGGGACTTTATCAAAAGCCTTACTGCAGTCCATGTAGACTACATCAATTGCCTTACCCTCATCTACACATCTAGTCACCGTCTCGAAAAATTCAATCAAGTTAATTAGACACAATCTCCCCCTGACAAAGCCATGCTGACAATCCCTGATTAATCCTTGCCTCAGTGGAGATTAATCCTCTCCCTCAGAATTTTTTTCAATAGTTTCCCAACCATTGATGTTAGACTCACCGGCCTGTAATTACCTGGTTTATCCCTGTTACCCTTCTTGAATAATGGCACCACATTCACTGTTCTCCAGTCCTCTGGTACCTCTCCTGTGGCCAGAGAGGATCTGAAAATTTGAGTCAGAGCCCCTGCTATCTCCTCCCTTGCCTCACATAACAGCCTGGGATACATCTCATCTGGGCCTGGGGATTTATCCACTTTTAAGCCTGCTAAAACAGCGAATACTTCCTCCCTTTCAATGCTAATATGTTCAAGTATATCACAATCCCCCTCCCTGATCTCTACACCTACATCGTCCTTCTCCATAGTGAACACAGATGAAAAGTAATCATTTAAAACCTCACCTATGTCCTCTGGCTCCACACACAGATTGCCACTTTGGTCCCTAATGGGCCCCACTCTTTCCTTGGTTGTCCTCTTGCCCTTAATATACTTATAAAACGCCTTAGAATTTTCCTTTATCTTGCCTGCCAGTGTTTTTTTCATGTCCCCTCTTTGTTCTCCTAATTACTTTTATTAATACTCCCCTACACTTTCTATACTCCTCTAGTGCCTCCGTAGTTTTCAGTGCTCCGAATCTGCCATAAGCCTCCTTTTTTTTCCTGATGCAATCCTCTATATCCCTTGACATCCAGGGTTCCCTGGACTTGTTGGTTCTACCCTTCACCTTAAGGCATATGGAATGCTTTTCTTTATTGGCCGAGGTATAGAATACAAAAGTAGTGATGTAATGCTGGAACTGTATAAAACGCTGGTTAGGCCACAGTTGGAGTATTTCGTACAATTCTGGTCACCACATTACAGAAAGGACATAATTGCTCTGGAGACAGTACAGAGGAGATTTACATGAACGTTGCCAGGGCTTGAAAGTTGCAGCTATGAGGAAAGATTGGATAGGCTAGGGTTGTTTTCCTTTGAACAGAGGAGGCTGAGGGGTGACTTAATAGAGGTGTGCAAAATTATGAGGGGCCTAGATAGAGTAGACAGGAAGGACCCGTTTCCCCTAGCGGAGAGGTCTATTACCAGGGGGCATAGCTTCAATGTAATCGGTGGAAAGATTGGAGAGGGCATGAGGAAAACCTTTTTCACCCAGATGGTGGTGGGTGTCTGGAATTTACTGCCAGGAACAGTGGTGGAGGCAGAAACCCCGAATTCTTTTAAAAGGTACCTGGACATGCACCTGAAGTGCTGTAACCTGCATGACTATGGACCAGGTGCTGGAAGGTGGGATTAGATTGGGCGGCTAGTTTGTTTGGTCGGCACAGACATGACGGGCTGAATGGCCTCCTTCTGTGATGTACTTTTTCTATTGTTCTATGGTTCTAAGTGTTGCTATGAGTTTTGTGTGATTTTTTTAAAGGGTAGTGCAGATTTACATAGACTTACATAGAATTTTATAGCATAGAAACAGGCCATTTGGCCCAACTGGTCCCTACTGGTGTTTTTGCTCCATATGACCCCGCACTCCCCAACACTTCTCATTGTAATGTAGAGTAGCGGTGACTTTACCTTTAAGAAACTTAACCTTTAAGAGACCAGGCCACTGATGCAACTGATAACATCATCATAATATATATAAGGAGACACCATGTTGAGAGACACACTCAGCATGTGGCTTGCAAAGAGCACATATACACCAGTGAGGAAGAGACCTGGACCTGAGATCATACAATGTACATGAGTACCACAATAAATAGTGTCTGTGTTGAATCTGAATATAAAGCCTGTGGTTATCGTTTAAAAAGACTTAACACAAAACCACAACACAACGCTACACTTATATCACCCTATCAGCATAACCTTCTATTCCATTTACCCTCATAGGCTTATCAAGCTTCCCTTGTAAATACGTCTATGCTATTCACCTCAACTGCGAGTTCCAAATTCCAACCACTGTCTGGGTAAAGAAATGTCTCCTGAATTCCCTATTGGATTTATTATTGCCTATCTTATACTTATGGTCCCTAGTTTCGGTCTCACCCACAAGTAGAAACATCTTCTTTATGAAACCCTTTCATAGTCTTAAAGCCCTCTATCAGTTCATCCCTCGGTCTTTGCTTTTCTAGAGAAAAGAGCTCCAGCCTGTTAAATCTATACTTCAAAATTGCAATTCCCGGGCACAGAATTGCACTTGGGTCTCATTAATGACAGCGCCGTGTCCTAATCACAACCAGGGAACATTGCCTGAGGTGCCTTTATATAGTGTACATCTGAGAGGGAAATGCAGACTGTTGTGAGCAAGATAGCAATTGAGATCTGTAAGAAAGAGGCTCCAGTGCAAACGGTGGAAGCAGTTCGTAGAAGAGTGATATGTTATCGCCATGGTAACTGCTAAAAGCAGATTGCTGCTTGTGCAGTTGAGTGGATGAATAAAGTGGGAAGGAAGGTTCATGCAGTGTCCCATTGTGACTAGAGGAGAAGCATGCAGAATGCTGGGTGGTAAGTGTTTCAGAGCACTGGGTTCAGGTCAGGGTCTGCTCGAGGGAAAGTACTAAGGCAAGGTATTGTCCCGAGAAAAAGAGCTAAAAGGACATTGTTACCTTTGCTACGTTGGCAAAGTTGTTGAACTTCTTCCAGCGTCGCACCATGTTCTGGGAGCAATGCTTCTGGCATTATTCTCAACTACCTCCATGTAGGTCAGTGAGTGCAGGAGCTTTGGGTGAACAAGACTTGGTGCGAGGAGCAGGGCTTGGGATGAGCTGAAGTTTACAGAGGCTGAAAAGTGGGATGCCAGCCAGGAGTCTAGAGGTAACAGAGGCATGGATGAGTGTTTCAGCAGCAGATGAGCTGAGGCAGGGGCGGTGTCAGGCGGTATTACGGAGGTGGAAGTGGACGGCGTTAGTGATGGAGAAGACATGGGGTCAGAAAGAGCCGAATGATAGAGCTGTAAATTTTGGTCAAGTTGCTGATTTTCTCAAAGTGCAATGGGTGGGACAGGCATATCATTGCGAGTTCCTACAGGTTACCACCCTCCTCCCCCAACCACTCACAAACACTCTGAAGCGAAGGGGCTTCCACTCGTTCACTTTGTGTAAATAGCCACTAAGAACCTGTGTTTCAGTGTCATGTGTGCTGAGAGATGCACTCGTTCCCAAGACTTTTGCCTTTCCTGTTCTCTTCAGAGAAGATTCAGAAGTAACCAGATGGCTAGTGAGCTACAAAATATGCTCTCTGTTGCCAAGGATCTTGACCCCCTCCGTGTGTTTCAAGAGCAGCAGCTGAGCAGCTCCACAACATGACAGATGCTCCTGCAAGAATTGTAATTGAGAAAGTAATCTGAGGGCGGTGCTTTCAAATGCCTTGATAGCTGGACGTTGTAATGTGAATATATCCTGCCAAGCGCTCTGCACAAGTTTATAATACAAGATGGTTTGGACAGGGGTAATTCCTGGGAAGGTGGCTCCAGCCGCTTTGAAAACAGAGAATGAAGAAACTTTAGGTATGGCCATGAGATACGTAAGAACTGAAATAATTAATGGCGTTTGTTTTAGGAATTTCACTTTGACATATTTGCGAATTCAGCGAGCGGGAAACAGCGAGAGCGGAGCCGGAGCACAAAGAGACCGGGAGACAGAGCGAGAGTTCACTCAGCGAGCGGGACACAGTGAGAGCGGAGCCGGAGCACAAAGAGACCGGGAGACAGAGAGAGAGTTTACTCAGCGAGAGGGAAACAGCCAGAGCGGATCCGGAGCACAAAGAGACCGGGAGACAGAGCGAGAGTTCACTCAGCGAGCGGGAAACAGTGAGAGCGGAGCCGGAGCACAAAGAGACCGGGAGACAGAGCAAGAGTTCACTCAGCGAGCGGGACACAGTGAGAGCGGAGCCGGAGCACAAAGAGACCGGGAGACAGAGAGAGAGTTCACTCAGCGAGCGGGAAACAGCGAGAGCGGAGCCAGAGAACAAAGAGACCGAGAGACAGAGCGAGAGTTCACTCAGCGAGCGGGAAACAGCAAGAGCGGAGCTGGAGAACAAAGAGACCGGGAGACAGAGCGAGAGTTCACTCAGCGAGTGGGACACTGCGACAGCGGAGCCAGAGAACAAAGAGACCGGGAGACAGAGCGAGAGTTCACTCAGCGAGTGGGACACTGCGAGAGCGGAGCCGGAGATCAAAGAGACCGGGAGACAGAGCGAGAGTTCACTCAGCGAGTGGGAAACAGCAAGAGCGGAGCCAGAGAACAAAGAGACCGGGAGACAGAGCGAGAGTTCACTCAGCGAGCAGGAAACAACGAGAGCGGAGCTGGAGAACAAAGAGACCGGGAGACAGAGCGAGAGTTCACTCAGCGAGCGGGAAACAGCGAGAGCGGAGCCGGAGAACAAAGAGACCGGGAGACAGAGAGAGAGTTCACTCAGCGAGCGGGAAACAGCGAGAGCGGAGACGGAGAACAAAGAGACCGGGAGACAGAGCGATAGTTCCCTCAGCGAGCGCATTACTGTCCGGGAGCAGTCCAGGCGCGCCAGAGTTTTGAAAAAAAAAGTCAACAGTGACATCACAGGAAAGCTGCAAGGCGATTGGTTGGTGAGTAACAGCTGTTAGGGAATAACTCTAAATAGCTCGGTAAGTAACTAAAGTAAAGAGAAAGGTCTACAGTTCTTTTTAATATAGTAGGTAATGTTTTTTGTGGGGGAATCAAGGTACCCAGTGTAAATCTAATTTCTGGGTAATTTAAGGGAGTAAAAACAGAGTGAAAAAAAACCAGAGAGTGACATCACAGGAAAACCATAAGTTCATTGGTTGGTAAGTAACTGCTAATTTGAATTACCTATTCAAGTTGATTTCAGATTAAAGGATGAGAATTTTGAAATTGTGGAGTTGCCAGACCAGGAGTCAACGTCGGTCAGTGAGTGTAGGAGTAGTGGAAGGATCGCTCTTTCCGGCCCTCTGCTCTATCACTCACCTTCCCTTTTGTTCTTTTTCCCCCTCACCCCTACTTTATTTGCCTAAAGTCAATTACATTTCTAACCTTTGCCAATTCTGATGAAACATTAACTTGCTTCTCTCTCCACAGATGCTGCCTGACCTGCTGATTATTTCCAGCACTTTCTGTTTTTATTTCAGATTTCCAACATCTGCAGTATTTTGCTTTTATTTTAGTGTCTAATTCACTGCCACTTTTCTTCCAGGGAAGTCTACCTCGAAGAAATTCTGCTCCTCTCTCCGACAGGATTTCCGTTTGTCTCTTTTACCTTGTTCACCTGCATTGCTTTCTATTTTCTGCTGTTTGATAAGGTGCCTACACTCTCTTTGCCTTTGCCCTTTGTCAGTTAATCTCTCCAGCCCTCTGTTCAATCACACACCTTCCCTTTTGTTCTCTTTCCCTCCACCCCCTCTTTACTTGCTTAAAAGTTATTACATTTCTAACCTTTGCCAGTACTGATGAAAGGTCACAGACCTGAAATGTTAACTCTGTTTCTCTCTCCACAGATGCTGCCTGACCTGCTGAGTATTTCCAGCACTTTCTGTTTTTATTTCAGATTTCCAGCATCTGCAGTATTTTGCTTTAATTTTAGTGGAGAAATGGGATTTGGTGTGAGTTAGGATGTGGGCATCGGTGTTTTGGAGGAGCTCAGGTTTATACAGAGTGGAAGATGACAGACCAGTCAGGAGAGCACTGGAATTGCCAAGACTGGAGGTAACAAAAGCATGGATGAGGGTTTCAGCAGCAGATGAGCTGAGGCAGGGGCAGAATTAGGCGTTGTTACAGAGGTGGAATTAGGCGGTCTTAGTGACGGCGTGGTTATGTGGTTGGAAGCTCAGTTTGGTTCAGCTTCAAACCCCATTGCCGTGGAGCGGGATGGATTCAGTAACTGGGGAATGGAGTTTGTGGTGCATCACAGAACACACTCCTGGAAGAGCTACAAACTTAATAACATATTATTCACAATTATTCTCACTTTGCAGCATGTGGGGTGAGGCAGTATTATTTTAGTTAAATTAATTTAGTTCTGTGCTGTATCATTCTATGATTCTACAGACTACTTACAAGGGGCTTTCACTGTCCTTGAATTAACTCCAGGCATCCCTTTGCAATAACAGGTAAGGTGTAAGAGGGGTCCAGTTTGAAAGCCACATGAGAAGAACATTATATCGACTTTAGACCTATGAGAAGTCAATGCATTTTCAGGAGGTATTTCTAATGTCTTCAAAATTCTTAGAAGCAGTCATCCAGAATTGTAAGGGGGCCATTCAGCCCATCATACGTATGCCAGCTCTTTGAAAGTGCTATCCAATTAGTCCCACATCCTCTGCTCTTTCCCTATAGCCAGGCAATTTTTTCCCTTTCAAGTACTTATCTAATTCCCTTTTGAAAGTTACTATCGAAACTGCTTTTACCACTCTTTCAGATCATAGCAACTCGCTGAGTAAAAAAATTCTCATCTTCTCTGGTTCTTTTGCCAATGATCTTAAATCTGTGTCCTCCGATTACTGACCCACCTGTCACTGGAAGCAGTCTCTCCTTATCCACTGCAACAAAAAGTCCATATTTTGCACATCGCTATTAAATCTCCCTTAAGCGTCTCTGCTTTAATGAGATTAATCCTGGTTTCTCTAGTCTTTCCCCATAACTGAAGTCCCTCAGCCCTGGCACCAAACTGGCAAATCTCCTCTGCACTCTCTCCAATACCTTGACATCCTTCCGAAACTGTGACGTACAGAATTGGACACAATATTCCAGCTGAGGACTAAGCAATGATTTATAAAGGTTTCGCGTAGCTTCCTTGTTAGGGTACTGCCATCACGTTAATTCTGAGTGTTCATCTGAAAATATATGGATTTTAACATAACAAGTATTTATAAGTACAGTTTGAAAAGGAAGTGGGTAATGTGACTGCTGGATTTCCCATATGTGGTCAGCTCTGTAGTTTCCAAAGCTAAGTACAGAATTGTATCATTTCTCCACTCAGCCTCCATTCACATGTCCTGCTGTTTCATTGACTGTTCTGTACAAAAGGGAATGTTAAGAACTCGAGGTTAATCCAAGAAATGGTCAAGTTTGAGGACCTAGTCTTCGACATGTAATCACAATGGGAGGCTGCCCAGTGCGCCAGACATTTGGGGGATAAAAACCTCTGACGCCATGGGTGAGATATTCCTCGGAACTGCCCTAATTTTCCATAAGCGTGGCATCCGCGCGAAAATGGGAATTCCAGCGCGCTTCCTGCAAAGTTACAGCAGAGGATTCCGATCAGCCGCGAGGAATCTTCTGGCCTTTATCTTCATTCAACACACATTGGGAGTAAGGACTGAACTTTCCAGCGGGTGTCAGATGGTGATCCCACCTGCATGATCTTCCAGGAGGCTGCCTGTTAATTAGCTGCCGCCGGTAGCCCCGTCCAATTAGGGATGGAGGGTGGGCTCCACAATCAGGAGGGCCAATAGGTTCGCCTGAGGTTGTGGGCGGCCAGCACCCCTCTGGGAAAGGTGGGCACTGCTAATGTAGGCGAGGGACTGCGAGGGCGCCTCGAGATGGAGGCAACTTCTGAAGGCGTCTAAAATTCTTAAAAGTAAGTGTGATTACAGCTGCCAGACCATCATTGTTGGGGGGGAAATCCCTCCACAGGATGGCCTGCAGCCACAGCTGTGGCCCATGGAACCCCCCCCCCAACCCCCCACCCACCAGCTCCAGCAAGGAGGGATTTAAAAGAGGTGTTAGTGGTTCCCCCACCCACCTAGAGGCCCGTCTAGAGAGTTGACAGATTCCGCACACAGTGAGGCACAACTCCCAGGGCCCATCTCCATCAGAAAATGGTTCCTTATTGGGCACTTAAGTGGTGTAATTGGCTTCCTGTCTCGTTGGAGTGTGCTGCCAACTTTCTTCCCTGCCTGCCCTGGAAAGCTTGCCAAGAGGCGGAAATGCATCAGGGAGCAATTCCAACACGGCTCCCCCCTGTTTCCCTGCCTCCCTGCCCCACCTCCAACCCTGTCTCCAAGGGGTAGGATAAGTTTATCCCTGGGAGTGCAACGAAGGTTCACCAGACCAATTCCTGGGATGGTGGAATTCTCCTATGAGGAGAGATTGAGGAGACTAGGCCTGTATTCTCTAGAGTTCAGAAGAATGAGAGGCAATCTCATTAAACATACAAAATTCTTATAGGGATAGACAGGGTTGATGCAGGAAGGATGTTTCCCCTGGTTGGGGAATCTAGAACCAGGGGACATAGTCTCAGAATAAGGGGCAGGTCATTTAGGACTGAGATGAGGAGGAATTTCTTCACACAGGCGGTGGTGAATCTTTGGTATTCTCCGCTCCAGAGCGGTGTGGCGCTCAGTCATTGAGTATGTTCAAGATAGAAATCGATAGGTTTCTAGAAATTGAAGATATCAAGGGATTGGAGGATAGTGTGGGAAAATGGCGTTGAGGTAGAAGATCAGCCAAGATCTAGTTGAATAGTGGAGCAAGTTTGAGGGGCTGAATGGCCTACTTCTGCTCCTATTTCTATGTTCCTATGTTTTTTTGGATAGATACATGAAAAGGAAAGATTTGAAAGGTATGTTGAAAGAGTAGGGGCTGGGACTAATTGAATAGCTCATTTGTTAGGTGTCAGCCCCCATAGCACAGTGGGTAGCACTCTCATTTCTGATGGCAGAAAGTTATGGGTTGAAGTCCCACTCCTGAGATTTGAGCATAAAATCTAAGCTGACACTCCCAGTGCATTACTGAGGGATTGCTGCACTGTTGAAGGTGCCGTCGTTCAGATGAGTTGTTAAACCATGGCTCCCAACTGCCCTCGCGGGTCAACATAAAATGTCCATGGCACTATTTCCAGGAAGAGTAGATGAGTTCTCCCCAACAGACAATATTTGTCCCTCAACCAACTTCACTAAAAACAACAGAATATCTGGTCGTTATTATATTGCTGTTTGTGGGAGCTTGCTGTGCACAAACTCTCGGCTTCCACATTTTCTACATTTTACAGCTAATTCATTGGTTATAAAGCGCTTCGGGATATTGTGAGGTTTTTCTTTCAAAGAGCCAGCACAGGCTCGATGGGCCGAATGTCCTTTTTGCCCCTTAAGATTCTATGATTTTATGGCATTCTCTACATGTCTTTCTTTTTTCCACTACATTGCTGACAAAAACATGATGTCATGATGACCTTCAGATGGAATAAAGGGTTTGCTAAATCATGAAGTCAATTCCCCTTTAAACATGATACCGTGACAATACAGCAGTTGACTTTTCATTGAATAGCCCTCAAAGTAAAATCTTATCAAAAAACCTCATGGTACCATAACAGAGGCCAGTGTTACTGGTATCTCAGTTCTCAGTTATCCCATCCCCACAGCACCTGTTGAAGTTTGAGAACAATTGATCCATAGTTTGCTTAAGGATATCTCTTCTAAATTATCATCAAGGTAGTGGCCTATTCTGTAGACACTGGTGGTAGGGTGGCTCTTCATGGGGCTGTAATATTAGCAGTCCTTCAACTTGTATAAGCTTGTTACCAACTAATTCTACTGGAATTCAATGTGTGTGATATAATGGGTAGGATATCTGACATACGCTCCAAGTTGCATCTTCTACACCAGAAAGAGGTGACTTTTTGCACCAAAAAAAAAATTGGAATTTTGGGTCTCGGATTTTCATGCTCTGTGCTTGGAGTAACATCTGATCCCCAAAAGAATCTGCCGGATCATGTGCTGGTGTCCTCCAGGTCTAAACTCGCAAGAATTTATAGTCAGTGATAGAACAACAACAAAAGTAACAACTTGCATTTAAATAGCTCGCAAGGCACTTCAAGAGCAATTATCAAACAAAATTTAATACTGAGCCACATAAGGAGATATTAGGGCTGATGATCAAAAGCTTGGTCAAAGAAGTAGGTTTTACAGAACATCTTAAAGGAGCAGAGAGTGGTAGAGAAGCGAGAGGTTCTGAGGGGGAATTCCAGAGCCTAGGGCCGAGGCAGCTGAAGGCACAGCCGCCAATGGTGGAGCAATGAAAATCGGGGATGTTCATGAGGCCAGAATTGGAGGAGTGAAGAGATGTCGGAGAGTTGTCGGGCTGGAGGATGTTACAGAGATAGATTTCCTTTATTTTTGTAAACAAAATTATATTGTGTCTTTACAAATTTTACCCTGAGTTGGATACAAACTTATTCCATGCGACAGTAACTATAAAGTCACATTTTTTTGCAAAGTCATTTTTATTTAATGATATTTGCAATAGCCTTACAGGTGCATATGCAGCACACATTAATCCTTATTTTACAATCATTTTAATATGCAGATAAAGAAATATTCAGTCTGTCAAGGCGACAGGAACTGTTTCCAATATGTTTTAACGTTAACAGTCATCTGAAATAGCATTACATTCATCATCAAGAGTAGAGATTTATCCTTCCCCTGGCACTGTATCATTATCTATCCTGAATTTTTCATTTAATAAGTCGACAATTCAAAGCAAAAAAATATCAACCTGTCAACCAATCCTTTCCTTTCTCCACCCGGAAAGCAGGGATTCTTCCAGTCCAGACTTATGTGAAACTGATAAGCCTCAAAAAGATTTATTTTAATTTTAAAATTCTCAGAGGTGGCAAGATACATGTAATTTTAGATTTTTTGCCAACCATTCATTAAAGTATTGCATAGATCATCCATCAAATCTGAAGAAAGAGAGTTGGTGTCATAGATCATCCACTGCTTGTCACATGTATATCATTCAAAAATGTTGATTGTTAAGATTAGCTCGTCAAAAGATGCTACTGAAGGGGGAAAGTATTAACGCAGACTTCATCTCACATGTGAGACGATGTGTGAAGTCTAAATCTGTTGTAATATAGACAAAGAGCTTCTTTTTTGTACATATCATGATTTTTCATTTAAACTGGACACAATCCAATTGATCTTCATTTTGCACGTTTCATACACCAACATGCCTTTACTTTGTGAATCCTGTCAGCAGCTCTAACAGAAGTAAATTGTAATGAATGTAAGGTTTGTTTCAATATGTATGAGGTTCGACAGTGCGGTAAATATTCTCACATTGATTTCTAGCCTCTTGATTATTTTTACTTTCGATGATATGCTCCACACCAATAAATTTTGATCCTGAAATTAGCAAATGCTGTTTGCTTTTTACAAATGCAGTTTTGCCACAGAGAACAATGTAACATGAAAGTCCTTGTGCATGGTTGAAATAGCTGGAAGTTAAAAAATGTTTCTTCTGAAATGCAGCAAGTCGTTCTGGCATCCCAGACCCAGGGTTTTCCAGTACCTCCCCCAGGTTTCCATTTCTCATGGACATCAGTTGTGGTTTAGTTGGCAGCACCCTTGCTTCTGAAGCACAAAGTTCTGGGTTTAAATCCTACTCCAAGGCCCTTTCTGCTCTCTCAGGTGGGTGTAAAAGATTGCCATGGTCCTATTTCGAAGATAAGCAGGGGAGCTAACCTTGGTGTCCTGGCCAATATTCATCCCTCAATAACATCACTGAAACAGATTTTCTGGCCATTATCACATTTCTGTTTGTGGGATCTTGCTGTGTGCCAGTTGGCATTTCCTGCATTACAACAGTAACTACACTTCATTGGCTGTAAAGTGTTTTGGGACAATCCATGACCATTAATGAATATGTACCCACAGTCATTTCAGAAATCCGCCATCTGTTGCTGGCTTAACGTAATGTTATATACATGGTGGAATGGGCAGACAAGTGGCAGATGAAGTTCAATGCAGAGAAATGTGAAGTGATTCATTTTGGTAGGAAGAACATGGAGGGACAATATAAAATAAAGGGTACAATTCTAAAGGGGGTGCAGGAGCAGAGGGACCTGGGGGTCTGTGTGTATAAGTCATTGATGTTGGCAGGACAGGTTGAGAGAGTAGTTAATAAAGCATACAGTATCCTGGGCTTTATTAATAGGGGGACAGAGTACAAGAGCAAAGAAGTTATGTTGAACTTGTATGAGACACTAGTTCGGCCTCAGCTGGAGTATTGCACCCAGTTCTGGGCACCGCACTTTAGGAAACATGTGAGGGCATTGGAGAGAGTACAGAAAAAATTTATGAGAATGGTTCCAGGGATGAGGAATTTCAGTTATGAAGATAGATTGGAGAAGTTGGGACTGTTTTCCTTGGAGAAGAGAAGGCTGAGAGGCGATTTGATAGAGGTATTCAAAATCATGAGGGGTCTGGACAGAGTAGATAGAGAGAAACTGTTCCCACTCCTGAAAGGATATGGAACAAGAGGGCCCAGATTTAAAGTAATGGGCAAAAACAGCAAAAGCGACATGGGGAAAAACTTTTTCACGCAGCGAGTGGTTAAGGTCTGGAATGCACTGCCTGAGTGTGCAGTGGAGGCAGGTTCAATTGAAGCATTCAAAAGGGAATTAGACCGTTATCTGAAAAGGAAGAATGTTCAGGGTTACGGGGAGAAGGCGGGGAAATGACACTAGGTGAATTGCTCATTTGGAGAGCTGGTGCAGAGACAATGGGCCGAATGGCCGCCTTCTGCATTGTAACAATTCTGTGTTAAATGACCGTGAAGCCATTTAAATAGATTTCACCACACTGAAACCCCCTTCATCTCATCCTATCAGCATACCTTTTGATTCCTTTCTAGGCTAACCTAGCTTCCCCTTAAATGTATCTCTACTATTTGCCTCTGTAGGGGTGGCACAGTGGCGCAGTGGCTAGCCTCACAGCCCCAGCAACCCAGTTTCAGTTCCGCGTACTGCCTGTGCTGAGTTTGCAAGTTGTCCCTGTGACCTGCATGGATTTCCTCCAGGTGCTCCAGTTTCCTCCCATATGCCAAAGACTTGCAGGTTGATACGTAAATTGGCTATTGTAAATTGCCCCTAGTATAGGTAGGTGGTGGGAGAATTGAGTGGGGATGTGAGAGGGATTAATGTAGGATTAGTATAAATGGGTGGTTGTTGGTTAGCACAAACTCAGTGGGCCGAAGGGTCTATTTCAGTGCTGTATCTCTCTATGACTATGTGTCTATTGCTCCTTGTATGTACATGCTTCACATTCTCACCACACTCTGGTAAAAATGTTTCTCCTGAATTCCTCATTGAATTTATTAGTGGCTATCTTATATTTATATTCATGGCTCCTGGTTTTGGACTCCCCCACAAGTGAAAACATGTTCTCTACCCTAACAAACCCCTTCACAATTTTAGCAGCCTCAATCAGGGTCGGCCCTCAACCTTCTCTTTTCCAGAGGAAACAGCTCCAGCCTGCTCAATCTTTCCTAACAGCTCTAAGCTCTTAGTTCTGGTATTGTCCCAGTAAAATCTTGCTTGCATTTTCTCCAGTGCCTCGATACCCTTTTTGTAATAAGGAGACCAGAACTGTGCACAATGCTCCAAGTGCGGTCGAAGCAAGATCGTGCATAGGTTTAGCATAACTTCTCAATTTCAACTTTTCAAGGGACTCTGCTGCTCTGATGGGCTCAATCCCACACAGGGCAGTGCTGCTTGAGAAATGTGATGCTTTCAGTCTTGAAGTGTCAGCTTCTGATAATAATAATAACACTGAAAGATTATTCCCAGCAGAAAACTCTTTGTGTTGAAACATATTGGAACTGGAATGCAATATGGATATTAGCGCTTTACCAAAAATTACATCTTACTGGGTCCCAAAATGGAAAATGTTCCATTGTCCCAAAAGGAGAACCTGCTTTAACCAGAGAGTGGTGAGAATGTGGAACACATTATCATCGGGAATAGCTGAAGCAAATAGTATAGATGCATTTAAGGGAATGCTAGATAAACACATGAGTGAGGAAAGAATAGAAGACTGTTTCAGTGCTGTAAGTTTTTTTTAAGATTATGAGAGGGTTTGAAAGAGTAGATACAGAGATGTTTCCATTTTCAGGCAGATCGGAACTCAGGGCCATGAATATTAAGATTGTCACAAATAGATCAAAGAAGGAATTCAGGAGAAACTTCTTTACCCAGAGAGTGGTGAGAATGTGGAACTCGCTACCACAGGGAGTGGTTGAGGTGTATTTGTGGAGAATCTAGATAAAGACATGAGGAAGTAAGGAATAGAAGGATATGCTGATGAGGTGAGATGAAGAGGACTGGGAGGAGGCTCGTGTGGAGCAGAAACACCAGCATGGACCAGGTGGGCTGAATGGCCTGTTTCTGTGCTGTACATTGCGGTGATTGTATGTCATTCCTAACACTAACATCCCTCACTTTAACAAACACAGGAATATACAAAATAGTCTTTGAATATTGAGAGTTTAAAGAGTAGGAATTTTTCAGATGCTATAAGTAGGTGGCTTTCAAAGAGACGCATTTATGATGTCAGGCGTATAAATGTTATCACTTTTTATAATTATCTGTACAGGATCTGAGATCTTCAAGTACTGACAGCTGTCGGAACACAGCCAAGCATGTGTGTTGTCATTTCTGATTTGATGTAATTTCATGAGTATCTCTTGGATGATCTGAATGTTATTCTCTTGAGCCAACCGAAGGACCTGTCAGTCCTATGTTGGGTTGCTGGGTATCCGAGCTGCTAACGTTCATTATTTGTCCAGTGACAGTGCTTTCTGATGAATGCCTCAGAAGTGGCATTTGTGATGACAGGAATGGAGAATCTCCGAGTGAAAGTCACAGGACCCAGTGGTCCCAGGAGTACCAGAACTGTTAGTCATTATGCCAAGATACCAGCAAGGGGTGAAGATTATAAAGGCTACTAATCAATTTATCAGACAACTGCAAGAATTCATTGTGGAGCAATCAATGAAAAGATAGTTTACACAACAGTGATGTAGCTTTGAGTAAGAATGCAAATTTAACTCTTATTGGGGAAT
Source organism: Heterodontus francisci (assembly GCF_036365525.1). NCBI lineage: Eukaryota > Metazoa > Chordata > Chondrichthyes > Heterodontiformes > Heterodontidae > Heterodontus > Heterodontus francisci. The sequence continues at coordinate 13,896,521 of NC_090375.1, read as the reverse complement.
AATGCAGCACAGAAGAAAGCCATTCACCCCAGTGAGCTTGTGCCAGCTCTTGTTACAGGATCCTGGGAGAATGGAGGGGAGTTATTAATGAACGGCAGCATGTCGGCATCTAAGAGTGCAGATCTGAGGATAAATAAATTGCATTTTGACTTAATTACCTTTTGCAGGGTTGTCCAATATGTTTGGCACTGGCCAGATGTGACTAATTACATTTCTGATGGTAAATTAAAAATGAGGAACAGACAGCATTGTTGGTCATGTGATCTCAATACTCATATCCGCACGGGGTATGCTTGCAAATTGTAAAGGTGTTAATGCAAATTGCTGTTGTAAAATGGAAAGATGAAAGGCAAGGGTTATTTCATTGTTGTGAGTGTGTACCTTCCTTGATTACTGAATAGTGGTAGATGTTTGTTAAATGAATGTACATTTACCTTTATTGGTGTAAGGCATTTTCAGGGAAAATTAGTGCACATGGTTAAAACAGTGTTGTCATAGCTACACCTGTGTTTAGTCAGCAATTTCAAAAACAACTTGCATTTATATAGCACCTTTAACATAGTAAAATGTCCCGAGGTGCTTTAGGAGAATTATCAGACAAAACTTACATAGAAACTTAGAAAATAGGAGCTGAAGTAGGCCATTCGGCCTTTCGAGCCTGCTCCACCATTCATTATGATCATGGCTGATCATTCAACTCAGTAACCTGTTCTGGCTTAGAAACATAGAAAATAACTTGACATCAAGCCACATATTAGGACAGCATCTTAAAGGAGGAGAGAGAGATAGTGAGGTGGAGAGGCTTAGGGAGGGAATTCCAGAGCTTAGGTGCCAGGCATTTGAAAGTTCAGTCTCTAATGGTAGATTGATTAAAATTGGGAATGCACAAGAGGCCAGAATTGGAGGAGCACAGACATTCCGGAGGTTTGTGAGGCTGGAGGAGATAGGGAGGGGCGAGGCCATGGAGGGATTTCAAAACAAGAATGAGAATTTTAAAATCAAGACAGTGTAGAGTAGGAACCAATGTAGATCAGTGAGCACAGGGTGATGATGCACGGCACGAGTTAGGATACAGGCAGCAGAATTTTGGGCAAGCTCAAGTTTAAGCAGGTTGGAAGGTGTGAGGCTGATGGAAGGGCATTGGAATAGTTGAATATAGAGGTAACAAAAGCATGGATGAGGATTTTAGCAGCATATGCACTAAGGCAGGAGCGGGGGCACGTAATATTATGGCAGTGGGAGGAGGCACTCTTGGTGATTAAGAGGATATGGGGTTATTTCTGAGAAAGGCATTGATTTAGCACCTCTCATGACTGCAGGATGTCCCTAAGTGCTTTACAGCAAAAGAAGTTCTGTTAAAGGTGGGGCACTGTTGTGATATATAAATACATGGCAGCAAACTCTCGCAGACTGCAATGATAACCAATGATTTTGGTTGAGGGATAAATATTGGCCAGAATACTGGGGGAGAATTCCCATGATGCAGATATTTTACACCAGATGAAACCTTGGTTTAAAGTCCCATCTGAAAGGCAGTGTCTACAACAGTATAGCACTCGTTCAGTACTGCACTGTGGCGTTAGACTACCTTTTGCACTGTAGTTGGTCTTGAACTGAGAATGTTCTGACTCAGAGGCAGGAGTGCTATCAACTGAACCAAGACTGGCACTATTGGGCACCACTGCCTTCAGAGATCAGGCAATATTGTACATGTTTATGGAAACAATTGACTTGGTTGTTCATTTGCTCTTCTCTCACTCAATGCTTTCTTGTATTCCTGAATCCAAAGATGTTCTGGTCAATGATGAGCTCTGATATTTTCATTGGAAAGATTTGCAGCTGGGATGTAGTTACTACAGGTGATAAGTTTGAGGCATTAGAGTCATAGAGTCATTACAGCACAGAAGGAGGCCATTCGTCCCATCGAGTCCCTGCTGGCTCACTGTAGAGCAATCCAGTCAGTTCCACTCCCCCGTTCTATCCCCGTAGCCCTGCAAGTTTATTTCATTCACATAACCGTCCAATTTCCTTTTGAAATCACTATAGTACGTTAAGGGACCTCTGTGAATCCTGTTGGACTGGGTCTTTGCTGGCACACTGGCACAAAGACCTCACTCAGTGTTAAGCATTGCAGCCTATACAGCAGCATTTGTGGGATAGTACAAATGGAGTTTCAAGTTAAAGAAAGTCCTGCATTTATATAACACCTTTCACAGCCTCAGGACGATCCAAAGCACTGTAGGGAATTCAATGAAGAACCTTTGTAGTTTAGACACTGTTGTAATGTTCAAACTGTCTATATTTTTAGACAAATATATATTAAATAGATAGAGCTCAGCAATGAGATTGGCTCGGCAGCACAGATTCTGACAAGCTGTGTCTGCCACACCCAGATGGTATCTATCAGGCAGAACTGAATCACTTTGCAACGTAAGTGGAATGCCACTGAGAAAAGTGTTGGACATTGATGACTTGTTATTACCTGGATGGTTTTGTCCTAAGTGCACACACTATTCTCATGTGGAATGTGCTGCCTGTGAACATGGTGGAGGTCGGTTCAATTGAAGCATTCAAAAGGAAATTAGACAGTAATATGAAAAGGAAGAATGTGCAGGGTTATGGGTTGGAGCTGAGGGAATTGCTCTTTCAGAGAGCTGGTGCGGAAATGATGGGCCGAATGGCCTCCTTCTGCACTGTAACAATTCTGTGATATAGCCATTAGGAGCCAAGCATTATAACAATGTGCACAATATAACTAATCCAGGAGAAATGGATCTGGATTTAGGTTTCAACCACTTCTTTAATGTAGGGTGCCTAATTTAGCTTTGTCTTAATCATCCCCTAATTCACTTAATGTTAAGTTAACATTCAGCTGCCTGCAGCAGTGCAGTGCAGCATTGCTTAAAGTTTCTCTTAACTCATCAGTGATGGTTTGAACACAACACAAGATCCATTACCAGCAATTGCCTTAGTTACTTACATCTCGTAACAATTAATCTGCATTTAAGGGGAGGCTAGATAAATACACATTGGAGAAAAGACTAGAAGGAAAGTTTGATAGGGCAAGGTGAAGTAGGGTGGGAGGAGACTCGTGTGCAGCATGAACCTGGTGGGTTAAATGGCCTGTTTGTGTTATATGATATCCTATGTGATACTTTGTATTGCCGTCATATGATTTAGTATCAGTGACTCACTGCCATTGAGGATAATGGTTACACTGGTGGGAAATGTGTAACGTCAGGAGTACAGATTGTGCACTCTTCTTGAGCCTCCTTCCATCTGTTGTAGGATTACAGCAGCACCAGTGAGGCTGTCATGTACTAATGTGCTTAATACATGCATTAGACCAGTTGTGCTGCCTGTTACCAGCATAATTGGTCATTAAGGGAGGAAATGTGCACCACATTAAAGGCTATGCAAATCATCATATCTGTAATCTGCTCTCACAGCCCATATGTATCGGTCACTGAAGCTAAGCCAATTTCTTGCTCATAAAGGGAACTCAGAAATGTCCAACCAATACAGAGCAGCAATCAACAAAAAGATGTGCTATAAAAACGAGAAATTCTTATTTTTATTTCAGATTTCCAGCATCTGCAGCATTTTGCTTTTATAAAAAGATGTGGTATGTTGATCGATATAACCAAGAATCAGATACACGTCAAATGAAGTGCTCTGAATCACACCATGCCCTGAATATTGTGTCCAGTTCAGGTCACCAAGGCCAGGAGGATGTTCACACCCGACAACAAAAATTAGCATTTACACTATGATTTTAATCGCTCCACTATTGGTGGCTGTGCCTGCAGCTACCTGGGCCCTAAGCGGTGGAATACCCTCCCCAAACTTCCAAATGTCTCCCTCTCTTTCTTCCTTTAAGCCATCTCTTAAAACTGACCTCTTTGACCAAGCTTCTGGCTATCTGCCCTAATATCGCCTTATGTGGCTCGGAGCCCAATTTTGCCTCCTGTGAAACACTTTGCGGTGTTTTAATATACTAAAGACGCTATATAAATCCAAGCTATTGTTGTCAAATTTGAAGGATCGTCTTAAAAGAGGAGAACCATAGAACGAGAGAAAAGTTACAGCACAGAAGGAGGCCATTCAGCCCATCATGTCTGCACTGGCCGAAAACTAGCTGCCCAATCTAATCCCACCTTCCCCCAGCACCTGGTCCATAGCCTTGCAGGTTACAGTACTCAGGTGCATGTCCAGGTACCTTTTAAATGAGTTGAGGGTTTCTGCCTCCACCACCGATCCGGGCAGTGAATTCCAGACACGCACCACCCTCTGGGTGAAAAGGTTTCTCCTCATGTCCCGTCTAATCCTTCTACTAATCACCTTAAATCTGTGCCCCCGGTAATTGACCTCTCCGCAAGGGGAAACAGGTCCTTCCTGTCTACTCTATCTCGGCCCCTCATAATTTTGTACACCTCAATTAAGTCTCCCCTCAGCCTCTTCTGTTCCAAGGAAAACAACCCTAGCCGATCCAATCTTTCCTCATAGCTGCAATTTGCAAGCCCTGGCAACATACTTGTAAATCTCCTCTGTATTCTCTCGAGAGCAATTATGTCCTTCCTGTAATGTGTTGACCAGAACTGTACACAATACTCCAGCTCTGGCCTAACCAGCGTTTTATACATTTCCAGCATTACATCCCTGCTTTTTTATTCTATACCTCGGCCAATAAAGGAAAGCATTCCATGTGCCTTCTTCACCAATTTATCTACCTGTCCTGCCACCTTCAGGTACCTGTGGATATGTACTCCAAGGTTTCTCACTTCCTCTCCCCCTCTCAATATCCTCCTGTTTATTGTCTATTCCCTTGCTTTATTTGCCCTCCCCAAATGCATTACCTCATACTTCTCCAGATTGAATTTCATTTGCCACTTTTCCGCCCACTCAACCAATCCATTGATATATTTCTGGAGTCTACAGCTATCCTCTTCACGATCAACTACACGGCCAATTTTTGTGTTATCAACAAATTTCCCAATCATGCCTCTCACATTTAAGTCCAAATCATTAATATATACCACAAACAGCAAAGGACCCAACAGTGAGCCCTGTGGAACACACTGGAAACCGCTTTCCATTCGCAAAAACATCTGTCGATCACTACACTTTGTTTCCTGTCACTGAGCCAATTTTGGATCCAACCTGCCACATTACCCTGTATCCCATGGGCTTTTACTTTTTTCACCAGTCTGCCATGTAGGACCTTGTCAAATGCCTTACTAAAATCCATGTAGACCACATCCACTGCACTACCCACATCAATCCTTCTTGTTACTTCCTCAAAAAACTCAATTAAGTTAGTAAGACATGACCTTCCCTTAACAAATCCATGCTGACTATCCCTGATTAATCCCTGCCTTTCTAAGTGACAGTTTATCCTATCTCTCAGACTTGATTCTAATAATTTACCCACCACCGAGGTCAGACTGGCCAGCCTATAATCATTTGGCCTATCCCTCGCACCCTTTTTTTAAGCAACGGTATAAAATTTGCAGACCTCCAATCCTCTGGTACCTTGCTTGTATCTAGTGAGGATTTGAAGATGATCCTCAAAGCATCCATTATTTCCTCTCTGGCTTCCTTTAACAACCTGGGATGCAATCCATCTGCCCCTGGTGATTTATCCACTTTCAAGGATGTCAGACCCTCTAGTACTTCCTCTCTCATTGTGCTTATCATACCTAATATTTCACACTCCTCCTCTTTAACTACAATGTCTGCACCATCCCTCTCCTTTGTGAAGGCAAAGACAAAGTACTCATTAAGAACCCTGCCCACATCTTCTGCATCCATGCATAAGTTCCCTTGTACATCTCTGATAGGCCTTACCCTTTCTTTAGTTAGTGTCTTGCTCTTAATGTACTGATAAAACATTTTTGGGTTTTCCTTGTTTTTACCTGCCAACACTTTTTTATATCCTCTCTTTGCTTTCCTAATTTGCTTTTTTACTTCACCCCTACGCTTTCTATACTCCTCTAGGCTTTCTAAAGTATTAAGTTTTTTGTGACCGTCATAAGTTTTCTTTTTCTGCTTTCTTACCCTGTAAGCTTCGAGATAGGAGAGTGAGGTGGAGAGGTTTATGGAGTAAATTCCAGAGCTTCATGCCTCGGCAGCTGAAGGCACAGCCGCCAATGGTGGAGCGATTAAAATCAGGGATGCACAAGAGGCCAGAATTGGGGAAACGCAGAGATCTCGGAGGGTTGTAGGGCAGGAGGAGGTTACAGAGATGAAGAGGGGGCGAGGTCATGAAGGGATTTGAAAGCAAGGATGGAAGTTTTAAAACTGAAGCATTGCTGGTCCAGGTGCCAATGTAGGTCAGAGAGCACAGGGACTGTGCAGTGCAGAGAAGAGGCACAAGCATGAACCACCCCCCCACCCCCCCACCCCGTCTTAGATGTTTAAGTTATGAAGAATGATTGGAGAAATATGGGCTCTTCCACCTTGAAAAGAGACGTCAGAGAGGTGGTCAGGCAGATATACAAACCACTCTTAGGTGCTGAGAAGCCGTTCCCCTGGCTGGAGAGACTGGAACTCAGGATCATACTCTGAGGATGAAGGGTCAGCCAGTTAAGACTGAGGGGAGAAGAAATTTCTTCACTCAAAAGGTTGTGAACATTTGGAATTCTCTACCTCAGAAAACTGTGGATAGTCAGTCATTGGGTATATTCAAGGATGAGACCAATAGATTTTTGAATACTAAGAGAATTGGGGGGAGTTAACATATGTCAAATTTATGATTGGCATCAGAAAGTTTTGCTCCACTCAGCGATGAACACATTGACTGGACTCCTGGGGCGTTGATTTTAACTGCCCTCGCCTGGCGTAAATAGGGTCAGTTGTGGCCTCAGAATCGGGTGGATAATGTTTCTGACCCATTAATATGAGCAATGGAGCAGGTGCCATTTTGAATAAGGTCTACCACCGTGTCTGTTCAGGCAATGGGCCCCCTTAAGTATGATAATCAGGATTCTATGATGTAAATTAGACCCCGATTGCCATTTTTTGGTCAGAATTGGTTGCGGTCTGCACTGTGCAAACTCCAATCAGTTCCATGGCTGATAAAACCAAAGAGGCCTAAACAAATGTACAGATCAAATTATTTCTGTCAGCCTCACATTGTTCCTCCGTGACCCAGAAAAAATGCGCTGGAACCTTGCCACCACAGGACTCCCACCCTCAATGCACATGTGACAAATTGATTCACTCTGCATCATAACAAGAAACGGCTGAAGGCACTGGATACTGCAAAGGCTATGGGCCCTGACAATATTCTGGCAATAGTACTGAAGACTTCTGCTCCAGAACTTGCCGCGCCCCTAGCCAAGCTATTCCAGTCCAGCTTCCACACTGGCATCTAACCAGCAATGTGGAAAATTGCCCAGGTATGTCCTGTACACAAAAAGCAGGACAAGTCCAACCCAGCCAATTACCGCCCCATCAGCCTACTCTCAATCATCAGTAAAGTGATGGAAGGTGTTATCAACAGTGCCATCAAGTGCCACTTACACAGCAGTAACCTTCTCATTGATGCTCAGTTTGGGTTCTGTCAGGGGAACTCGGCTCCTGACCTCATTACAGCCTTGGTCCAAACACGGAAAAAAGAGCTGAATTCCAGAGGTGAGGTGAGAGTGACTGCCCTTGACATCAAGGCAGCATTTGACCGAGTATGGCATCAAGAAGCCCTAGCAAAATTGAAGTCATTGGGAATCAGGGGGAAAAAGCTCCACTAGTTGGAGTCACACCTAGTACAAAGGAAGTTTTTTTTTATTCGTTCATAGGATGTGGACATTGCTGGCTAAGCCAGCATTTATGCTCATCCCTAATTGCCCTTGAGAAGGTGGTGGTGAGCTGCCTTCTTGAACCGCTGCAGTCCATGTGGGCTAGGTACGCCCACAGTGCTGTTAGGAAGGGAGTTGCATGATTTTGACCCAGCGACACTGAAGAACGGCGATATAGTTCTGAGTCAGGATGGTGTGTGGCTTGGAGGGGAACATGCAGACGGTGGTGTTCCCATGCATCGGCTTCCCTTTTCCTTCTCGGTGGTAGAGTTCATGGGTTTGGAAGGTGCTGTCTAAGGAGCCTTGGTGAGTAGATGCAGTGCATCTTGTAGATGGTACACACTGCTGCCACTGTGTGTCAGTGCTGATGGGACTGAATGTTGAAACTGGTGGATGGGGTGCCAATTAAGCAGGCTGCTTTGTCCTGGATGGTGTCGAGCTTCTTGAGTGTTGTTGGAGCTGCACCCATTCAGGAAATTATTCCATCATACTCCTGACTTGTGCCTTGTAGATGGTGGATGGGCATTGGGGAGTCAGGAGTTGAGTTACTCGCCACAGAATTCCCAGCCTCTGACCTGCTCTTGTAACCACAGCATTGATGTGGCTGGTCCAGTTCAGTTTCTGGTCTACGGTGACTCCAATATGTTGATAGTGGGGGATTCAGCGATCGTAAAGCCATTGAATATCAAGGGGAGATGGTTAGATTCTCTCTTGTTGAAGATGGTCATTGCCTGGCACTTGTGTGGCATGAACTTATCAGCTGTAAGACTCTTAACAGGGGGTCTCACTTCCCTCTAAGGTCCTGACCCCATACTGAGTATGAATGGCATGAAACAAACTTTGGATACAATTTCCACTTTATGTGGAACACCTTTATTAACTCACCAAGCAATAGTATACACTTACGCCAGTTGCTTCGTAGGCCAGTGTCATAGTCATAGAGTCATAGAGTTATACAGCACAGAAACAGGCCCTTTGGCCCATCATGTCTGTGCTGGCCATCAAGCACCTATCTATTCTAATCCCATTTTCCAGTACTTGGCCCGTAGCCTTGTATGCTATGGCATTTCAAGTGCTCATCTAAATTCTTCTTAAATGTTGTGAGGGTTACTGCCTCTACCATCCCTTCAGGCAGTGTGTTCCAGATTCCAACCACCCTCTGGGTGAAAATATTTTTCCTCAAATCCCCTCTAAACCTCCTTCCCCTGGCCTTAAATCTATGCTCCCTGATTATTGGTCCCTCTGTTAAGGGAAAATGTTTCTTCCTATCTAACCTATTAATGCCCCTCATAATTTTGTGTACCTCAATCAGGTCCCCCCTCAGCCTTCTCTGCTCTAAGGAAAACAACCCTAGCCTATCCAGTCTCTCTTCATAGCCGAAATGCTCCAGCCCAGGCAACATCCTGGTGAATCTCCTCTGCACCCTCTCCAGGGCATCACATCCTTCCTATAGTGTGGTGACCAGAACTGTACATAGTACTCCAGCTGTGGCCTAACTAGCGTTTTATACAGCTCCATCATAACTTCCCTGCTCTTATATTCTATGCCTCGGCTAATAAAGGCAAGTATCCCATATGCCTTCCTAACCACCTTATCTACCTGTGTTGCTGCCTTCAGTGATCTACGGACAAGTACACCAAGGTCCCTCTGACCCTCTGTACTTCCTAGGGTCCTACCATCTATTGTATATTCCCTTGCCTTGTTAGTCCTCCCAAAATGCATCACCTCACACTTCTCAGGATTAAATTCCATTTTCCACAGCTCCACCCATTTTACCAGCCCATCTATATCATCCTGTAATTTAAGGCTTTCCCCCTCACGATTTATGACACCACCAATTTTCGTGTCATCTGCAAACTTACTGATCATACCTCCTATATTCACGTCTAAATCATTAATGTACACAACAAACAGCAAGGGTCCCTGCTCCGATCCCTGTGGTACACCACTGGTCACAGGCTTCCACTCGCAAATACAACCATCACCCTCTGCCTCCTGCCACTAAGCCAATTTTGGATCCAATTTGCCAAATTGCCCTGGATCCCGTAGGCTCTTACCTTCTTAACCAATCTCCCATGTGGGACCTTATCAAAAGCCTTACTGACGTCCATGTAGACTGCATCAACTGCCTTACCCTCATCTACACATCTAGTCACCACCACAAAAAATTCAGTCAAATTAGTTAGACATGATCTCCCCCTGACAAACCCATGCTGACTATCCCTGATTAATCCCTGCCTCTCCAAGTGGAGATTAATCCTGTTCCTCAGAATTTTTTCCAGTAGTTTCCCTAGCACTGATGTTAGACTCACTGGCCTGTAATTACCTAGTTTATCCCTGCTACCCTTTTTGAATAATGGCACCACATTCGCTGTCCTCCAGTCCTCTGGTACCTCTCCTGTGGCCAGAGAGGATTTGAAAATTTGTATCAGAGCCCCTGCTATCTCCTCCCTTGCCTCACATAACAGCCTGGGATACATCTCATCTGGGCCTGGGGATTTATCCACTTTTAAGCCCAACTAAAACAACTAATACTTCCTCCATTTCAATACTAATATGTTCAAGTATATCACAATCCCCCTTCCCTGATCTCTACACCTACATTATCCTTCTCCATAGTGAACACAGAAGAAAAATACTCATTTAAAATCTCACCTATGTTCTCCGGCTCCACACACAGACTGCCACGCTGGTCCTAAATGGGCCCTACTCTTTCCCTGGTTATCCTCTTGCCCTTAATAAATGCCTTGGGATTTTCCTTTATCTTGCCCGCCAGTGTTTTTTCATGTCCCCTCTTTGCTCTCCTAATTACTTTTTTAAGTATCCCCCTACACTTTCTATACTCCTCTAGGGCCTCCGCTGTTTTCAGCGCTTTGAAGCTGCCATAAGCCTCCTTTTTTTCCCGATCCAATCCTCCACACCCCTTGGGATCCAGGGTTCCCTGGATTTGTTAGTCCTACCCTTCATCTTTACAGGAACATGTTGGTCCTGAAATCTCACTATTTCCTCTTTGAATGACTCCCACTGGTCTGATGTAGACTTTCCTGCAAGTAGCTGCTCCCAGTCGACTTTGGCCAGATCCTGTTTTATCATATTGAAGCCGGCCTTCCCCCAATTCAGTACTTTTATTTCCGGTCCCTCTTTGTCCTTTTCCATAACTACCTTAAATCTTACAGAGTTATGGTCACTATCCCCGAAATGCTCCCCCATTGACACTTCTACCACTTGTCCAGCTTCATTCCCTAGGATTAGGTCCAGTACCGCCCCTTCTCTTGTACGACTTTCTATGTGCTGGCTCAAAAAGCTCTCCTGTATGCACTTTAAGAATTCCGCCCCCTTTAAGCCTTTTGCACTAAGACTATCCCAGTTGATATTGGGGAAGTTGAAATCCCCTACTATTATTACCCTATTATTTTTACACCTCTCTGAGATTTGCCTACATATCTACTCCTCTCTCTCTCCCTGAATGTTTGGAGGCCTTTAGTACACTCCCAGCCAAGTGATTGCCCCCTTTTTGTTTTTAAGTTCTACCCATATGGCTTCATTTGAGGAACCTTCGAAGATATCATCCCTCCTTACTGCAGTGATTGACTTCTTGATCAACAGTGCAATGCCACCTCCTCTTTTACACCCTCCACTGTCACGTCTGAAAATTCTCTTCTTTGGCCTCCTTGTCTCGAGAGACAATGCGTAAGCGCTTCGAGGTTTGTGAAGCAACGCCTGGAGTGGCTATAAAGGCTAATTCTAGAGACTCTTCCACAGGCGCTGCAGATAAAATTGGTTGTCGGGGCTGTTACACATTTGGCTCTCTCCTTACACTTCTATCTCTCTTCCTGCCAACTGCTAAGTCTCTTCGACACACCTCTCTTTAGCCCTGCCTTTATAGCTGTCCACCAGCTTTGGCGATCGCTGGCAACTGACTCTCACGACTTTTAGTCAATGTCGCAGGACGTCATGTCGTGTTTGCAGACGTCTTTAAAGTGGAGACATGGACGGCCGGTGGGTCTGATACTAGTGACGAGCTCGCTGTACAATGTGTCCTTGGGGATCCTGCCATCTTCCATGCGGCTCACATGGCCAAGCCATCTCGAGCGCCGCTGGCTCTGTAGGGCATACATGCTGGGGATGTTGGCCGTCTTGAGGACTTCTGTGTTGCAGATACGGTCCTGCCACCACATGCCAAGGATTCTCCGGAGGCAGCGTAGATGTAATGAGTTGAGACGTCGCTCTTGGCTGACATATGTGTCCAGGCCTCGCTGCCGTCAAGCAAGGTACTGAGGACACAGGCTTGAAACACTCAGACTTTTGTGTTCCGTGTCAGTGCGCCATTTTCCCACACCCTCTTGGCCAGTTTGGACATAGCAGCGGACACCTTTCCCATGTGCTTGTTGAGTGATTTCTGCATCGAGAGACAGGTTACTGGTGACAGTTGAGCCTAGGGAGGTGAACTCTTGAACCACTTCTAAAGCTTGGTCACCGATATTGATGGATGGAGCATTTCTGACATCCTGTCCCATGATTTTGTTTTCTTGAGGCTGATGGTTAGGCCAAGTTTGTTGCAGGCAGCCACAATCCTGTCAATGAGTCTCTGCAGACACTCTTCCGTGTGGGATGTTAATGCAGCATCGTCAGCAAAGAGGAGTTCCCTGATGAGGACTTTCCGTACTTTGATCTTCGCTCTAAGACGGGCAAGGTTGAACAACTTGCCACCTGATCTTGTGTGGAGGAAAATTCCTTCTTCTGAAGACTTAAACGCATGTAAGAGCAGCAGTGAGAAGAAGATCCCAAACGGTGTAGGTGTGAGAACACAGCCCTGTTTCACGCCACTCAGGATAGAAAAGGGGTCTGATAAGGCACCACTACACTGAATTGTGCCTTTCATATTGTCAGGGAATGAGTTGATGGTATTTGGTAGCTTTGGTGGACATTCGATCTTTGCCAGTAGTCTGAAGAGACCATGTCTGCTGATGAGGTCAAAGGCTTTGGTGAGATCTAGGAAGGCAACATAGAGGGGCATCTGTTGTTCAGGGCATTTTTCCTGTAGCTGGCAAAGGGAGAACAGCATGTTAATAGTGGATCTTTCTGCTCGAAGGCCGCACTGTGCCTCAGGGTAGACACGCTCAGCCAGATTCACCTATAGCCTGGAATATTGAGCTGCCAGTCCTGCCCTTCCCTCAACCATGTCTCTGTGTTAGTAATAATACCATATTCCCATGTGTTAATCAATTCCCTCAATTCATCTAAAATAAAAGCAAAATACTGCAGATGCTAGAAATCTGAAACACAAACGTGAAATGATGGAATTACTCAGCAGGTCTGGCTGCATCTGTGGAGAGAGAAGCAGAGTTGACCTTTCAGGTCAGTGACCCTTCATCAGAACTGGCAGATATTAGAAATGTAAAAGGTTTGAAGCAAGTAAACCGTGGGCAGGGCAAGAGATAAAAAAGAGAAGGTGTTGATAGGACAAGGTCACAGAGAATAACTGACCAGAAGGTCATGGAGCAAAGGCAAACGGTATGTTAATGCTGTGCTGAAAGACAAAGCGTTAGTACAGAGAGAGAGGGTGTTAATGGACAGAAAACTGAGGCAGCCTGGCCCCAAGCACAAACATGAAAAAAACAGTGGGTAGGCACAGTGGAAACAAACTAAACAAACTAAAATAAAATAAACACATAAAAAAGAACTAAAAATAAAAATAAAAAGGGGGGCACATCATACTCTGAAATTATTGAACTCAATGTTCAGTCTGGTAGGCTGTAGTGTGCCTAATCGGTAAATGAGATGCTGTTCCTCGAGCTAGCGTTGATGTTCACAGGAACACTGCAGCAATCCCAAGACAGAGATGTGGGCGAGAGAGCAGGGGGGAGTGTTGAAATGGCAAGCAACCGGAAGCTCGGTTTCATGCTTTCAGACTGAGCAGAGGTGTTCTGCAAAGTGGTCACCCAGTCTGCGTTTGGTCTCATCAATGTAGAGGAGACCACATTGTGAGCAGCGAATAGAGTATACTAAATTGAAAGAAGTACAAGTAAATTGCTGCTTCACCTGAAAGGAGTGTTTGGGGCCTTGGATAGTGAGGAGAGAGGAGGTAAATGGGCAGGTATTACAACTCCTGCGATTGCAGGGGAAGGTGCCGTGGGAAGGGGACTAGGTGGGTGGGGGTAACGGAGGAGTGGATCAAGGTGTCACGCGGGAACGATCCCTTTGGAATGCTGACAAGGGAAGGGAGGGGAAGATGCGTTTGGTAGTGGCATCACGCTGGAGGTGGTGGAAATTGTGGAGGATGATCCTTTGGATATGGAGGCTGATGGGGTGGAAAGTGAGGACAAGGGGAACACTATCGCAGTTCTGGGAGGGAGGAGAAGGGTTGAGGGTAGAGGTGCGGGAAATGGGCCAGACATGGTTGAGGGCCCTGTTAACCACAGTGGTGGGGGGGCGGGGGGGAATCCTCGATTGGGGAAAAAGGAAGACATATCAGAAGCGCTATCATGGAAGGTAGCATCAGCAGAGCAGATGCGTCGGAGACGGAGAAACTGGGAGAATGGAATGGAGTCCTTACAGGAGGCGGAGTGTGAAGAAGTGTAGTCGAGGTAGCTGTGGGAGTCGGTGGACTTATAATGAATATTAGTAGACAACCTATCCCCAGAGATGGAGACAGAGAAGTCGAGGAAGGAAAGGGAAGTGTCGGAGATGGACCATATAAAAGTGAGAGAAGGGTGGAAATTAGATGTCAAAATGACATAGGACATCAGAAGAGTCACGGATGTAAGTGGGAAGAGACTGGATCGGGGAGAAAAGATAGCGTCAAGATAGGACGAAATAAGTTCAGTGGGGCATGAACAGGCTGAAACAATGGGTCTGCCGGGATTAGTTAGTGCTGTTAGTGGATTTTGGGAAGGAGGTAGAAGCGGGCTGTCCGGGGTTACTCAGTTTTATCCCCTTACGCCCCTACCTCAATGAATTTCTGCCATGGGGAACCTTATCAAACGCCTTACTGAAGTCCATGTATATGACATCGACAGCCCTTCCCTCATCAATCAACTTTGTCACTTCCTCAAAGAATTCTATTAAGTTGGTAAGACATGACCTTCCCTGCACAAAACCATGTTGCCTATCACTGATGAGCCCATTTTCTTCCAAATGGGAATAGATCCTATCCCTCAGTATCTTCTCCAGCAGCTTCCCTACCACTGACGTCAGCCTCACCGGTCTATAATTACCTGGATTATCCCTGCTACCCTTCTTAAACAAGGGGACAACATTAGCAATTCTCCAGTCCTCCGGGACCTCACCCGTGTTTAAGGATGCTGCAAAGATATCTGTTAAGGCCCCAGCTATTTCCTCTCTCGCTTCCCTCAGTAACCTGGGATAGATCCCATCCGGACCTGGGGACTTGTCCACCTTAATGCCCTTTAGAATACCCAACACTTCCTCCCTCCTTATGCCGACTTGACCTAGAGTAATCAAACATCTGTTCCTAACCTCAACATCCGTCATGTCCCTCTCCTCGGTGAATACCGATTCAAAGTACTCATTTAGAATCTCACCCATTTTCTCTGAGTCCAAGCATAACATTCCTCCTTTGTCCTTTAGTGGGCCAATCCTTTCTCTAGTTACCCTCTTTCTCCTTATATATGAATAAAAGGCTTTGGGATTTTCCTTAACCCTGTTTGCTAAAGATATTTCATGACCCCTTTTAGCCCTCTTAATTCCTCGTTTCAGATTGGTCCTACATTCCCGATATTCTTTCAAAGCTTCGTCTTTCATCAGCCGCCTACACCTTATGTATGCTTCCTTTTTCCTCTTAGCTAGTCTCACAATTTCACCTGTCATCCATGGTTCCCTAATCTTGCCATTTCTATCCCTCATTTTCACAGGAACATGTCTCTCCTGAACGCTAATCAACCTCTCTTTAAAAGCCTCCCACATATCACATGTGGATTTACCTTCAAACAGCTGCTCCCAATCTACATTTCCCAGCTCCTGCCGAATTTTGGTATAGTTGGCCGTCCCCCAATTTAGCACTCTTCCTTTAGGACCACTCTCGTCTTTGTCCATGAGTATTTTAAAGCTTACGGAATTGTGATCACTATTCCCAAAGTAGTCCCCTACTGAAACTTCAACAACCTGGCCGGGCTCATTCCCCAACACCAGGTCCAGTATGGCCCCTTCCCGAGTTGGATTATTTACATACTGCTCTAGAAAACCTTCCTGGATGCTCCTTACAAATTCTGCTCCATCTGGACCTCTAACACTAAGCGAATCCCAGTCAATGTTGGGAAAATTAAAATCTCCTATCACCACCACCCTGTTGCTCCTACATCTTTCCATAATCTGTTTACATATTTGTACCTCTATCTCACGCTCGCTGTTGGGAGGCCTGTAGTACAGCCCCAACATTGTTACCGCACCCTTCCTATTTCTGAGTTCTGTCCATATTGCCTCACTGCTCGAGTCCTCCATAGTGTCCTCCTTCAGCACAGCTGTGATATCCTCTTTGACCAGTAATGCAACTCCTCCACCCCTTTTACCTCCCTCTCTATCCCGCCTGAAGCATCGATATCCTGGGATATTTAGTTGCCAATCATGCCCTTCCCTCAACCAAGTCTCAGTAATAGCAATAACATCATACTCCCAGGTACTAATCCAAGCCCTAAGTTCATCTGCCTTACCTACTACACTTCTTGCATTAAAACAAATGCACCTCAGACCACCAGTCCCTTTATATTCATCATCTGCTCCCTGCCTGTTCTTCCCCTTAGTCACACTGACTTCATTATCTAGTTCCTTACAGGCTTTTGTTACTACCTCCTTACTGTCAACTGACCTCAATTGGTTCCCATCCCCCTGCCACATTAGTTTAAACCCTCCCCAACAGCGTTAGCAAAAGCACCTCCAAGGACATTGGTTCCAGTCCGGCCCAGGTGTAGACCGTCCAATTTGTAATAGTCCCACCTCCCCCAGAACCGGTCCCAATGTCCCAAAAATCTGAACCCCTCCTTCCTGCACCATCCCTCAAGCCACGCATTCATCCTGACTATTCTTTCATTTTTACTCTGACTATCACGTGGCACTGGTAGTAATCCTGAGATTACTACCTCTGAGGTCCTACTTTTTAACTTGGCTCCTAACTCCCTAAACTCTGCTTGTAGGACCTCATCCCGTTTTTTACCTATATCATTAGTGCCTATGTGCACAATGACAACTGGCTGTTCACCCTCCCCCTTTAGAATGTTCTGCAGCCGATCTGAGACATCCCTGACCCGTGCACCTGGGAGGCAACATACCATTCGGGAGCCTCGTTTTCGACCACAGAACCGCCTATCTACTCCCCTTACAATCGAATCCCCTACGACTATAGCCCTTCCACTCTTTTTCCCGCCCTTCTGAACAGCAGAGCCAGCCACGGTGCCATGAACCTGGCTACTGCTGCCTTCCCCTGGTGAGCCATCTCCCTCAACAGTATCCAAAACGGTATATCTGTTTTGGAGGGAGATGACCGCAGGGGACTCCTGTGCTGCCTTCCTGCTCTTTCTCTGCCTTTTGGTCACCCATTCCCTTTCTCCCTCAGCAATCCTAATCTGCGGTGTGACCAATTCACTAATCGTGCTATCCACGACCTCCTCAGCATCGCGCATGCTCCAAAGTGAGTCCATCCGCAGCTCGAGAGCCGTCATGCGGTCTAACAAGAGCTGCAGTTGGACACACTTCCTGCACGTGAAGGAGTCAGGGACATCAGCCGTGTCCCTGAGCTCCCACATTGAGCAAGAGGAGCATGACACGGGTCTGAGATCTCTTGCCATTTTTAATCTTAAGCTTAACTTAGTTAAATGAAAAAGGAACGAAAAGTTTTTACCAATCACAATAAAACCAGAGAAATCGAAAAATCCTTACCTTATAAACACCCCACCGAGTCCTTTTTTTTTTGGTTAGAGGAGGAGGACGGGTGGGAGACACGACAAGTGTGGTGTCTCGGGTTCAGAAACCGCCCAAATATATAGTGTTTTACTTACCCAGCAGCCCCCTGGCCTCCCTTCCTCGACTTCTCTGTCTCTGGCGATAGGCTGTCTACTAATATTCATCATAAGCCCACCGACTCCCACAGTTACCTCGACATCACTTCTTCACACTCTGCCTCCTGTAAGGACTCTATTCCATTCTCCCAGTTTTTCCGTCTCTGACACATCTGCTCTGCTGATGCTACCTTCCATGACAGCGCTTCTGACATGTCTTCCTTTTTCCCAATCGAGGATTCCCCCCTACTGTGGTTGACATTTCCCACATCTCTAAACTCACGCCTTCCCCTCCCTCCCAGAACCATGACAGGGTTCCCCTTGTCCTCATTTTCCACCCCACTAGCCTCCACATCCAAAGGATCATCCTCCACCATTTCCGCCCCTTCCAGCGTGATGCCACTACCAAACGCATCTTCCCCTCCCTTCCCCTGTCAGCATTCCGTGATACCCTGGTCCACTCCTCCATTACTCCCACCATCTTGTCCCCTTCCCACAGCATCTTCTCCTGCAATCGTAGGAGGTGTAATACCTGTCCATTTACCTCCTCTCTCCTCACTATCCAAGGCCCCAAACACTCCTTTCAGGCGAAGCAGCGATTTACTTGTACTTCTTTCAATGTAGTATACTGTATTCGCTGCTCACAGTGTGGTCTCCTCTACATTGGGGAGACCAAGCGCAGACTGGGTGACCGCTTTGCAGAATACCTCTACTCAGTCCAAAAGCATGACCCCGAGCTTCCGGTTGCTTGCCATTTCAACACTCCCCCCTGCTCTCATGCTCACATCTCTGTCCTGGGATTGCTGCAGTGTTCCAGTGAACATCAACACAAGCTCAAGGAACAGCATCTCATTTATCGATTAGGCACACTACAGCCTGCAGGACTGAACAGTGAGTTCAATCATTTCAGGGCATGACGAGCCCCCCTTTTTATTTTTATTTTTGGCCATTTTGTTCTTTTTTTCTTCTTTCCTTTTTATGTGTTTATTTCATTTTAGTTTGTTTAGTTTGTTTCTACTGTGCCTACCCACTGTTTTTTTCATGTTTGTGCTTGGGGCCAGGCTGTTCAGTTTTCTGTCCATTAACATCCTCTCTGTACTAACGCTTTTTCTTTCAGCACAGCATTAACATACCGTTTGCCTTTGCTCCATGACCTTCTGGTCAATTATTCTCTGTGATCTTGTCCTATCAACATTTTCTCTTTTTTTTATCTCTTGCCCCACCCACGGTTTACTTGCTTCAAACCTTTTACATTTCTAATATCTGCCAGTTCTGATGAAGGGTCACTAACCTGAAACGTTAACTCTGCTTCTCTTTCCACAGATGCTGCCAGACCTGCTGAGTGATTCCAGCATTTCTTGTTTTTGCCTTACTAGATTAGATTAGATTAGAGATACAGCACTGAAACAGGCCCTTCGGCCCACCGAGTCTGTGCCGAACATCAACCACCCATTTATACTAATCCTACACTAATCCCATATTCCTACCAAACATCCCCACCTATCCCTATATTTCCCTACCACCTACCTATACTAGTGACAATTTATAATGGCCAATTTACCTATCAACCTGCAAGTCTTTTGGCTTGTGGGAGGAAACCGGAGCACCCGGAGAAAACCCACGCAGACACAGGGAGAACTTGCAAACTCCACACAGGCAGTACCCGGAATCGAACCCGGGTCCCTGGAGCTGTGAGGCTGCGGTGCTAACCACTGCGCCACTGTGCCGCCCCTAGTAAGACTCCTTACGTTAAAATAGATGTAATCCAGTCTTGCATTATTCGCATGTGCCTTAACAGGTCTATATTTGCTCTGCCTTCAAGACTGACTCAATTTCTCTTCTATATTTGACTGTGCATCACCCCTACTGTACCTCCACTCTGTATCCCACCCCCCCCTGCCAAATTATTTTAAACCCTCTCCCCCACCCCAACAGCACTAGCAAACCTCCCAGCAAGGATGTTGGTCCTGTTCCAGTTCAGGTACAACCCATCCAACTTGTACAGGTCCCACCTTCGCCAGAAACAGACCCAGTGATCCAGGAAGCTGAAGCCCTTCCTCCTGCACCATCTCTTCGGCCACGCATTCATAGTCATAGTCAGAGAGATACAACACTGAAACAGGCCCTTCGGCCCACTGAGTCTGTGCCGACCAACAATTACCCATTTATACTGACCCTATAGTAATCCCATATTCCCTACCTACACAAGGGGCAATTTATAATGGCCAATTTACCTAACAACCTGCAAGTCTTTGGCTGTGGGAGGAAACCGGAGCACCCGGCGAAAAGCCTCACGGTCACAGGGAGAGTTTGCAAACTCCGCACAGGCAGTACCCAGGATCGAACCCGGGTCGCTGGAGCTATGAGGCTGCAGTGCTAACCACTGCGCCACTGTGCCGCCCATTCATCTGCTGTATCCTCCTATTCCTATACTCACTAGCACGTGGCACTGGGAATAATCCAGAGATTACAGCCTTTGAAGTCCTGCTTTTTAATCTGCTACCTAGCTCCCTAAATTCTTGTTGCAGGACCTCATCCCTCTTTCTACCTATGTCATTAGTACCAATGTGTACCACGACCTTCGACTGTTCACACTCCCCCTTCAGAATGTCCTGCAACCACTCTGTGACATCCTTGACCCTAGCACCAGGGAGGCAATATACCATCCTGGAGTCATGTTTGCGGCCACAGAAACGCCTGTCTGTTCTCCTTACGATTGAATCCTCTATCACTATAGCCCTGCCACTCTCTTCCTCTCCTCCTGTGCGACAGAGCCACCCGTGGTGCCATGAACTTGGCTCTTGCTGCTTTCACCTGAGCCATCTCCCCCCAACAATATCCAAAGCGGGATATCTGTTAGAGAGGGGGACGGCCACAGGGGGCTCCTGCACTACCTGCCTTCCTCTACTCACCCATTCCCTTTGCTGCATTTGCCTGCGGTTTGACCACCTCACTAAACGACGATCTCAGCATTGCGGGTGCTCCACAGTGAATCCACCCGCAGCTCCAACTCCGTAATGCAGGTAGCCAGTAGCTGCAGATGGATACACTTCCTGCACACAAGGTCGTCAGGGACACTGGAAGCGTCCCTGATTTCCCACATAGCGCAGGAGGAGCATATCACGGGTGCGCGCTCTCTTGCCATGACTTACTTTTAGATTACTTAGTTACTCCCTTCAAAAAATATTAATTACACTAGGAGCCTTGTCCTACTCCAAACACGACCCGCTACAATCTAAAGTCCTTAATAAATTACACTAATTTAAAAAAACGCACTTTAGTAATATCAACCTTATCACTTATATGGTGAGCTTTTGAGGTTTTTTTCAATAAAAAGAACTTTCCCCTTATTTTTTAATTTATTTACAAGCACTAACAGCTGTTACCTACCCGACCAATCACCTTGCAGCTTTCCTGTGATGTCAATGTTGACGTTTTCTTCTTTTTTTCCAAACTGCGGCACACCTGGACTCCTCTCTGCTCCCGGAAGGTAAGTGTCTAGGCCGCGATCCTCGCGCTCTATTTATCCGCTCCTCTCTCGGCGTTCTCCCCTCAGGGCCAGTCCTCTCCACTCCGCTCCCAGAAGGTAAGTGTACAGAAGCTCATTCCCGGATGGTCAGATCCGCTGAATGACACTTTCTGCCACGACTTCCTGTGACTGACCAAGTCACACTTCCCGGCTGCAGCAACAACGTCCTTGTGAGCTGTGGCTTTATACCCCTTCCTGACCCTGGTCCCTCGATATATCAGGGAATGTTTTGAATTGGGTCATCTGATTGGGTTTCAGTGCCTTATCAATCCCACCCTGGTTATGCAAGACCATCTGGTCATATCCTGCTCTCAGCAAGGGGGGGCGGTCTTAGGTGCATACCACCCATGGATGTTTCAAACATATGTTTCGCACATATTTCAAAAGGACATTATCCATGAGAGTGGTTGTAGACAGACTGATGTTCTAACAGCTCAGGCTACCACATCAGTGGCATATCCAGACTTGTCTGTCTGTATGTGTACGTAAGGGTCCTTGTTCAGTTACACTGTCTTTTATTTTTGAACAAGTCCAATACGAACCCCAGCGATGATGTCTTCAGTCAGAATTATCCTCCCTTCGTCCCGATGTCCTTCGCCTCCACGTTTTTACCACCGGGTGAGCTCCACATGTTGGTCCACGCCACAAATGGTTACATTTTACTTATCAACAGAAATGCAGGAGATATTAACAAATGTCTCACAGCATAACAAAATTACAAGAGCTATCCAAATGCCTTACACAGCCCAAGCCTGGATATTGTCCAGGTCTTGCTGCATCTGGACACGGACTGCTTCAGTATCTGTGGAGTCGCGAATGGTGCTGAACATTGTGCAATCATTAGCGAATATCTGCACTTCTGACCTTATGATTGAAGGTAGGTCATTGATGAAGCAGCTGAAGATGGTTGGGCCCAGGACACTACCCTGAAGAACTCCTGCAGGGATGTCCTGGCACTGACATACGAATTAGGAGCAGGAGTAGGTCAAGCCTGCTCTGCTATTCAATACGATCGTGGCTGATCAGATTGTAACCTCAACTCCACATTCCCGACGACCCCTAATAACCTTTCACCCCCTTGCTTATCAAGAATCTATCTACCTCTGCCTTAAAAATATTTGAAGACTCTGCTTCCACTGCCTTTTGCGGAAGAGAGTTCCAAAAACTCAAAAGCCTCTGAGACAAAAAAAGGACTCCTCATCTCTGTCTTAAATGGGTGACCCCTTATTTTTAAACAGTGATCCCTAGTTCTAGATTCTCCCATAAGGGGAAACATTCTTCCCATATTCACCTGTCAAGACCGTTCAGGATCTTATATGTTTCAATCAAGTCATCTCTTAGTCTTCTAAACTCCAGCGGATACAAGCCTAGCCTGTCCAACATTTCCTCATAAGACAATCCGCCCATTCCAGGTATTAGTATCGTAAACCTTCTCTGAACTGCTTCCATCGCATTTACATCCTTAAATAAGGAGACCAATACTGTACAAAGTACTCCAGATGTGGTCTCACCTTGTATAGTTGAAGCATAACCTCCCTACTTTTGTCTTCAGTTCCCCTCACAATAAACGATAACATTCTATTACCTTTCCAAATTACTTGTTGAACCTGCATACTAACCTTTTACGATTCATGCACTAGGACACCCAGATCCCTCTGCGTCTCAGAGCTCTGCAATCTCTCACCATTTAGACTGACCTTCAACAACCACATCCATCTTCCTTTGTGCTAGGTATGACTCCATCAAGCACAGATTTTTCCCCCTGATTCCCATTGACTCCAGTTTTGGTAGGGATCCATAATGCCATACTCAGTCAAATGCTGCCTTGATGTCACGGGCAGTCACTCTCACCTCACCTCTTGACTTCAGCTCTTTTGTCCATGTTTGGACCAAAGTTGTAATGAAGTCAGCAGCTGAGTGGCTCTGGCAGAACCCAAACTGAGCATCAATGAGCAGGTTATTGCTGAGTAAGTGCCGCTTGATAGCACTGTTGACGATCCCTTCCATCACTTTGCTGATGATCGAGAGTTGACTGATAGGGCGGTAATTGGCCGGGTTAGATTTGTCCTGCTTTTTGTGTACAGGATATACCTGGGCAATTTTCCACATTGCCGGGTAGATGCCAGTGTTGTAGCTGTACTGGAACAGCTTGGCTAGGCGTGTGGCAAGTTCTGGAGCACAGGGCTTCAGGACTATTGCCGGAATGTTGTCAGGGCCCATAGCCTTTGCAGTATCCAGTGCCTTCAACCATTTCTTGATATCCCACGGAGTGAATTGGATTGGCTGAAGACTGGCATCTGTGATGCTGGGGACTTCAGGAGGAGGCCGAGATAGATCATCCACTCGGCACTTCTGGCTGAAGATTGTTGCAAATGCTTCAGCCTCGTCTTTTGCACTGATGTGCTGGGTTCCCCATCATTGAGGATGGTGATATTTGTGGAGCCTCCTCCTCCTGTTAGTTGTTTAATTGTCCACCACCATTCACGACTGGATGTGGCAGGACTGCAGCGCTCAGATCTGATCCGTTGGTTGTGGTATTGCTTAGCCCTGTCTATTGCATGCTGCTTCCACTGCTTGGCACATAAGTAGGTTTGTGTTGTAGCTTCACCAGGCTGACACCTCATTTTTAGTTATGCTTGGTTGCTCCTGGCATGCCTTCCTAGTCTTTATTGAACCAGGGTTGGTCCCCCAGCTTGTTAATCATGGTAGAGTGGGGGAAATGCATGAGGTTCCAGATTCTGCTGCTGTTGATGGCCCACAGCACCTCATGGATGCCCAGTTTTGAGTTGCTAAATCTATCCCATTTATCAGGGTGGTAGTGCCACACAACACGATGGTGGGTACTAAAATAAAAGCAAAATACTGCGGATGCTGGAAATCTGAAATAAAAACAAGAAATGCTGGAACCACTCAGCAGGTCTGGCAGCATCTGTGGAAAGAGAAGCAGAGTTAACGTTTCGGGTCAGTGACCCTTCTTCGGAACTGAACTAGTTGGCCGAAGAAGGGACCCGAAACGTTAACTCTGCTTCTCTTTCCACAGATGCCGCACGATGGTGGGTACCTTCAGTGTGAAGACGGGACTTTGTCTGCACAAGGACGGTGTGGTGGTCACTCCTACCAATACTGTCATGGACGGATGCATCTGCGGCAGGTAGGTTGGTGAGGACGAGGTCAAGTATGTTTTCGCTCTTGTTAGTTCCCTCACCACCTGCCGCAGACCCAGTCTAGCAGCTTTAGGGCTCGGCCGGCTCGGTCAGTAGTGGTGCTAGCGAGCCACTCTTGGTGATGGACATTGAAATCCCCCAACTCGAGTACATTTTGTGCCTTTGCTACCGTTTGTGCTTCTTCCAACTGGTATTCAACACGGAGAAGCACTGATACATCAGCCGGGGTGAGGGATGCGGGGGGGTGGGGGGGGTGGGGTGCGGTGCAGCGATAGGTGGTAATTAGCAGGAGGTTTCCTTGCCGTGTTTGACCTGATGCCATGAGACTTTATGGGGTCCAGAGTCAAAATTGAGGATTCCCAGGGCAACTCCTTCTCGAATGTATACCACTGTGCCGCCACCTCTGGTGTGTCTGTCCTGCCGATGGGACAGGACATACCCAGGGCTGGTGATGGTGGTGACTGGGACATTGTCTGTAAGGTATGATTCCGTGTGTATGACTATGTCAGGCTGTTGCTTGACTAGTCTGTGGGACAGCTCTCCAAATTTTGGCAAAAGCCCGCAGATGTTAGTAAGGAGGACTTTACAGGGTCAACAGGGCTGCGTTTGCCATTGTCGTTTCCAGTTCCTAGATCAATGCCAGGTGGTCCATCCGGATTCATTCTTCCTCTTGGACTTTGTAGCAGTTTGATACAACTGAGTGGCTGATGTGGTTGATGGAGGCCAACTAGTTCAGTCCCAGAACATCAATGCAGGAGTTCCACAGGTTTTTGTCCTAGGCACAACCATCTTCATCAATAACCTTCCCTCCAACATAAGGTCAGAAGTGAGGATGTTCACTGAAGATTGCACAATGTTCAGTACCATTTGTGACTCCTCCGATACTTGAAACAGTTTGTGTCTGCATGCAGCAACACCTGGACAACATTCAGGCTCGGGCTGTTAAATGGCTGTTAAATTCGCACTATCTCCGACAAGAATAATGAGAATAATAATAAAAAATAAGCATAATGAGAGAGGAAGTACTCGAGGATCTGACATCCTTGAAAGTGGATAAATTGCCAGGGCCGGATGGATTGCATCCTAGGTTGTTAAAGGAAGTCAGGGAGGAAATAGCAGATGCGCTGAGGATCATCTTCAAATCCTCACTGGATACGGGCGAGGTACCAGAGGATTGGAGGTCTGCGAACGTTATACCATTGTTTAAAAAGGGTGCGAGGGATAGATCAAATAATTATAGGCCGGTTAGTCGGACCTCGTGGGGGGATAAATTATTAGAATCAATCCTGAGGGAGAGGAAAACCTGCCACTTAGAAAGGCACAGATTAATCAGGGATAGTCAGCATGGATTTGTTAAGGGAAGGTCATGTCTTACTGAAATGATTGAGTTTTTTGAGGAAGTAACAAGGAGGATTGATGAGGGTAGTGCAGTAGATGTGGTCTACATGGATTTTAGTAAGGCATTTGATAGGTTCCGCATGGCAGACTGGTCAGTAAAATGAAAGCCCATGGGATACAGGGGAATGTGGCAGGTTGTATCCAAAATTGTCTCAGTGACAGGAAACAAAGGGTAGTAGTCGACGGATGTTTTTGCGAATGGAAAACGGTTTCCAGTGGCGTTGCACAGGGCTCAGTGTTGGGTCCTTTGCTGTTTGTGGTATATATTAAAGAATTGGACTTAAATGTGGGAGGCATGATTGGGAAATTTGCTGATGACACAGAAAATTGACTGTATAGTTGATAGTGAAGAGGATAACTGTAGACTCCAGAATGATTGGTTTGGTTGAGTGGGCGGAAATGTGGCAAATGGAATTCAATCCAGAGAAGTGTAAGGGAATGCATTTGGGGAGGGCAAACAAAGCAAGGGACTACACAATAAATGGGAGGCTACTGAGAAGGGGAGAAGAAGTGAGAGACCTTGGAGTGCATGTCCACAGGTCCTTGAAGGTGGCAGGACAGGTAGATAGTGTGGTGAAGAAGGCATATGGGATGCTTTCCTTTATTGGCCAAGGTGTAGAATAAAAAAGCAGGGATGTAATGCTGGAACTGTATAAAATGCTGGTTAGGCCGCAGCTGGAGTATTGCGTACAGTTCTGGTCACCACGTACAGGAAGGACATAATTGGTCTAGAGGGAGTAGAGAGGAGATTTACAAGAATGTTGCCAGGGCTTGAAAGTTGCAACTATGATAAAGATTGGGTAGGCGAGGGTTGTTTTCCTTAGAACAGAGGAGGCTGAGGGGTGACTTAATTGAGGTGTACAAAATTATGAGGGGCCTAGATAGAGTAGATAGGAAGGACCTGTTTCCCCTTGCGGAGAGGTCAATTACCGGGGGGCACAGACTTAAGATGATTGGTAGAAGGATTAGAGCGGACATGAGGAAAACCTTTTTCACCCAGAGGATGGTGGGTGTCTGGAATTCACTGCCAGGAATGGTGGTGGAGGCAGAAACCCTCAACTTATTTAAAAGGTACCTGGACATGCACCTGAAGTGCTGAAACCTGCAAGGCTATGGATCAGATGCTGGACACAATGGGCTGAATGGCCTCCTTCTGTGCTGTAATTTTTCTATTGTTCTATGATTCTAAGAGAGAATAACCATCTCCCCTTGACATTCAATGGGATTACTGTTGCTGAACCCCCAGCATCTACAAGGCACAAGTCACGAGTGTGATGGAATACTCGCCACTTGCCTGGATGGGTGCAGCTCCAACATCACTCAAGACGTTTAGTGACATCCAGGATAAAGCAGCTCGCTTGATTGGCACCCCATCCAGTGCCTTCTACATTCACTCCCTCCCCCACCGACGCACAGTGGCAGTATTGTGTACCACCTACAAGATGCACTGCTGCAACTTGCTGAGCCTCCTTCGACAGCACCTTTCAAACCCACGACCTCTACCACCTAGAAGGACAAGCGCAGTAGACACATGGGAACACCACCACCTGCAAGTTCCCCTCCAAGTCACACACCTTTCTGACTTGAACTATATCTCCATTTCTTCACTGTCACTGGGTCAAAAACCTGTAACTCTCTCCCTAACAGCACTGTGGGTGTATCTAAAAACAGATGGACTGCGGCAGTTCAAGAAGGTGGCTCACTACTACCTTCTCAAGGGCAATTAGGAATGGGCAAAAAATGCTGCCCTTGCCAGCGACGCCCACAGCCCATGAACAAAAAGAATCGAGGCTGTATCTCTCTATGACTCTATGACAATAGGGATTGTTTTCTGAACTCACCTGGGACTTGTCTCAGTCGGGATGCGTGAGCAGGAGCTGAGAATAGATACAGGAGATGTCAGGTGGCACCAGAATTGTGTCGTCCAGAACCATTCCTGTGCCAGCTCGGCAGACAGGTAGACTGCTACCTGTGAATGTTTGAAAAGCATTTCCTGCCGGGTTTGCAGTTTAGCAGGAAGGCATAAAGTTGAAGTGCCATCTGATTCGGGAAGACATCCGGTTCACCTTGAATAGAGGAGTGGCACTACCAGTGCCTGTCAATATGACCATGGTCCTCATTGTTTACAGGTGTGGCTTATTCCAGGAAAGTATTATAGAACATTACAGCACAGAAAGAGGCCATTTGGCCCATCGAGTTTGCACCTGCTCTTTCGAAGAACAATCCTGTTAGTCCCACTCCCTAGTCTTTCCCCCATCTTTGCAGTTTTTCTCGAATTTTCTTTTGAAGGCTACGATTGACTCTGTAACTTGAACAGACAGAGCTTTCCAAGGAAAGCACAGATGATATCAGCAGCATTCAATCAATTCATCACACATTGATTCCTCTACGAGTTGCTTGATGCTTTATCTGGGAAACATTTCTTTTCTCACTGGTACACAATGGCAACATGACAGGTCTGCCCATTTCTCCCATTGCTGTCAGTTAAAGTGCAGGTATGATTGATGGCAGGTACGTGACTATCCATCCAGGCCCCTGGTCATAACACATTGGCACTACATGAGCAGAAAGTGATTCTACTCCATTAATGTACATCACCACATCATGCAGCAAATTGTTGGCTTCTCACATTCACTGCCAATCATCTGTACAAGCATTATGAGATGGTAGATTGGAAGGATATCTTCTGGGAAACCAGAGTTATCCTCATCAACTCTGGTTAATAACACTTGCAAGAGTTAGGGTTGAAGCCAATTGACTTTTATTTTAAATGGAATAAATTTTAAATTTCTCATCCTTGTTTTCTAATCCTTATGTGACCTCGCCTCCTCCCTATCTCTGTAACCTCCTCCAGCCCTACAACCCTCCGAGATCTCTGCGCTCCAATTCTGGCCTCTTGAGCATCCCCGATTTTAATCCCTCCACCATTGGTGGCTGTGCCTTCAGCCACAAAGACCCTAAGCTCTAGAATTCCCTTCCTAAACCTTTCCGTCTCTCTACCTCTCTGTCCTCCTTTAAGACGCTCCTTAAAACATACCTCTTTAACCAAGCTTTTGGTCATCTGGGCTGAAATCTCTTGATGTGAAAGAGTGTCAAATTTTGTTTGATAATGCTCCTTGGAGATGCACCTTGGGATGTTTCACTACTTTAATAGCACTATATGAATACAACGTGCTTTTGTTATTGACAATACAATGGTCAGTGCTGGGTTTACGTTTGAAATGCACAGACTGGGAGAGATCAATGGCCCTATTGCAGTGCAGGCTGCACAAGAGCCCACATGTTTCTATGATATTTATAGTTAACTCTGTTACTGGGAACATTACAATAACAACAGACAGAAAATCCATGCTAAGGTCTTTAGGATCTTTTGCAAGCTCCATAGTTTTGCTTCAGACATGGAACCACAGAGGAGAAGGATGATGATGATGATGTCAATCTGAAAAGAATAGTGAGAGGAGACCGAGAGTAACCATGAGGACCCTCCTTTAGCAGAGAGGTCAATAACTAGGGGGCAGAGATTTAAAGTAATTGATGGAAGGACTAGAGGGGAGTTGAGGAGTAATTGTTCTTGCCCAGAGTGTGGTGGGGGTCTGGAACTTCCTGCCTGAAAAGGTGCTCGAGGCAGAAACACTCAATGCATTTAAAAAGTACTTGGATATGCACTTGAAGTGCCGTAACCTTTGGACCAAGAACTAGAAAGTGGAATTAGGCCAGATAGCTCTTTTATAGCCAGCACAGAGAGAATGGGCCGAATGGCCTCCTTCTGCTCCTAAATTTCTATGATTCTATATATCAGCCAGGAAAAGTGATCTGCCAGGTGCTTATCGTAAAATGATACAACACAGAAGGAGGCTATTCGGCCTATCATGCTTGTGCCAACCCTTTGAAAGATCTATCTAATTAGTCCCATTATCCCCTGCTCTTTTCCCATAGCCTTGCAATTTTCTTCCCTTAAAGTATTTATCCAATTCCCTTTTGAAAGTTACTATTGAATCTGGCTTGACCACCTTTTCAGGCAGTGAACTGCAGATCATAACAGCTTGCTGTGTAAAAAAAATCTGCTTATCGCCCCTCTGGTTCTTTTGCCAATTACCGTAAATCTGTGTCCGCTGATTACTGGCCCTTTTTTTATTCTTTCATGGGATGCAGGCGTCACTGGCAAGGCCAGCATTTGTTGCCCATCCCTAATTGCCCTTGACAACTGAATGGTTTGCTAGGCCATTTCAGAGGGCAGTTAAGAGTCAACCACATTCTTCTGGGGGAGGGTGAACAGCCAGAAGTTGTGCTCCACATTGGTACCAATGACATGGGTAAGAAGGGGGATGAGGTCCTGAAAGCAGATTTTGGGGAGCTAGGAAGGAGATTAAAAAGCAGGACCTCAAAAGCAGTAATCTCAGGATTATTCCCAGTCCCACATGCAAGTGAACATAGGAATAGGAGAATTGAGCAATTGAACACGTGGCTGAAGAAACATGTGGAGATTTCTGAAACATTGGGAATGGTTCTGGGGCAGGTGGGACCTGTACAAGATGGACGGGTTGCTTCTTAGCAGGGCTGGGAAGAATATCCTCACAGGGAGGTTTGCTAGTGCTGTTGGGGTGGGGGATGCAGGGGGGGAGGTGTTTAAACTAAATTGTCAGGGGGATGGGAAACTGAAAGGGAGCTCAGATTGGAGGGAAGCAAAACTGGTAACTTGTCAGGAGTGTGGAAACCAGGAGCAAGTATCAGAGAGGAATACCAAGGTGCACAGAATACTGGGGGAGATAGATAGCACTAGAGTAGGGAATAGTAAGTTATTAGGTGGGGTGAGGGTAAGGGAGAAAGTAATAAAGTCTGAATCAGGGTTAATGTGCATGTATGTGAATGCACGGAGTGCAGTTAATAAGATTGGTGAGTTACAGGTGCAGATTGCCATGCGGAAATATGATGTTGTGGCTATAACAGAACTGGTTCAAAGAAGGACAAGATTGGGTGTTAAATATTTCTGGATACAAGATGTTCAGGAAAGATAGGAAAGGGAAAAAAGGGGGAGGGGTGGTGGTATTGATTAAGGAGAGCATTGCAGTGCTGGAGAAAAAGGATGTCCCAGAGGGGTTGAGGACAGAATCAATTTGGCGAGAGCTAAGGAACAAAAAAGATGCAGTTACATTGCTCGATGTTGTCTATAGGCCACCAGTTAGTGGGAAGGACGTGGAGGAACAAATTTGTAAGGAAATTACAGAGAGGTAAAAAATTATAGGGTAGCTATAATGAGGGACTTTAATTATTTAAACATAGACTGGGATAATAGTAGTGTAAAGGGCAGTGAGGGACAGGAGTTCCTAGAGTGTGTTCAGGAAAATTTTCTACAGCAGTATGTTGCTAGTCCAACGAGAAAGAAGGCACTGCTAGACCTGGTTCTTGGGAATGAGGTGGGCCTCAGTAGATCAAGTATCAGTAGGAGAGCATTTACGGGATAGTGATCATTGTATCATAAGATTTAGGCTGACTATGGATAAGGACAAAGAGCAATCCAGTGTAAGAATAATTAACTGGAGGAATGGAGGTAAAAATGGAGCTGGGGCGAATAAATTGGAGTCAAAAGTTGGCAGGAAAACCGGTAGATGAACAATGGGCTACCTTCAAAGAAGAGATAGTTCAGGCACAGTCAGGATATGTTCCCTCGAAGGGGAAAAGGAGGGAAAACAAATCCAGAACTCCCCAGATGACAAAAGAGGTAGAGATTAACATAAAGAAGAAAAAGTGTGCTTATGACAGATGCCATGTAGAAAATACTATTAAGAACCAGGCTGAATATAGAAGATCCAGAGGGGAAGTGAAAAAGCAAATAAGAAAAGCAAACAGAGAGCATAAAAAGAGACTGGCATATAAATAGTAAAAGGGTGGTGAAAGGAGGAGTGGAGCCAATTAGGGACCATAAAGGGAATTTACATATGGAGGCAGAGGGCATAGCTGAGGTATTAAATGAATACTTTGCATCTGTCTTTACCAAGGAAGAAAAAGCAACCCAGGCAATGTTGAAAGAGAAGGTAAGTCAGACACTAGAGGGGTTTAAAATTGATAAAGAGGAAGTATTAGATAGGCTGTCTGTACTTAAAGTGGATAAAACACCAGGACCAGATGAGTTGCATTCAAGGATACTGAGAGAAGTGAGGGTGAAATCGCAGAAGCACTGGACATAGTTTTTCAGTCTTGCTTAGACCCGGGAGTGGTGCCAGAGGATTGGAGGATTGCAAACGTTACACTCTTGTTCAAAACAGGGTTCAAAGATAAGTTCAACAACTACAGGCCAGTCAGTTTAACTTTGGTGGTGAGCAAACTTCTAGAAAAAATAATTCAGTACCACATCAATAGTCACATGGACAAATGTGAGTTAATTGAGAAAAGCCAGCATGGATTTCTTAAGGGAAAATCATGTTTAACTAACTTGCTGGAGTTTTTTGAGGGAGTAACAGACAGGGTTGATGAAGGCAATGCTGTTGATGTGTATACATGGACTTTCAAAAGGCATTTGATATAGTGCCACACAACAGACTTGTGAGCAAACTTGTAGCTCATAGAATAAAAGGGACGGTAGCACGAAATTGGCTGAGTGACAGGAAACAAAGAGTAGTGGTAAATAAATGTTTTTCGGGCTAGAGGAAGGTTTGTAGTGGGGTTCCCCTTGCTTTTCCTGATATATATTAATGACCTAGACCTTGGTATATATGTGCATAAGTCATTGAAGGTGGCAGGACAGGATGAGAGAGCAGTTAATAAAGCATACCGTATCTTGGGCTTTATTAATATTTTTCTGTGGTTCTATGGGTATAGAGTACAAGAGCAAGGAAGTTATGTTGAACTTGTATAAGACACTAGTTCAGCCTTAGCTGGAGTATTGTGTCCAGTCTGGGAGCTGCACTTTAGGAAAGACTTAAGGGCATTGGAGAGAGTACAGAAAAGATTCACAAGAATGGTTCCAGGGACGAGGAATTTCAGTTATGAAGATAGATTGAAGAAGTTAGGACTGTTTTCCTTGGAGAAGAGAAGGCTGAGAGGTGATTTGATGGAGGTATTCAAAATCATGAGGGGTCTGGACAGAGTCGATAGAGAGAAACTGTTCCCACTTGTGAAAGGATCTAGAACCAGAGGGCACAGATTTAAAGTATTTGGTAAGAGAAGCAAATGTGACACGAGGAAAAACCTTTTCACCCAGCAAGTGGTTAAAGGTCTGGAATGCACTGCCTGAGAACGTGGTGGAAGCAGGTTCAATTGAAGCATTCAAAAGGGAATTAGACAGTTATATGAAAAGGAAGAATGTGCAGGGTTACGGGGAGAAGCCAGGGGAATGGAACTGAGGGAATTGCTCTTTCAGAGAGCCAGTGTGGACATGATGGGCTGAATGGCCTCCTTCTGCACTGTAACTATTCTGTGATTGCTGTGGGCCTGGAGTCACATGTAGGCCCGACCAGGTACGGATGACAGATTTCCTTTCCTAAAGGACATTTGTGAACCAGATGGGTTTTTACAACAATCAATGATAGTTTCATGGCACCATTACTGAGACTAGCTTTCAATTCCAGATTTTTTTTAATTAATTGAACGTATTAATTAATTGAATTTAAATTCCAGCACCTGCTGTGGTGGGATTTGAACCTGCGCCCTCCAAGGCATTCACAAGGGCCTCTGGATTACTAATTCAGTGACATCACTACTACGCCACCATCTCACCTCCTGTCATGGAAACAGTTTCTCCCCATCTACTCTATCTAAGCCCTTTATAATTTTGAACACCTCTATTAAATCTCCTCTTAACCTTCTCTGCTTGACGGAGAACAATCCCAGCTTCTCTGGTCTCTCCACATTAACTGAAGTCCCTCATCCCTGGTACCATTCTAGTAAATCTCCTCTGCACCCTCTCCAAGGCCTTGACATCCTTCCTTTAAGTGCAATGCCCAGAACTGGACACAGTACTCCAGCTGAGTCCTAACCAGTAATTTATATAATTTCTTTGCTTTTGTCCTCCCTGCCTCTGAGCTAAGACTCCCGTATGCTACATTCTTTCCCAGAAAGCCATTCACTGGTCCCATTGGGCTGACCTCTGCAATACTGTGTCTGGTCCAGGAGGCTTCAAACATTATATCTTCAAGAATTGTTTCCACACCTATCACAAAGCCTCATGTATATTACATTTAAATCCGCATTTCCTTTATCTTGCATGTACCTCGAGCTGCAGATGTGATTAGAATACGGTGTTGTGATTTAATATTTATCCTCCAACGAGACAGCCCTTTCAAAAATCGTCAGGCCCTCAGAAACATTATCAACAAGCATGTGATCAGCTTTCAGATGTATGCAGTCAATGCCAACTGAAACTTGCTACGACCTCGATGATTCAGCAACTGTCACCGTGCTACCTGACATCAAATCATACATGAGCAGAACTGAATTAACTAGAACAAAGCCACCAGAAGCTACAAGGAGACATGAATAAACTAGTAGAATGGGCTCAGAAATGGTAAATGAATTTCAATATAAGTAAGTGTGAAGTGATGCATTTTGGCAGGGGAAATAAGGAGGGCACATACAGCTGAGAAAATATATCACTGAAACCCTCAAGGCATTGACTTCAAACTTCTCATTATCAGATTCTTGAGTGGCCTGTCTTCTCCTTACTTCTGAAACCTTCTCCAGCCTTACCTTTGTTTTTCAAAGAACAGCACGCATGTTCTCCCCAGTGTCCTGGTCAATATTTATCCCTCGACCAACATCACTGAAACAGAGTATCAGGTCATTATCAACAAAGCCTTAACGGGAAGCACCGATACTGGCATTGATGAATCTTGAAAGTCACTCAGTTCAATCATCCATGAAGCAGCAGAAGCATCATCTGCTAAAGGCGGAACCTGCAACAAGGACTGGTTTGAGACCTACTCAGCTGAAATGTTATCTGTCATTGATGCAAAAAACAAATCGTACATACAAAAAACAGGGAGATACTACACAAACAAACACTGGATCAACTTATGTCAAGAACATAAGAAATAGAAGGCCATTCAGTGGTTCCATTGGACTGAATGGCTGAGTAGCCATTCAGCTCATCGAGCCTGCTCTGCCATTCAATGAGATCATGGCTGATCTTCAATTTCAACACCATTTTCTTGCACTATCCCCGTAGCCCTTGATGTTTTTAATATGTAGAAATCTATCGAGCTCAGTCTTGAACATACTCAATGATTGAGCTTCCACAGCCCTCTGGGGTAGAGAATTCCAAAGATTCACCACCCTGTGATGAAGAAATTCCTCCTCATCTCAGTCCTAAATGGCCTACCCCTTATTCTGAGACTGTGTCCCTGTTTTTGGACTCCCCAGCCAGGGAAAACATCCTTCCTGCATCCACCCTGTCGAGTCCTGTAAGAATTTTGTATGTTTGAATGAGATCACCTCTCATTCTTCTAAACTCCAGAGAATAAAGGCCCAGTCTATTTAATCTTTCCTCATAGGACAATCCCTCCATTCCAGGAATTAGTTTGGTGAACCTTTGTTGCACTCTCTTTGTGGCAAGTATATCTTTCCTTAGGTAAAGAGACCAAAACTGTACACAATACTCCAGGTGCGGTCTCACCAAGGCTCTATATAATTGCAGTAAGACATCTTTACTCCTATACCCAAACCTCTTGTAATGAAGGCCAACATACTATTTGCCTTCTTAATTGCTTGCGCTACCTGCATGTTAGCTTTCAGTGACTCATGAACAAAGACGCCCAAGTAAGTCTCTTTGAAATTCAACACTTCCCAGCTTCTCACCATTTAAGAAATACTCTGTATTTCTGATTTTCCTACCAAAGCAGATAATCACACATTTCTCCACGTTGTATTCCATCTGCCACATTTTTGCCCACTTGCTTAGCCTCTCCAAATCCCCTTGAAGCATCTTTGCATCCTCCTCACAACTCACACTTCCACCTAGTTTTGTGTCAT
The DNA here is from genome assembly GCF_036365525.1 of Heterodontus francisci. Lineage (NCBI taxonomy): Eukaryota > Metazoa > Chordata > Chondrichthyes > Heterodontiformes > Heterodontidae > Heterodontus > Heterodontus francisci. The sequence continues at coordinate 13,860,661 of NC_090375.1, read as the reverse complement.
CTGAAAACTTGGAAATAATATTATAATTAATCCGCACATCCAAATCATTGATATAGATTGTGAATAGCTGGGGGCCTAAGCACTGATCCTTGCGGTACCCCACTAGTCACAGCCTACCAATCCAAAAATGACCCATCTATCCTACTTCCTGTTTTCTGTCCATTAACCAGTTCTCAATCCATGTCAGTATATTACCCCCAATCCCATATCCGCTAATATTGTTTACCAACCTCTTGTGTGGGAACTTATCAAAAGCTTTCTGAAAATCTAAATATACCGCATCCACATCCCTTGTCCATTCTGCTAGTTCCATCCTCAAAAAACTCCAACAGGTTTGTTAAATATCATTTCCCTTTCATAAATCCATGTTGACTCTGCCCAATCCTACCATTATTTTCTAAGTGTCCGTTTATCACATTCTTTACTATAGATTCTAGTATTTTCCCTATGCCTGATGTTAGACTAACAGGTCTGTAGTTCCCTGTTTTCTCTCTCCCTCCTTTCTTAAATAGTGGGATTACATTTGTCACCTTCCAATCTGCAGGAACCATTCCAGACCTCTAGAATTTTGGAAGATGATCACCAATGCATCTACTATCTCTACAGTCACCTCTTTCAACACTCTGGGATGTAGATCATCAGGTCCAGGGGATTTATCTACTTTAAGTCTCATTAATTTCTCTTGTACTTTTTTTGCTAATATTAACATCTTGCAGTTCCTTGTTTACACTAGTCCCTTGATTCTCCATTATTTCTGGGAGGTTTTTCGTATTTTCCTCTGTGAAGACAGACACAAAGTATTTGTTTAGTTTCTTTGCCATTTCCTTATTACCCATTATAAATTCTCCTGACTCCGCTTGTAATGGACCCACATTTGTCTTTGTTAATCTTTTCCTTTTTACATACCTATAGAAGCTTTTACAATCCATTTTTATGTTTCTCACTAGTTTACTCTCATTCTATTTTCTGTTTCTTAATCTTTTACTTGGTCCTCCTTTGTAGAATTCTGAAATGCTCCCAATCCTCAGGCTTATCATTTCTTTAGGCAACTTTATACGCCTCCAAACTGCGTGTAACATGACTCTATGACTCTATGAAATCTACAAGCTTTGTACAAAGGGATCAAGAGGGCGCTTGGCCCTGCCACCACCAAGGTTGCTCCCTTGAAGTTGGAAGATGGTGAAGTCCTCACTGACAGAAGTCAACAGATGTCCGCTGAACTGAACACTACTGTGAGCCGTATTCCTGTGAGTCAGGCATCTCCCAGTCTGCGCTTGACGCTCTCCCGTAACTACCTGTCAAGGATGAGCTTGAAGAAAAACCCTCATCACTGGAGCTCGAAAAGGTCATAGACCACCTAGCGAACAGAAGGGCACCGGGCAAGGATGGAATCCCAGCTGAACTGCTCAAGCATGGAAAGTCCCATCTATTGCCACACATTTATGACCTTTTCCTTCTCTCCTGGAATGTAGGCTCTGTTCCACAGGAAATGCACGATGCCAAAATCATCACACTATACAAAAACAAAGGCGACAGAGGAGACTGCAAGAACTACAGGGGCATCTCACTCCTTACTGTCACAGGGAAGGCCTTTGCTAGGGTCATACTTAAAAGACTCCACTTACTTGCAGACTGAGTGTCCCCAGAGGCGCAATGCGGTTTCCATGCCAGCAGATCTACTGTGATCTCCATACACCAACTACATGAGAATTGTAGGGAACAGAGTATACCCCTTTATCTTACTTTTGCAGATCTCACTAAGACATTTGACACTGTCAGTAGAGTCGAGCTCTACAAGATTTTGGGAAAAGTTTGCTGTCCACCAAAGCTCCTCAGTCTCACCCATTCCTTCCACAACAACATGCACTGCACTGTACAGTTTGATGGCTCCACTTCCGACAGTTTTGGAGTGAAGAATGGAGTGAAACAGGATTGTGTCCCAGCCCCCACTTTGTTTGGCATCTTCTTCTCCGTGCTCCTGACCTTTGCCTTCCCTACAGATATGGAAGGAGTCTACTTGCACACTACAATCTATCAAGGCTGAAAGCGAAGACAAAAACACATCATGTCTTGATCAGAGAACTCCTCTACACTGATAATGCTGCCCTAGTCGCTCACACAGAAACTCAGCGAGAAAGACTGTCTCTCCCGTGCCTATAATTTGTTCTCCTTGACTATTATCGTCAAGAAAACCATGGTCATGGGACAAAGTGTTGCATCTCCACCCCTGATTACACTAAATAATACCCCACTGGGAGTGGTTAGCAAATTCTGCTACCTTGTGTCCACGGTGACAGACAATCTGTCCCTTGATGTAGAGCTCGATACACGCATAGGGAAAGCAGCTACCACCTTTGGCTGACTCGCGAAACGCACATGGGATAACACCAAGCTGACCCTTAGGACCAAGCTGATGGTTTATAAGGCCTGTGTTCTCAGTACCTTGCTGTATGGCTGTGAAACATGGGCAACTTACAGCTACCAGGAAAAGAAGCTCAATAATTTCCATCTTCACTGTCTGTGATGCATTATGGGTATATCCTGGCAGGACAAAATCACAAATGCAGCAGTCCTCTCAAAGGCAGAGATTGTAAGTGTGTTGGCACTAATCAAACAGAGGCAGCTTCGATGGATCGGACACATCCGCAGGATGGAAGATGGTCGCATACCCAAGGACGTTCTGTATGGTGAAGTAACCGGGGCCAGACAACCAGTGAGGCGCCCAAAGCTCCGCTTTAAGGATGCTTGTAAGTGTGACATGAAGACCTTAAATGACAATTATCGCACCTGGGAGTCACTGGCTGGCGTAAGAGGGAAATGGCGACACATCCTATGGACTGGTGCGCACTACCACCATGACCAGTTGCTACAGAGCAGCTTGGCAACAGGCACCAACATCAAAAACAACAACTCACAGCGTCACTTGGCAGCTTCACGTGATAGCACTTGTGGCAGAACCTGCCTCTCAAGGATTGGCCTTCACAGCCATCAGCAAAGGTGGACCAAGAGAAGACACCCCACCTAAATGGATTGTTTGCTGTGTGTCCATCATCTTTCATAGATGGAAGGATGCCAAATATCACATTACTGCTTGTGAGATCTTGCTGTGTGCAAATTGGCTGCTGTGTTTCCTACATTACCACATTTACAAAGAGTGAATTCAGGTGAGATGAGGGAGGGGTGGAGATGCAGGTCAGTAAAATCCATGATTTTAACTCCCCTCGTCTGATGGAAGCCAGATGGAGATGCCGAGTCCTTTCTCAGCCCAATCTGATAATGTATAATTTAAAAGTCCCCCAACCCAAGCTGGCTGGCCGAGTCCTTGTTACATCTCTACCTCAAGTTGTGATCTACTATTTTAATTGCAGGCCGGGAGCAAAGAGCCCCTCCCCCATACAGTGACCCTCCCCCCCCCCAAAGATTGAATCCCCCCACCCCACAGTGGGACCCCCCTCCACCACATACTGTCCCCGTCCCCCACATTATGATTCCCCCCCCCCCCACACACAGCTCCCACCCACACTGTGTCCCCCTCCCCCACATTGCGATTTCCCCCTCTGCCACACAGTGACCCCTTCTGCCTCACAATGACCTCGCCCTACAGAGTGGCTCTTCCCCCATATAGTGACTCCCTAACAACACAGTGACCCCCCTCCCCACACAGTGATCCCCCTCACCCACATACTGTCCCCCTCCCCCACAGTGTGATTTCCCTCCCCCCACACAGTGACCCCCTCACCCACAGTGACCCATCCCCTTGCACAGTGAAGCCCTGCTTTTCTTCACAGTGACCCCACACATTAGGATGAATTTTATCAGCCCTCTCGGGGTGAGCTGGGAGGCAGGCGGGGGCCATAAAATAATGAGGGAAGGCGAGGGGTGGAATGCCCATTACCTTCCTCACATCATTCAATTTTATGAGAGCCAGGGAAGACCGAGGATGGCCTTCCCGCCCAGAGGCCAACTGGAGAACTGACCTTATCAAGCCTCCTCTGGCAATTAACCAGTTGCCTCCCCACCATGTGGGGAGACCACCCAATAAAACCAGGTGTTCTCCCTGTGAGCTGCGAGGGTGGGTGGGGACTCTCCAGATTGGGCACTCTGTGGTCCATGGAGAGGGTGGCGGAGGCAAAGACCGCCCCGTGCCAACACCCACACCCCCGCCCTCAACAGTTACCACACCTCCACCCCCCCCCCCAACCCCTCGCCAGGGCCTACCTCACTGACCCCGGCAAACCCACTTACCTGCTCTCCAGGGCTCCAGCACTGCTCCTGGTCCCGGGCCTCCTACAGTCCCAGCAGTGGCCACTACTCCCAGTGCTGCCGAGCTGCCGGCCAATCAGAGGGGGACCTTGTCCCTTAAAGGGGACAACATCACCCACAGCGGGCTGTTAATTACCAGCCTGCCATTGAATTCAGCTAGGGGTCCGATAAAGGGCCGAGGCAGGGCAGTCCCCTCCCCGCCCCCACCTTCTGTTCTGTCAGTGAGACCCCAATCGCCAAAATTAAATACAGCCCATTGTTTTAAATGTCGATCAGATCCTACCTTACGTACAAAACTATTTCTTTCCAAGCTATTGTTGTACGTGCCCAAGGCTTTGAAGCATCATTGAATGAAACACATGAATTCACAGGACTCACTCATTCATTCCACATGCAATCTTCAAAATCCAGTAGTTTTCTTCCTCTCTGCCTTCATATTATTGTAAAATTGACTGGGGGTTATAAATATTGGAATGTTTCCTTGCACCAGCTGCTCATCCATTCGTTTTTTACCCACTCAACACCTCAGCTCCCTCGTCACGATGACTCATTATTGCATTCGTTTCTTGATCAATCTGTGTTTGTGCCTCACTTCTCCGCCTTTTGGTTCAAGTTCTTGCTTCACCCAATCAATGGAACTACATTTCCTGGATTGAGCACCTTTATACTCTGGCAGCAGAACCATGTCTGAACCCATTGCCCAGTTACGGGCTTTTGAGTTTCCTTGGTTACTTTCTTGTCACTTCGCCCATTTACCAGAATCAAATGGGTACTTTATTGTCAGTCATAAATTAGTCACAGGAAAACCAGCAGTGTCCTGAAAGTGTGATGGAATCAGAGATTAAGGCCATTATTGGGTGGGCATATCCAAATAATTGTCTGCCTGATACTCTTTCTAAATACTGAACAGCCTGAGATAGTGCCAGCTGGCATAAAGAGACCGATAGTTCACTCAATATAAAAGATGGAAGGGGTCGTCGCCAGTGTTATCAAGCGGCATTTACTCAGCAATAACCGGCTCACTGATGCTCAGTTTGGGTTCCGCCAGGGCCATTCAGCTCCTGACCTCATTACAGCCTTTGTCCAAACATGGACAAAAGAGCTGAACTCCAGAGGTGAGGTGAGAGTGACTGCCCTTGACATCAAGGCAGCATTTGCCCGAGTGTGGCATCAAGGAGCCCTAGCAAAACTATAGTCATTGGAATCAGGGGGAAAACTCTCCACTGGTTGGAGTCAAACCTAGCACAAAGGAAGATGGTTGTGGTTGTTGGAGGTCAATCATCTCAGTCCCAGAACATCACTGCAGGAGTTCCTCAGATTAGTGTCCTAGGCCCAATCATCTTCAGCTGCAGTATAACATGGATAAATGTGAGGTTATCCACTTTGGTTGTAAAAACAGAAAGGCAGATTATTATCTGAATGGTGATAGTTTGGGAAAGGGGGAGGTGCAGCGAGACCTGGGTGTCCTTCTACACTAGTCGATGAAAGCATTCAGGTACAGCAAGTGGTTAGGAAGACGAGTGGTATGTTGGCCTTCATTGCAAGAGTATTTGAGTACAAGAGCAAGGATGTCTTACTGCAGTTATACAGGGCCTTGGTGAGACCACATCTGGAGTATTTTGTGCAGTTTTGGTCTCCTTATCTGAGGAAGGATATTCTTGCCATGGAGGGAGAGCAAAGAAGATTTACTAGGCTAATTCCTGGGATGGCAGGATTGACGTAAGAGGTGAGATTGGGTCAGCTAGGCCTATATTCACTAGAGTTTAGAAGAATGAGTGGGGATCTCATAGAAACCTATAAAATTCTAACAGGACTAGACAGGCTAGATGCAGGGAGGATGCTCCCAATGGCTGGGGAGTCCAGAACCAGGGGTCACAGTCTCAGAATACGGGGTATGTAATTTAGAACCAGGTAAAGACTGCTCAGACAGAAAAGGAATGGGTGACTGCCAGGCAGAGTAGAAGAAATAGGCAAGTAGTGCACAAGCTCCTGGGTCCATTTCCCGATCTAACAGATTTTCCACTTTGGATACTGTTGGGGGAGATAGCTTCTAAGGGGAATGTAGCAACAGCCAAGTCTTTGACACCACGGGTGCCTCAGCTGCACAGGAGGGAAGGAAAAGGAGTGGGAGAGCAATAGTGATAGGGGATACTATTGTAAGGGGTACAGATTGGCGTTTCTGTGGCCATAAACGTGACTCCAGGATGGTATGTTGCCGCCCCGGTGCTAGGGTCAAGGAGCGGCTGCAGGACATTCTGAAGGGGGAGGGTGAACAGTCAGAGGTCGTGGTACACATTGGTACCAACGACATAGATAGCAAGAGGGATGAGGTTCTGCAACAAGAATTTAGGGAGCTAGGTCGCAGGACCTCAAAGGTTGTAATCTCTGGATTACTACCGGTGCCACGTGCTCGTGAGTATAGGATTAGCAGGATATAGCAGGTGAATACGTGGCTGAGGAGATGGTGCAGGAGGTAGGGCTTTAGTTTCCTGGATCACTGGGACTGTTTCTGGCAAAGATGGGACCTGCACAAGTTGGACGGGTTACACCTGAACCAGAACGGGACCAACATCCTTGCTGGGAGGTTTACTAGTGCTTTTGGGGGAAGTTGGGGGGCGTGGTTTAAACTAATTTGGCAGGGGGATGGGATACAGAGTGGAGGTACAGTAAGGGGTGATGCACAGTCAAACATAGAAGAGAAACTGAGTCAGTCTGGAAGGCAGAGCAAATATAGACCTGTTAAGGCACAAGTGAAAAATACAAGGCTGGATTGCATCTATTTTAGTGCAAGGAGTCTTACTAGTAAAGCAGATGAAACCAAACGTGTTTAGCACATGGAATTATGATATTATTGCTATCACAGAGACGTGGTTGAGGGAGAGGCAGGACTGGCAGCTCAATATTCCAGGGTATAGAATCTGCAGGCGTGACAGGGGAGGGTGTAAAAGAGGAGGTGGTATTGCACTGTCGATCAAGAAGTCAATTACTACAGTAAGAAGGGATGATATCTTAGAAGGTTCCTCAAGTGAGGCTATATGGGTAGAACTTAAAAACAAAAAGGGGGCAATCACTTGGCTGGGAGTGTACTACAGGCCTCCAAACAGTCAGGGAGAGATAGAGGATCAGATATGTAGGCAAATCTCAGAGAGGTGTAAAAATAATAGGGTAACAATAGTAGGGGATTTCGATTTCCTTAATATCAACTGGAAAAGTCTTAGTACAAAAGGCTTAAAGGGAACAAAATTCTTAAAGTGCATACAGGAGAGCATTTTGAGCTAGTACGTAGAAAGTCCTACAGGAGAAGGGCCAGTACTGGCCCTAATCCTAGGGAATGAAGCTGGACAAGTGGTAGAGGTGTCAGTGGGGGAGCATTTCGGGGACAGTGACCATAACTCTGTAAGATTTAAGGTAGTTATGGAACAGGACAAAGACGGACTAGAAATAAAGGTCCTGAATTGGGGGAAAGCCGATTTCTGTATGATGAAACAGGATCTGGCCAAAGTGGACTGGGAGCAGCTACTTGTAGGAAAGTCTGCATCAGACCAGTGGGAGTCATTCAAAGAGAAGATAGTGAGAGTTCAGAGCCAACATGTACCCGTTAAGGTGAAGGGTAGGACCAACAAGTCCAGGGAACCCTGGATATCAAGGGATATGGAGGATTGGATGAGGAAAAAGAAGGTTTCTGCTGATTCAGAGAGCTGAAAACAGAGGAGGCCCTAGAGGAACAAAGAACAATGAACAGTACAGCACAGGAACAGGCCATTCGGCCCTCCAAGCCTGCGCCGATCTTGATGCCTGTCTAAACTAAAACCTTCTGCACTTCCAGGGACCGTATCCCTCTATTCCCTTCCTATTCATGTATTTGTCAAGATGTCTCTTAAACGTCGCTATCGTACCTGCTTCCACCACCTCCCCTGGCAGCAAGTTCCAGGCACTCACCACCCTCTGTGTAAAGAACTTGCCTCGCACATCCCCTCTAAACTTTGCCCCTCTCACCTTAAACCTATGTCCCCTAGTAACTGACTCTTCCACCCTGGGAAAAAGCTTCTGACTATCCACTCTGTCCATGCCACTCATAACTTTGTAAACCTCAATCATGTTGCCCCTCCATCTCCGTCGTTCCAGTGAAAACAATCCGAGTTTATCCAACCGCTCCTCATAGCTAATGCCCTCCAGACCAGGCAACATCCTGGTAAACCTTTTCTGTACCCTCTCCAAAGCCTCCACGTCCTTCAAGTAGTGTGGCGACCAGAATTGCACACAATATTCTAAGTGTGGCCTAACTAAAGTTCTGTACAGCTGCAGCATGACTTGCCAATTTTTATACTCTATGCCCCGACCGATGAAGGCAAGCATGCCGTATGCCTTCTTGACTACCTTATCCTAGGGGACATAGGTATTTATCTCCACTTGGAGAGGCAGGGATTAATCAGGGATTGTCAGCATGGCTTTATCAGGGGGAGATCGTGTCTAACTAACTTGATTGAATTTTTCGAGGAGGTGCCTAGATGTGTAGATGAGGGTAAAGCAGTTGATGTAGTCTACATGGACTTCAGTAAGGCTTTTGATAATGTCCTGCATGGGAGATTGGTTAAGAAGGTAAGAGCCCATGGGATCCAGGGCAATTTAGCAAATTGGATCCAAAATTGGCTTATTGGCAGGAGGCAGAGGGTGATGGTCGAGGATTGTTTCTGCAAGTGGAAGCCTGTGACCAGTGGTGTACCACAGGGATCGGAGAAGGGACCCTTGCTGTTTGTAGTGTACATTAATGATTTAGACGTGAATATAGGAGGTATGATCAGTAAGTTTGCAGATGGCACGAAAATTGGTGGTGTCGTAAATAGTGAGGAGGAAAGCCTGAGATTACAGGACGATATAGACGGGCTGGTAAAATGGCAGAGCAGTGACAAATGGAATTTAATCCTGAGAAGTGTGAGGTGATGCATTTTGGGAGGACTAACAAGGCAAGGTAATATACAATGTATGGTAGCAGCCTAGGAAGAGCAGAAGGTCAGAGGGATAGGTGCACGGGTCGATAAGGTGGTTAGGAAGGCATATGGGATACTTTCCTTTATTAGCCGAGGCATAGAATATAAGAGCAGGGAGGTTATGATGGAGCTGTATAAAACGCTAGTTTTATAAAACAGCTGGAGTACTGTGTACAGTTCTGGGCACCACACTATAGGAAGGATGTGATTGCACTGGAGAGGGTGCAGAGGAGATTCACCAGGATGTTGCCTGGGCTGGAGAATTTCAGCTTTGAAGAGAGACTGAAAAGGCTCAGGTTAGAGAAGGCTGAGGGGGGACATGATTGAGGTATACAAAATTATGAGGGGCATTGATAGATTAGATAGGAAGAAACTTTTTCCCTTAGCGGAGGGATCAATAACCAGGGGGCACAGATTTATGGTGAGGGGCAGGAGGTTTAGAGGGGATTTGAGGAAAACTTTTTCACCCAGAGGATGGTTGGAATCTCAAACGCACTGCCTGAAGGGGTGGTAGAGGCAGGAACCCTCACAACATTTAATAAGTATTTAGATGAGCACTTGCAACGCCATAGCATACAAGGCTACGGGCCAAGTGCTGGAAGATGGGATTAAAATAGGTAGGTGCTTGTATGGCCAGCACAGACACGATGGGCCGAGGGGCCTGTTTCTGTGCTGTATAACTCTATGACTTTATAACTCTATGAGATGCGGAGAAGTTTCTTCACTGAGAGGGTGGTGAACCTGTGGAATTCTCTGCTGCAGAAGACAGTGGAGGTCAAGCCATTAAATATATTCAAGAAGGAGATAGATATATTTCTTAATGCCAAAGGGATCAAGGGATATGGGGAGAAAGCGGGAACAGGGTACTGAATTAGACGATCAGCCATGATCTTTTTTAAATGGCGGAGCAGCCCTGAAGGGCCGAATGACCTACTCTTGCTCCTATTTTCTATGTTTCTCTGTTGCTTTTCTTCATCAATGACCTTCCCTCCATCATAAGGTCAGAGTTGGGGATGTTCACTGATGATTGCACAATGTTCAGCACCAGCCCGACTCCTCAGATACTGAAGCAGCCCATGTCCATATGCAGCAAGACCTGGACAACATTCAAACTTGGGCTGATAAGTGGCAAGTAACATTTGCACCACACAAGTACCAGGCAATGACCATCTCAAACAGGAGAGAATCCATCCATCTCCTCTTCATGTTCAATTGCATTACCTTCGCTGAATCCCCCACTATCAACATCCTGTGAGTCACCATTGACGAGAAACTGAACTGGATCAGCCACATAAATACTGTGGCTGCAAGAGCAGGTGAGAGGCTAAGAATTGTGTGGCAAGTAACTCACCTCCTGTCTCCCCAATGCCTGTCCACCATCTGCAAGATACAAGTCAGGGGTGTGATGAAATACTCTCCACTTGCCTGGATGGGTGCAGCTCCAACAACACTCACAAAGCTTGACATCATGAAGGATAAAGCAGCCTGCTTGATTGGCACCCCATCCACTACCTTCAACATTCACTCCCTCCACCATGGACGCACCATGGCAGCAGATGCACTGCAGCAACTCACCATGGCTCCTTTGATAGCACCTTTCAAACCCGCGACCTCCACCACCTCAAAGGGCAAGGGCAGCAGATGCATGGGAACACTACCACCTGCAAGTTCCCCTCCAAGCCGCATACCATCATGACTTGGAACTATATCGCCGTTCCTTCATTGTCGCTGGGTCAAAATCCTGGAACGCTCTTCCTAACAGCACTGTGGGTGCACCTACCCCACTAGGACTGCAGCAGTTCAAGAAGGCAGCTCACCACCACCTTCTCAAGGGCAATTAGGGACGGGAAATAAATGCTGACCTAGCCAGTGATGCACACATCCTATGAATGAATGAATTAAAAAAAGAGTTCTAATGATTATGAAGGGGTTCAATGGAGTAGACATAGAGAAAATGTTTCCACTTAATTTGAAGACAGTCACTAATAAATCCAATGATGTCAATACAAAACATTCCATAGACAAGAGTTATTTCAAGGATCAGCATGTGAAACTCCCCCATGAAGATCAACTGTATTTATCAGATGAACAAATGTTTTCCATCATAAATAATCCTTAAATGAGAGAACATCAAAAGCTAAACGCAAATGTAATTTGCTAAGACTCTAAATATTGTTACTCCTTGCAACTGTGTCCATGATAAGGGTGATCTAATAGAGGTCTTTAATACCATGAAGGGGTAGAGATAGAGAAAATTTTTCCACTCATGGGGAACAGTCCAAAACTAGGATAGTCTTTAAAAATAAATCCAATAAGGAATTCAGGAGAAACCTCTTTACCCAGAGAGTGGTGAGAATGTGGAACTCGCTACCACAGAGAGTGGTTGAGGTGAGTAACCGAGATATATTTAAGGGGATAAAAGCAAAATACTGCGGATGCTGGAAATCTGAAATAAAAACAAGAAATGCTGGAACCACTCAGCAGGTCTGGCAGCATCTGTGGAAAGAGAAGCAGAGTTAACGTTTCGGGTCAGTGACACTTCATATTTAAGGGGAAGCTGGATAAACACAAGAGGGAGAAAGGAATCGATGGATACGTTGATGGTTGAGATGAAGAGGGGTGGGAGGAGCCTCATGTGGAGCATAAACTCCGACATGGCCCAGTTGCGCCAATTTACATTTCTTCATAATTCTCTGATAGCAGTATTAGCACTGCAGACTAAAAAGAAAAATGGAAACTATTTTTCAGAAAGAATCCTGACATTCGAAAGAAATTGCGTTGACCACTTGATGGTCGGAATTTTATCCAGGCGACGGGGGTTTCGACCACCGGCATAAGCACCAGCAAGAGCCCCGCGTCGCCTCCTTTGGGGAATTAAGTGGACAGTGGCGGGCCTTCCCCGGGATCAAGGACCCCAGTGCAGAAGTCCCTCCTGCTGAGAGCTGCTGGCCAATCGGAGGCTGGCATCTCTTTCACTGAGCAGTGGCACCGTGGAGATGGTGGCTGCTGCCGGTAGAGCAGTCACCCAAGGCCCTGGAACAGCGCTGGACCCAAGCCACAAGCCAGAGGTGGGATTTCGCAGGGTGGGTGTCATGGGGGAGGGGTGTGCGGGGGTTGGGGGGGTGTCAGCATCAAGGGCAGGGGGGTGGCTCTCAATGGGCCCCCCCCCCTTCCCAAAGCAGGGTCCCTCGTTCAGGCACTGTGCCTTTTAATGAGGGAACCCCCACCCACCCTGGATGCAGCAAGTGACCCACATGGGTTTACTTGCCATGCTCCCATGCGGCAACAGGTCTACTCACCGCTCGGCTAATTCTGGAGGCAGAATGAGGCCCTTAATTGGGCATTAATTGCTCACTTAAGGGCTTCAATTGGCGGCGGGATCCCACCCCAGACTTAACTTGGTTGGAGGCGGAATGGTGGCGGGGTCCCCCTCTCCTCGCCTCCAAACCCGATCCGTGGGAGAGCATAAAATTCCCCCTGATTTTTTTCCCGCCACAATTTATACCAAGATAGAATCTGTGATCTATTATCAGTACTTCTGTAATTGGCAGGTTTTCTCTGCACACGATTTCAAATCCGCCTGTTTCCGTTCACTGTTACAAATTTCACCTGAGCATCTCAATTTATCAGTCACCTCATTGCCAAACCAAATTACCCCTCTCAATTCCCTCAGGGGTTAACCCAGCACTAAGAAGGATAACAACTACAACCTGGACATAAATGCAGCTCAGTGCCCCTTCCATGGCATGCATGCCAACAGGAAGCATAGCAGAGTCTGGCATGGTGCAAAAAGCTTTGGCAACATGTTAATCAGTTCTATTGTTCCCCCAGTCCTACCGTGACTATGACTGTCTTGAAACCTCTTCAAAATAGCCAGGCTGCTGTTATCTGGAAATCGTCAATCAGACCTCAGTCCTTAAGTATTTATATCGGTAATCAGAATGAAAAATTCACTCAAGGACAAAGGATTCTGCAAGAAAAAGTTTGAAGATACCACTAACCCTAGTCATGCAGCTACCAGTAATTAGGACACAGCTCAACACAGCGACAGAACGCAAATAAGAGCCTAATTAGTGAACATCACTGGAACATTTGCCAAACGTACCACAAAACTAATTGTTGTTGGTTGACAGATGGAAGGAGGGTAAGTCACTTGATCTGAAACCAAATGTTGTTTCCTCGGACACAGTGGAAGGGCTGCTGATTTATAGATATCATTAGACAGCAAGAAAATGCCTGAGGAGTCACCCTGATGTTGCTCTGCATTCAGATGAAAACGACATTGAAATAACAGATGATGGGGACTAGTATTAGCTAAATAATGACTTAACGTATTGAGTTTGATATATTGGTTCATGCTGATAAAATAGCCAGCCCCATAGAACAGAAGCTCTCTCAACTCTCTCTGGCTCTTTTTGTTGGCCTAAATTCAAAGTGATCAAAGATAAAGGCAAAGTATTGCAGCATCTGTTTTATATAAACCATAATCTATTATAAACGTTCGGGCTGAATTTTGTGTGGCCATTTGCAGCAAGAATGGTGGCGTGGGGGGGGGGCCGGAGAATCGCGTCGGACGCGTCCGTCCGGAAAACCGGCATCTTAACGTTGGTCCCAGATTTAGTCAGCAGCAGCTAATGTAATTTGAATCGTAGAGCACTTTTAACACATCAGCTTCTAATTCATCGTAATTCAATGGAGACTTGGAATTAGTGGACGACGGGCGGCACTCGCACGTCTTCGGGTTCCCAGCCATTAAAAGCTGGCGGCACCGAGGCAAGGCCTCAGTGCCACGACGGGTAGGCAACCATGACCAGCATCACAGAGGGAGAGTGGAGGCCATTGTCGGCATACAGTGCTGTGCGCTGTGCAAGGGAGATAGGGGTCTCGGGTGGGAGTGTCGGCTGAGCAGAGTCTTGAGTGGTCTGCAGCAGAGGAGCTTGATTTTAGGTGGCTGTATCGGGTGTCCAAACTGCTGGTTGAGATGGTTGGGTGCCCATACTGCTGCATGAGAGGATTCGCCATCAGCAAAGATGGGCACTGAAGGCCATCAGGAAGTCTGCCAGCAGCTGTAAGAAAGGGACAGCTGCCAAGATAGTGTCGTCTTTGCGTCGACAGCACTCTGGAGACCCTATCTTGGCAGGTGTCCCATATACCCTGTATTTTTGGACCCCCCTGGCGTGATGCAGCACCTCCGATAGAGGGAGTGCCAACAGGCAGCTGCACCTGCCCATGAAGCTCCACAATGGGAGCAGCAGCAGCCGGCCATACCAAGAAGGGCCCATCTGTGCCAGAGTGTACCGGACTCGACTCAGCTACCTCCAAATGTCCAAGCACGTTGTTTGCGAAGACTACAGCTCTCCAGGGAAGCCATCACCGACATATGTGTCCTGCTGCAGGACAAGTTGCGACATATGGGATTTGGAGTTCACCCTATGCCAGTGGCCTTGAATATCATAGTGGCACTGAACTTTTAAGCGTCTAGATCATTCCAACGATATGCTGGGGTCATGTGTGGGATTTCCCAGGCAGCAACCCACCACATCATCAAGGAGGTGACCAATGCCCTGTTCAAGAGGACCGCTGACTATGTGTGCTACTGGACCAAACCTGCCAGTCAGGCCAAGAGGGCCATCAGATTCAGGGCCATCGATGGATTCCCCCAGGTGCATAGTGTACCAGACTGCATGCATGTGGCCATCAAGACTCCAACTGGCCAACCAGTCACATTCATCAACAGGAAGCACTTCCATTCCATCAACGTGCAACTGGTCTGCGACCACCGAAAGCGTCTCCTGCAAGTGTGTACCTGCTTCCCAGGTAGCAGCTATGATAGATACATACTTTGTCAGTCCCAGGTGCTGCAGCATTTCCAGCCCCACCCCCTCCTCACCTTCAGGGATCGATTCTCAGGGACAAGGCCTGCCCATTGAAGACCTGGCTGCTCATGCCTGTGAGGAACCCTAGCCCTGCAGCAGAGGAGAGGTACAGGACTTGCAGCAACTCCACCCAAGCAACCATTGAGCAGGCCATTGGACTGCTGAAGATGAGATTCCGCTGCCTCGATCGATCTGGTGAGCCATGCAGTATGCCCCAGCGTATAGTTGTGGTCTGCTGTGCTCTGCACAATCGAGCACTGCAGAGGGGGGAGGCCTTGCATGACAATGAGATGCCTGAACAACACGCCTCCACTGACGAGGAAGACCTGGTGGTGGGAGATGAGCAGGCAGCAGTGGATGTTGAAGCCCTTACAGCAGAGGTCAGGCACATTGAACAACGGGCCAAGGGGACAAGAGACAATCTCATACTTGCCCTCTTCCAGCCAGCATGATGGTCACTCCGAGTAAAAACAATAAAGACTCACCTCAATGCATTCAGTCAGTCACCTCCTTTCTATTTGTGTTACACGCTGAACTATGCGCTATGGCCCATGGGAGATCATATTCAAGTAAAGGCTGTACCTATGTTGGTATCCACTAAGGTGGAAGGGTGAAGTCAGCAGCTCACAATAAATGCATGATGGAATAATCACTTTTCCACTATCAAGATTAATTGCTGGAACAAAAGAACTTTATAGATGCAGCATATATCAAATTTCAAACACTATGGGGTTTTCTTAATACGTTTACGATGCTTCTACACAGTGTGACCCCTGCACTAGCGAATGGGCTGGAGACAGGCTGCTGATCAGGCTGCCCCATGGCATGGGATGACTTTGACAACCATCCTCTGGCTGCCTGAGGCCCAGAGGGCTCCAGCTGCCTGAGAGTTTCCTGCACAGGGGCAGGGCTATCCTCAGGAGTCACTGCTACCGGAGCTGGGCGCACTGGCAGAGGGGCTGAGGAACTAGTGTTCTCAGTGGAAGAGAGCCCACAGTTGTGGAGGCCAGCCTCTTCTCCTCTCTATAAAAGGCTCACTTGAATCTCCCTGCTGACGAGATAAGGACGAGGAGTTGGAGAAGACTCCAGGCTGTTACCTTGCTACTGCTGCGTAGAGCTCATGACCAAGGCGATGGTGTGCAGGTCTGTTTGCATTTGTGGGATCTGGCTCTCCATGAGGGTCACCTGCCTCTCGATGGAGGAAAGCCATGCACTCAACTGCCTGGCAGCTGTCATGGCATGGATGAACTGCCCCCTTATCCGCTCATCACTGCACATGGCCTCTGGCAGCTCCGCCACATGTTGTAAACCTTTATAAACCACTTAGGCCTCAGTTGGAGTATGGTGGCCAATTCTGGGCGCCACACTTTAGGAATGATGTCAAGACCTTGGACAGGATGAAGAGGAGATTTACTGGAATGATACTAGGGATGAGGGACTTCAGTTATGTGGAGAGACTGGAGAAGCTGGGGTTGTTCTCCTTAGAGCAGAGAAGGTTAAGAGGACATTGGATCGAGGTGTTCCAAATCATGAAGCGTTTTGACAGAGTAAATATCTTTTGGAGAGCAAATTGTCACTGTCAGAGGACTGGCAACCAGAGGACACAGACTTAAGGTAATTGGCAAATGAGTCAGAGGGAAGTTGAAGAGAATTTCTTTTACACAGCGAGTTGTTGTGATCTGGAATGCACGGCCTGAAAGCGTGGTGAAAGCAGATTCAATAGGAACTTTCAAAAGGGAATTGGATAAATACTTGAAAAGGACTATGGGGAAAGAGCAGGGGGAGTGGGACTAACTGGATAGCGCTTTCAAAGCACCAGCACAGATATTATGGGCCAAATGGCCTCCTTCTGTGGTGTGCAATTCTATGATGTTGCTATCCAGATTTCCCTAGAAATTCATGTAATATCAGCTGTCCTTCTTCATTTTGCACACTCTTATCATATTTCATTCAATTTCCCTGAGCTGACACAGTATTAAATATCATTATCCTGCATTGTTTGTTTGTAGTATTTCATTTACGTTCAGGATATTTTTTCTTTTCCAACTTTCCCTCCCCACCACTCAACCGTCCTCTTGTTGACCTGACATAGAAGGGAAGTGCACTGGAGGAAAGCATGCAGACATTCACTTCATAGCACAGTATGTCGCCACAGACTTAATGAGCCAGATTTGATATTTAAATGTGTTCTGTGTGGCTTGTCTGCAGTTGTGATTATTCATGTGATGGTAAGGACAGAATAAAATGACAGAGATTTTAAATAAACAAGTTTCACATGGGAAGAGAGGCGGAAAGAAACTATTTCACTCCCAGCCCACGATGGAGCAGGGGCTCTGTAGAACCAGCATCACAGAACAAGCAGTTACATTGAGACAATTAACTACTTTACATCAGAATTACATTGGAATTGAAAGGGGTGGAAGTTATGTGGTATAAATCATCATTTGGAGAGGCACAGATTAATCACAGACAGCCAGTGTGGATTTGTAAAGGGAAGGTTATGTCTGACTAACATTTGAATTTTTGAGAAAGTAACAAGGAGGTCCTTTGAGGGTAGCACATTTGATGTAGTCTACAGAGATTTTATCAAGGATTTTGACAAGGTCTCGTGCGGAAGGGTAACCAGTAAATGAAAAGCTCACGGGATCGAAGGGAAAGTGACAAGTTGGATCCAAAATTGGCTTAGTGGCAGGAAGCAAATGGTAATAGTCGATGGGTGTTTTTGTGAACGGAAGGCTGTTTCCGGTGGGATTCCGCAGGGCTCAGTCCGAGGTCCCTTACTTTTGTGATATATAGCAATGATTTGGACTTGAATGTACAGGGTATGATTAAGAAGTTTGCGGATGATATGAAAATTGACCGTGTGGTTGATAGTGAGGGGGAAAGCCATAGACTGTAGGAGGGTATCAAAGGACTAGTCAGGTGGGCAGAAAAGTGGCAAATAGAAATCAATCTCGTGAAGAGTGCGGTAATGTACTTAGGGAAGGCCATCAAGGCAAGGGATGGACAATAAATGGTAGGATACTGAAAAGCGTAGAGGAACAGAGGAACCTTGGAGTGTACGTTCACAGATTCCTGAAGGTGGTGAGATAAGGTGGTCAAGAAAGTATATGGGACGCTTTCCTTTATTGGCCGAAGCCTAGAGCAGAACTGTATAAAACATCAGTTAGACACTAGTTAGATGGCATTACCATCATTGAATCCCCCACCATCAATATCCTAGGGGTTACCATTGACCAGAAACTTAATTGGACCAACTATATAAATACTGTGGCTACAAGAGCAGGTCAAAAGCTAGGAATTCTGCAGTGAGTAACTCAATCCTGACTCCCCAAAGCCTATCCACCATCTACAAGGTGCAAGGGGGGTGGCAGTATAGTGGTACTGTTATTGGACTAATGCTCTGGAGACATGAGTTCAAATCCCACCATAGCAGCTGGTGGAGTTTAAATTTAATTAATATATCTAGAATCACATGCTAGTCTCATTAATAATGATCATGAAACTACTGGATTCTCATAGAACCCATTTAAATCACTAATGCCCTTTAGGGGATAAAGTCTGCAGTCCTTACCCAGTCTTACCTACATGTGATAACAGACCCACAGCAATAAGTGATTGAGAAGCTCAACACCATCCAAGATAAAGCAGCCAGCTTGATGGACATCCCATCCACCACCTTCAACATTCACTCCCTCCATCACAAGCACACAGTGGCAGCAATGTGTACTATCTACAAGATTCACTGCCTCCTCCGGCAGCACCTTCCAAACCCCTGACCTCTACCATCTAGAAGGACAATGGCAGCAGGCACATGGGAACACCACCACCTGCAAGTTCCCCTCCAAGCCACACACCATCCTGATTTTGAACTGTATCACCATTCTTTTACTGCCACTGGGTCAAAATCCTGGAACTCCCTCCCTAACAGCACCAACACTACATGGTTTGCAGTGGTTCAAGAAGGCAACTCACCACCTCCTTCTCAAGGGCAATTAAGGATGAGAAATAAATGCTCACATCACATGAATGAAAAGAAAAGACCACAGCTAGAGTACTGCATACAGTTCTGGTCACCACATTACAGGAAGGCTGTGATCACACTAGAAAGGGTACAGAAAAATATTTTGCCAGGAATGGAGAATTTTAGCTATGAGGAACGATTGAATAGCTTAGGTTTGTTTTCTTTGGATCGGAGGAGGCTGAGGGAAGAATTAATTGAGGTTTGTAAAATTATGGGACCTTGAAAGAGTGGATGGGGAGGACCTATCTCCATTAGCAGAGAGGTCAATAACCAAGGGCATAGATTAAAGTGATTATTAGAAGGATTAGAGGGGAGTTGAGGAGAATTTATTTCACTCAGAGGCTGGTAGGGGTCTAGAACTCACTGCCTGAAAGATTGAGGCAGAAAACCTCATCACTTTTAAAAACACTTGGATATGCACTTGAGGTGCTGTAACCTACAGGGCTATGGACCAATAGCTGGAAGGTGGGATTAGGCGGGACAGCTCTTTGTCTCCTGGCATGGACATGATGGGCTGAATGGCCTCCTTCTATAGGATAAATATTTCTATGTTTCTATGCTAGGCTATAGTTACATATAGCTCTGCTTAGACCCCATCTAGAGTATTCAATTCTGAACATGGCAGATTGGGATGGAGTGACTTTTTTTTATTCATTCATGGGATGTGGGCATCGCTGGCCAGGCCAGCATTTATTGCCCATCCCTAATTGCCCTTGAGAAGGTGGTGGTGAGCTGCCTTCTTGAACCGCTGCAGTCCATGCGGGGTGGGTACATCCACAGTGCTGTTAGGAAGGGAGTTCCAGGATTTTGACCCAGCGACAGTGAAGGAACGGCGATATAGTTCCAAGTCAGAATGGTGTGTGACTTGGAGGGGAGCTTGCAGGTGGTGGTGTTCCCATGCATTTGCTGCCCTTGTCCTTCTAGTTGGCAGAGGTCACAGGTTTGGAAGGTGCTGTCTAAGGAGTCTTGGTGCGTTGCTGCAGTGCATCTTGCAGATGGTACACACTGCTGCCACTGTGCGTTGGTGGTGGAGGGAGTGAATGTTTGTAGATGGGGTGCCAATCAAGCGGGCTTCTTTGTCCTGGATGGTGTCGAGCTTCTTGAGTGTTGTTGGAGCTGCACCCATCCAGGCAAGTGAAGAGTATTCCATCACACTCCTGGCTTGTGCCTTGAAGATGGTGGACAGACTTTGGGGAGTCAGGAGGTGAGTTACTCGCCGTAGGATTCCTAGCCTCTGACTTGCTCTTGTAGCCACGGCATTTATATGGCTACTCCAGTTCAGTTTCTGGTCAATGGTAGCCCCTAGGATGTTGATAGTGGGGGATTCAGCAATGGTAATGCTATTGAATGTCAAGGGGAGATGAACTCCCGAGGTTCTTAAAGCAATACTGATCCCTTGCAAGCCTTAAAGGGAAACTGCATATTCCAAAAAAAACCTACAGGACCATGCAATTGTTGTAAAAACTCATCTGGTTCACTAATGTACTTTAGGGAAGCAAATCTGCTGTCTTTACCTGGTCTGGCCTACATATGACTCCAGACCCACTGCAATGTGGTTCACTCTAAATTGCCCTCTGAAGTGGTCTAGCATGCCACTCAGTTGTTAAGGGCAATTGGGCATGGCAACAAATGCTGGCCTTGCCAGTCACCCACATTCCATGAAAGAATAAAGAATGGGACAGATGACCAAAAACTTGGTCAAAGGGGTAGGTTTTATGGAGCCTCTTAAAAGTAGAGGAAACAGAGAGGTCTAGGGAAGAAATTCCAGAACCTAAGGCCCAGGCAGCTGAAGGCACAGCTGCCAATGGTGGAGCGATTAAAATCAGAGATCTGAACAGGTCAGTTTTAGAGGAGTTCAGATATCTAGGAGGATTGTAGAAACATAGAAACATAGAAAATAAGAGCAGGAGTAGGCCATTTGACCCGTCGAGCCTGCTCCACCATTCATTATGATCATGGCTGATCATCCAACTCAGTAGCCTGTTCCCACTTTTGCCCCATACCCTTTGATCCCTTTGGACCCAAGAGCTATATCTAACTCCTTTTTGAAAACATTCACTGTTTTGGCCTCAACTGCTTTCTGTGGTAGTGAATTCCACAGGCTCACCAATCTCTGGGTGAAGAAATTTCTCCTCATCTCAGTCCTGAAAGATTTACCCCGTATCCTTAGACTATGACCCCTGGTTCTGGACTCCCCCACCATCGGGAACATCCTTCCTGCATCTACCCTGTCAAGTCCTGTTAGAATTTTATAGCTTTCTATGAGATCCCCCCTCACTCTTCTGAACTCCAGCGAATATAATCCTAACCGACTCAATCTCTCCTCATATGTCAGTCCTGCCATCCCAGGAATCAGTCTGGTAAACCTTCGCTGCACTCCTTCTATGGCAAGAACATCCTTCCTCAGATAAGGAGACCAAAACTGCACACAGTATTCCAGGTGTGGCCTCACCAAGGCCCTGTATAATTGCAGCAAGACATCCCTGCTTCTGTACTCGAATCCTCTCGCTATGAAGGCCAACATACCATTTGCCTTTTTTGCCGCCTGTTGCACCTGCATGCTTACCTTCAGCGACTGGTGTACGAGAGCACCCTGGTCTCGTTGCACATTCCCCTCTCTCAGTTTATAGCCGTTCAGATAATAATCTGCCTTCCTGTTTTTGCTACAAAGTGGATAACCTCACATTTATCCACATTATACTGCATCTGCTATGCATCCACTCACACAACTTGTCCAAATCACCCTGAAGCCTCTTTGCATCCTCCTAGGGCTCGAGGAGGTTACAGCGATAGAGAGGAGCGATGCCATGAAGAGATTTGAAAACAAGGATCGGAGTTTTAAAATTAAGGTGCTGCTTAACTCGGAGCCAATGTAGGTCAGCGAGGACAGAGATGTAGGGTAAACAAGACTTAGTGTGAGTAAGGACATGAGCAGCAATATTTTGGATGACCTCCCTCAGGCTTTTTTGCCAATTTGCTTAAATCTGTGGGTTCTATAAATCATTTGTTGGATGTGGGTGTCGCTGGCTAGACCATTTATTTCCCATCCCTAATTGCCCTTCAGAAGGTGGTGGTGAGCTGCCTTATTGAACCACTGCCGTCCTTGGGGTGTAGATACACCCGCAGTGCTGTCAGGAAGGGAGTTCCAGGATTATGACCCAGCGACAGTGAAGGTACGGTGATATAGCTCCAAGTCAGGATGGTGTGTGGCTTGGAAGGGACCTTGCAAGTGGTAGTGTTCCCATGCAGCTGCTGTCCTTTGTCCTTCTAGGTGGTAGAGGTCAGGGGTTTGGAAGGTGCTGTCGAAGGAACCTCGGTGAGTTGCTGCAAGGAGTGTGTTGGAATAGTCAAGTCTAGAGGTAGCAAAGACATGGATGTGAGAAGGCAAGGATGTGTGGGGGTGTCCAAAACTAGGGTTAATAAATATAAGATCATCACTGATAAAGCCAATAAGGAATTCAGAAGAAACTTCTCTACCCAGGGAGTGGTGAGAATGTGGAACTCGCTACCACTGGGAGTGGTTGAGCCGAATTACATAGTTGCATTTAAGGGGCAGCTAGGTAAAGACATGAGGGTAAAAGGAATAGAAGGATATGTTGATAGAGTGGGATGAAGTAGGGTGGGAGGAGACTCCTGTGGAGAATACACAGTGGCATAGACCAGTTAGGCCAAACAGCCTGTGTCAGTGCTGTGATATTCTACGTAATAAGAAACAATTAGCAACATGCTGTGAACAGAAGTGAAGGAATGAGAGCATATAGGCAGCGAATATCCAGACAGTCTACTCCTGCCAAAGCTAATCAAGCTGCTTCATGTAAAGGAGGTGAATGATTTTTCTGGCACTTTTGTTTTCAGTTGCATTTAGCCAGAAACATCATTCTGAAGATTGAACAATTAGCATTAATTTGCTGAAAATTATTCTGACACTTCCACTGCTCAGCCTTACTGTTTCAGTGAAATGCACAGTAGATCAGGAATCCATGTTAGAATGATAGAATCATAGAAGCCCACAGCACAGACAGAGACCATTCGGCCCATTGTGCCTGTGCCAGCTCCTTCCTCCATCCAGTTCTTTCCCCATTAACCCTGTATTTTTTTGCCCTTCAAGTATCCAATTTCCTTTTGAAAGTTACTATTGAATCTGCTTCCACCCCCCCCCATTCCAGATCACAACAACTCGCTGTGTAAAAAAAAATTCTCCTCATCTCCCTCAGGCTCTTTTGCCAATTACCTTAAATCTGTGTCCTCCGGTTACCAACCCTCCTGCCACTGGAAACAGTTTCTCCCGATATAATCTCATCAAAAGTCTTCATGATTTTGAACACTGTATTAAATCTTCCCTTCACCTTCTCTGCTCTAAGGAGAATAATCCCAGCTTCTCCAGTCTCTCCACATAATTGAAGTCCCTCATTTCTAGTACCATTCTGGTAAATCTGCTCTTCACCCTCTCCAAGGGTGCCCAGAACTGACTGAACCTCAACCACTGTTTTATAAAGGTATAGCAACAAACTTCCTTGCTTTTGTATCCAATGCCTCTATTTATAAAGCCCAAGAGTCCATTTGGTTTTTAACAGCTTTCTCAACGCACTCTGTGCCCTCAAAAGATTTGTGTATATGAAGCCACAGGCTTTCTATTCTTGCATCTCCTTTAAAATTGTACCATTTAATTCATATTTTCAATATTTACTATTGAAAACTAAGGTAGAAAGAGTGGGCCTGATTTTAACTCCAGGCAGGAATGCAACAAAGTGAGTATCTATATAGGAGGGGAATGAGGGCAGCAGTTTCAGACCATTGTCATGGCCAGGTCTCATTCATATGTTCAAATCTCTCAACCAATTCGCCAGGAGGTGAGAAGTTGATGCCCGGGTGTTAAAATCAGGTGGCAGAAGGACTAAGTGGTACAGTGCCTGGCACAAGGTAAATGCTTATCAGGAAGGAAATCACAGTCGGGGAGGAGGAGGTCTGGGGCAAGTGAGGTCCTCATGGGGCCCGAAGGAGGAAAAAACAAAGAAAGAAAAATCTTGTATTTCTATCATTCCTTTCACAACCTCAGAATGTCCCAAAACACTTTACAGCCAATGAAGAACTTTTGAAGTGTAGTCACTGTTGTTGTTCAGGGAATCTGGACACAGGGAGGAATTGGACAGCACTGAGAGAGTGCTGTACTGTCGGAGGGGTTGGGCCCCATCTGCCCTCTCAGGTGCATATAAAAGAAAAGCAGGAGACCTTATCAAAAGCCGACAGGGCCCGGCCTGATCCTCCCTGTGGCTGCGAGTCACTGTTTTTTTTTATTCATTCATGGGATGTGGGCATCGCTGGCCAGGCCAGCATTTATTGCCCATCCCTAATTGCCCTTGAGAAGGTGGCAGTGAGCTGCCAACTGAGTGGCTTGCTAGGCCATTTCAGAGAGCATGTAAGAGTCATCCACATTGCTGTGGGTCTGGAGTCACATGTAGGCCAGACCAGGTAAGGATGGCAGATTTCCTTCCCTAAAGGACATTATTGAACCAGATGGGTTTTTGCAACAATCAATATCATCAGACTAGCTTTAAATTCCAGATTTATTAATTGAATTCAAATTCCACCTTCTGCTGTGGTGGGATTTGAACCCATGTCCCCAGAGAAATATCCTGGGTCTCTGGGTTACTAGTCCAGTGACAATACCACTAAGCCACCGCCTCCCCCGTATTGTCACTGTGGTGGCCTCCCCGCCACTGGGCGACGGGACAATAATTTGCATATTTAAATCAATTAAAATAATTAATTTAAATAAACCTACATCGCTGCGATTTTCGGTTTAGCTGCCGGCACTTCCCTGCCTTTGGATCCCCGTCTGGGGAAACGAGGCACAACACTGGTGGGGAGTGGGGGAGGAGGTAGGTTTCTCAACGCGGGGGGTGCGCAGGGTGGGGGAGGAACAGGTTCAAATTACATCATGGGTGTAGCGGATGATGGGAAGGGTTATAGTTTATAGTTTGTTCAGTTTGGTGGGGAGAAGGTGTGATGGTAAAGTCAAGTGTTTTGGGGAGGGGGGGAGGGCAAATAATTAATTTAATTGTTATTGGCAGGCTGGGAGAGGGTCAAAAGAGATATATTTATTTAATTTCATTAAATCTTTCTTTATATATTTAAATATGCTGGTGGGGCCGACAGCCCTTTAAAAATGGCCATTTCCGGGGATGGGTAACCCGCCCCCTCATGTGATCGGGGGTGTTTGGAAGGGACCGTCCCGGCTATTTAAACGAGCCACCGTGCTTGGAATCGCTGCAGCTCTTTGCCGCCATTTTTTTTCAAATTCAGCCCTATACGTGGAGAAGACAGAGATGCCTGGCTTGAATCTGATTGTTACAGCGATCATTGTTGTTACTTTTGGGCCTATCCTCATTTTGTACAAGGTGTCAGCCTTGGCTCAGTGGGAGGTACTCCCACCTTCCCAAACCTCCCCACCCTTGAACTCTCTCTTCTTCAATGAGTCACTCCTTAAAACTTACCTCTTTGACCGAGCTTCTGGTCATCTGTCCTAATATCTCCTTATGTGGGTTGGTGTCAAATCATGCTCGAAAACGCTCCTGTGCAGCTCCTTGGGATGTTTTCACTCTGATAAAGGCACGATGTAAATGCATGTTATTGTTGTTGTTGATGTGCCACCTCTTTCCATCATTCCAAACCCCTGAAGCACTTTCATTGTCACTGCATTCTCGTTTCCCCCACCCTGAGACCCTGCTGTCCATGGAGAAGCTTTATATGACAGATGAAGCCTTCTGTTTTTAACCATGTTTTTGACCTGTGGCATTGCCTTGGGTTTTTGGCTGACTGCTGAGATTTGGCCAGTGTGAGTAGGTCTCTGTAATGAGGCAAAACATATTAAAGCAAACTGTCGCCTCTAGAGCACATGTCGCCACTGAAACAAAAGCTCGTTTGGCACTCTATCTTCCCCAGATTATGACAACTTGCATTTATATAGTGCCCTTAACATGCCTAGGTGCTTCACAAGAGTTTTTTTTATTTGTTTCATGGGATGTGAGCATCTCTGGCCAGGACAGTAGTTATTGCCCATCCCTAATTGCCCTCAAGAAGGTGGTAGTGAGCTGCCTTCTTGAACCGCTGCAGTCCATGTGGGGTAGGTACACCCACAGTGCTGTTAGGAAGGGAGTTCCAGGATTTTGACCCAGTGACAGTGAAGGAACGGCGATATAGTTCCAAGTCAGGATGGTGTGTGTCTTGGAGGGGAACTTGCAGGTGGTGGTGTTCCCATGCATCCGCTGCCCTTGTCCTTCTAGGTGGTAGAGGTCACGGGTTTGGAAGGTGCTGGTCTAAGGAGCCTTGGTGCATTGCTGCAGAGCAGCTTGTAGATGGTACACACTGCTGCCACTGTATGTCGATGGTGGAGGGAGTGAATGTTTGTAGATGGGGTGCCAATCAAGCGGGCTGCTTTGTCCTGGATAGTGTCGAGCTTCTTGAGTGTTGTTGGAGCTGCACCCATCTGAGCAAGTGGAGAGTATTCCATCACACTCCTGACTTGTGTTATCAAACAAAGGCTAACACCAAATTAAGGAACACCTTGACTTAAAAATGCTCATCCTTGTCTTCAAATTCCTCCATGGCCTCCCTCCCCCTCCCTATCTCTGTAACCTCTTCCAGCCCAAGGTCTGTACTTACACCCTTCCTTGAATAAGGGCGTCACATTTTCTACTCTCCAATCCTCTGGCACCTCCCCTATATCCAAGGAAGATTGGAAGATTATGACAAGCCCTTCTGCTATCTCCATCCCCACTTCCTTAAGCAACCTGGGAGGCAAGCCAGGTGACTTGTCTACCCTAAGCATAGCCAACGTTTTTAGTACCCCCGCCCCCCCACCTCTCAATTTTTATTCTATCCATTGCCTCTACTCTCTCTGCTTCTGCTGATATGTTGTCAGTTTCCATTTCCTTAGTGAACACTGATACAAAGTACTCATTAATTATATTAGCCTTGCCCTGCACCTCTAAACATATATTACCCAGTGGCGCAGTGGTTAGCACCGCAGCCTCACAGCTCCAGCGACCCGGGTTCAATTCTGGGTACTGCCTGTGTGGAGTTTGCAAGTTCTCCCTGTGTCTGCGTGGGTTTTCTCCGGGTGCTCCGGTTTCCTCCCACAAGCCAAAAGACTTGCAGGTTGGTAGGTAAATTGGCCATTATAAATTGCCTCTAGTATAGGTAGGTGGTAGGGAAATATAGGGACAGGTGGGGATGTGGTAGGAATATGGGATTAGTGTCGGATTAGTATAAATGGGTGGTTGATAGTCGGCACAGACTCGGTGGGCCGAAGGGCCTGTTTCAGTGCTGTATCTCTAAACTAAAACTAAACCCTCTCTGTTCCTAATAGGCCCCACTCCTCCGCTTTCTACTCACTTACTATTTACATGCCAGTAGACGATTTTTGTGTTCCCTTTTATATTGACTGCCATTCTATTCTCATATTCTCGCTTTGCCAGTATTATTTTCCTCTTCACCTCCCCTCTCAATTGATTGTATATGGCCTTGTTCTCACTTGATGAGTTCACCTGACATGCATCATACACCCTCTTTATTTGTTTCATCATAATCTCTATCTCCCTTGTCACCCAAGGAGCCGTGTTCTTGGCTCCCCTACCTTTTGCCCTTATTGGAATGTACCTAGCCTGTACCTGAAGCATCTCTTCCATTACAGTTTCTCCTGTCAGTCTTTGGTTCCGTTTTATCCTGGCTAGATCCCATCTCATCACATTGAAATTAGCCCTTTTCCAATCTAGACATTCTACCTTATATTGTTCCTTGCTTTTCTGCATTACGGGTCTAACCCTTATGATACGATAATCTCTCTTACCTAAGTTGTCCCACACAGACACTTGGTCCACTTGGCCCATCTCATTTCCCAGCACCAGATCCAGCAATGCCTCTTTTCTAGTTGGGCTGAGAATATACTGATCAAGGAAGTTCTCCTGAACACATTTCAGAAATTCCTCACCGTCCTTATTCTTTACTCTAAAATTATCCCAATCACTATTTGGGTAAATAAAGTCCTCCACGCTATTGTTTTTGCACATCTGTGTGATTTCCCTGCAGATTTACTCCTTTATCTCTCTCTCACTATTTGGACGCCTATAAATACCCCTAGTAACATGATCATACTGTCACAGATCTGTATTATTTTTTCTCCTTGGATTAAAAACAGCGTGTGTGCCTTTAAGACTGTTAAAAACAGTACACCTTTAAGAGAGAGAAAGTTCTGGAATTTCTGAGACACAGTGTGCCACAGCTGCACTTTGTGTTACCCTGGGCAACAGCAGGAGGGAGAGAGAGAGGTCACATGGTAATGTTTCCACTTGGCTTTATGTAAAACTGGCAGAAACCAGTTAGTTTTGGAGAGTCTTTCCAGCGAGGCATACTGAAGGAGCTGTTTATTCTCTCTCAGCAGAAATTCTACAAGGAGCTCCAAGTCAAGTTAATTTCCTGAGTGAAGAAGATAAGCCAAATTTTTCAAGAAACAGTTTGTTTTGCTGTGCTCATTGTTCAAAGAACTATTTAATGCCTACTGTAGCTGAAATGTGGAGCTTCTTCAAGGAGCAGCTACTGCGTGTCCTTGATAAGTATGTACCTGTCAGGCAGGGAGGAAGTTGTCGAGCGAGGGAGCCGTGGTTTACTAAAGAAGTTGAAGCGCTTGTCAAGAGGAAGAAGAAGGCTTATGTTAGGATGAGACATGAAGGCTCAGTTAGGGCGCTTGAGAGTTACAAGCTAGCCAGGAAGGATCTAAAGGGAGAGCTTAGAAGAGCGAGGAGAGGACACGAGAAGTCATTGGCGGATAGGATCAAGGAAAACCCTAAGGCTTTCGATAGGTATATCAGGAATAAAAGAATGACTAGAGTTAGATTAGGGCCAATCAAGGATAGTAGTGGGAAGTTGTGTGTGGAATCAGAGGAGATAGGGGAAGCGTTAAATGAATATTTTGCGTCAGTATTTACAGTAGAGAAAGAAAATGTTGTCGAGGAGAATACTGAGATACAGACTACTAGGCGAGATGGGATTGAGGTTCACAAGGAGGAGGTGTTATCTATTTTCACACTTTCCAAAATTGCTAAGTCCCTTGGGCCAGATGGGATTTATCCTAGGATTCTCTGGGAAGCCAGGGAGGAGATTGCAGAGCCTTTGTCCTTGATCTTTATATCGTCATTGTCGACAGGAATAGTGCCGGAAGACTGGAGGATAGCAAATGTTGTCCCCTTGTTCAAGAAGGGGAGTAGAGACAGCCCTGGTAATTATAGACCTGTGAGCCTTACTTCGGTTGTGGGTAAAATGTTGGAAAAGGTTAAAAGAGATAGGATTTATAATCATCTTGAAAAGAATAAGTTTATTAGCGATAGTCAGCACGGTTTTGTGAAGGGTAGGTCGTGCCTCACAAACCTTATTGAGTTTTTCGAGAAGGTGACCAAACAGGTGGATGAGGGTAAAGCTGTGGATGTGGTGTATATGGATTTCAGTAAGGCATTTGATAAGGTTCCCCACGGTAGGCTATTGCAGAAAATACGGAAGTATGGGATTGAAGGTGATTGAGAGCTTTGGATCAGAAATTGGCTAGCTGAAAGAAGACAGAGGGTGGTGGTTGATGGCAAATGTTCATCCTGGAGTTTAGTTACTAGTGGTGTACCGCAAGGATCTGTTTTGGGGCCACTGCTGTTTGTCATTTTTATAAATGACCTGGATGAGGGTGTAGAAGGGTGGGTTAGTAAATTTGCGGATGACACGAAGGTCGGTGGAGTTGTGGATAGTGCCGAAGGATGTTGTAGGTTACAGAGGGACATAGATAGGCTGCAGAGCTGGGCTGAGAGATGGCAAATGGAGTTTAATGCGGAAAAGTGTGAGGTGATTCACTTCGGAAGGAGTAACAGGAATGCAGAGTACTGGGCTAATGGGAAGATTCTTGGTAGTGTAGATGAGCAGAGAGATCTTGGTGTCCAGGTACATAAATCCCTGAAAGTTGCTACCCAGGTTAATATGGCTGTTAAGAAGGCATATGGTGTGTTAGCTTTTATTAGTAGGGGGATCGAGTTTCGGAGCCACGAGGTCATGCTGCAGCTGTACAAAACTCTGGTGCGGCCGCACCTGGAGTATTGCGTGCAGTTCTGGTCACCACATTATAGGAAGGATGTGGAAGCTTTGGAAAGGGTGCAGAGGAGATTTACTAGGATGTTGCCTGGTATGGAGGGAAGGTCTTACGAGGAAAGGCTGAGGGACTTGAGGTTGTTTTCGTTAGAGAGAAGGAGGAGGAGAGGTGACTTAATAGAGACATATAAGATAATCAGAGGGTTAGATAGGGTGGATAGTGAGAGTCTATTTCCCCGGATGGTGATGACAAACAGGAGGGGTCATAGCTTTAAGTTGAGGGGTGATAGATGTAGGACAGATGTTAGAGGTAGTTTCTTTACTCAGAGAGTAGTAGGGGCGTGGAACGCCCTGCCTGCAACAGTAGTGGACTCGCCAACTTTAAGGGCATTTAAGTGGTCATTGAATAGACATATGGATGAAAATGGAATAGTGTAGGTCAGATGGTTTCACAGGTCGGCACAACATCGAGGGCCGAAGGGCCTGTACTGCGCTGTAATGTTCTATGTTCTATGTTCTAAGAGTTGAATGCCTGTCTACTGAAGGACTATTTTCATCAAATCCATGTGAAGACTTTGAGTGGCCTTTGATTATTTCCACAATAGAATACCTTATCCACCAGGAACGTAATCCACAAAAACATATTTATTTATTTTATTCTTCAGAGACAGCTACTTTATTAAAAACTCCACGTTTTAAAAATTGATTAATTTTGAGTGTGTGTGTGTGAATGGGGGAATTAGATTAAAATAAAAAGTTATAAGGTCTTTAGACATAGGTTTATCTGAATAGTATTTAAGATTTAGTTTTTTAATAAATAGTTAATTTGTTGTTGTCTAAAGACACCTGGTTTGGTCTGTTTCATTCTGGGCTTACTAGAGTGTTTAATTTGGCGGTTTTCCAATTGTGTGTAAAAGCTTAATAATATGCTACGACCTGTGGAGTGACGGGACTGAATTGACAGTGCGTTGCTCCTGCCACGGTCATAACAATACTCTTTTTGTTCCTCACCTCTTATCAAATGGATTCTCTCCTTGCCCCTTCAAGGACATTCTCCCTTTCCAGCACTGCAATGCCTTCCCTAATCAGGACTGCCACCCCACCTCCATTTCTTCCTTCTCTATCTTTTCTTGTAATTTATGGTTTCTGCTCCTCCATTCTGTGTCCCTACCATGCACCCTCCAACCACCAACCCCTCCCACACCACCCACACCACCTTCCCCACGCCACCCCCCCCCCCACCCCCGCCCTCCCCAACCCTGGTCAAAACAAATTCATCGCATTTTTTAAAAATACTGCCCATTAGGATCTTTGAAAAGACTGTCACTCAGGTGTGAAGGGCTTTCTTGCTTTTGGACTAGAAGGTTTGGATTCAAGTCCCACTCCAAGAACTTGAGTGTAAACTCTCGGTCCATACTTGGTGAGCAGGCTACTGTTGAGTAAGTGGCACTTGATAGCACTGTCGATGACACCTTCCACCACTTTGATGATGATTGAGAGTAGACTGGATTTGTTCTGCTTTTTGTGGCTCAGTGTCAAACTTTGTTTGATAATCGCTCCTGTGAAGCACCTTGGGACATTTGACTCCGTTAAAGGCACTATATAAATGCAAGTTTTTGTTGCATGAAGATACTTGGAAGTGAATCTGCTTTTGTGCGGAAAGCATTCTTTTATGTTGATTGATAAGATTCTTAGAGGGCTTGACAGGGTAGATCAGGGGTCTGCAACTTTTTTTTACCTGAAGAGACTTTTTTTTTAAAATTGCCAAAAATAAAAACTATTGGGAGCTACTAAGACAAAAATTCAGCATTTCTAAACCAAATACTTGGCAAATTGCCAAGTGCCTCTGATAGAATATATATATCGCATATATCATAAATAAAATACATGTATTGAAAATAATAGAAATTAAAATAGACCTAAGTCTGAATTATTGAGTTTTTTTGACTTTTTTGTGTCTTTTTTTGATTTTTCCTTCATATCCGCTGTATATGCATGCTCAGTTTTTATACATCAATTCACATGAATTATGTATAAGTATGTTCAAAAAGAAAATGTAAAAATGGTGAACCATATTAATTTAATGGAAAAACAGCACATTTCCACTTAAATAAAAAATAAAAAATTTACATATAAAACTACGAGAAGGCTTTTTGTCTTTGTGTTTTGATAACAGATCGAGTAATGAATGGAAATTTATTTTTAACTGTAATTTTGCCAGTCAAGTCACCTTAAAACAAATTTTAACATAAGATGCGTAGAATTAAGGCAATTTTTTTCCGGTATCAAATCTCATGAAAAAATAACTTCTAAGAGCACATTCAGAACAATTTATCATCTCAGCTATGTTAGAAACAATAGCAGTTGCAAGCATAAAACCCGTTCCTCAAATCAAAGGCAGTATCTATAGCCAGGCTGGGATCCACAAATGAGATGTTAAAGAGCCGGGGGTTGCCGAGTCTGTGGTCGATAGAGGGGGTGTCTTCCCTGGCTGGAAAGTGCAGGAATAAACGTCAAAGTCTCGGGATAAGGGGTCGGCCATTTAGGAGTGAGATGAGGGAGAAATTTCTTCACTCAGAGGGTTGTGAATCTTTGGAATTCTCTACCCCAGATGATAGTGGCTGCTCAGTCATTGAGTATATTCAAGGCTGCGATTGAGAGATTTTTGGACTCTAGTGGAATCAGGGGCTATAGGGATAGTGTGAGAAAATGGCATTGAGGTAGAAGATCAGCTATGAATCGAATGGCAGAGCAGGCTCGAGGGGCCGAATGGCCTACTCCTGCTCCTATTTCTTATGTTCTTATGCGATTCATTGGCCGACTTGCAAAACGCGCATGAGATAACACCAAGATTACCCTTCGGACCAGGCTGATGGTTTATAAGGCCTGTATTCTCAACACCTTACTGTATGGCTGTGAAACATGGGTGACTTACAGCTACCAGGAAAAGAAGCACAATATCTTCACCTTCGCTGTCTGTGGCACATTATGGGTATATCCAGTCAGGACAAAACCACAAATGTGGCAGTCCTTTAAGGCAGAGCTCCCAAGTATGTTGGCACTAATCAAACAAAGGCAGCTTTGGTGGATCGCACATGTCTGCAGGATGGAAGACGTTTGCATACCCAAGGACCTTCTCTATGGTGAGGTAGCCAGGGACGGATGACCAGTGGGGCACCCAAACCTCCGCTTCAAGGATGCTTGCAAGCATGGCATGAAGGCCCTAAATGCACCTGGGAGTCACCAGCTGGCAAAAGAGGGAAATGGCGACACATCCTGTGGACTGGTGTGTTAAACGTCAATGTGTTGACACCCCCAAACCGAAAGCTATTAGTAGTTTCTAGAGCAGGAGGACTGTCACACAGTACAGAAGGCAATTTGGAAATCTGCCCATAGACCAACTGATAAGGACTATATCCCCCAACCATCCTCTGCGACCATGTTAAACTACAGAAAGCTGGTTATAGAAGGATAATGCTGGAGCCTATATTTACTCAGTTTCACATTTATTGTGCAGAATAAAAGAATTACAAACATGTAACTCCTCACTCAAAACCCTCCACCAGTCTCAGTGAGTGTCTGCTTATAAGTGTTCAACTAGGACCCCAATTAACACCCTTCACTTGCATAGAATCAAATCATTGATATACAATTAACATATTATTATGGTGTATACTACCACGAAGATCAGTTGCAACAGCAATAAGCGCCAATGTCAAAAACAACAACTCACTGCGTCATTTGACAGCTTCATGTGCAGAACTTGTGGAAGAACCTGCCTCTCGAGGATTGACCCTCACGGCCATCAACAAAGGTGCATCAAGAGAAGACCACCACCACCACCACCCCCCACCTAAATGAATTGTTTATTGCATGTCCATCATCTTTCATAGATGGAAGGATGCCAACCAACCATATGATCCAGCAACTATCTAAAGCGTGGACACGGCAGAAGGAAATTAGATTCAAACAATGTGGATACAACTTGAGTATGATAAGGGTGACAAGCTATTAATGAGTAGATGCTACAGACAGCAGCACAAAGCGAGCGGAGACACAGGGAGCGTTTTGGGGTAGATAAGAAGGACTACAGAAAATTGTACGGCATTAATCATGGGGGATCACGACATAGGTTGGAGGTTGAATGGATTGATTGAGGACAAGCAAAAGGGAGGAGTGATTGGTGTCCTGTAACCAAACGGAGCTGATTATCAGCTTGGTTTAATGAGAAAGATTTCAGGATGTCCTGCAGCATTTTACAGGCAATTAAGTACTTTCGAAATGTTGCAAAGCAGGAAACACTGCAGCAAATTTGCACACAGCAAGATCCCACAAATAGCAATCCAATGATGACCAGATAATCTGTTTTTAGTGATGCGGATTCAGCCAGTCTGTTTGCAACCTTAGTGTCAAGTTGATCTCGTTGACCGACATTGGCTCCCAGCCAAGCAACGTCTTGATTTTAAAATTTGCATCCTTGTTTTCAAATCCCTCCATGGTCTCACCCCTCCCTATCGGTGTAATCTCCTCCAGCCGCACAAATCCTCCAAGCTATTTGCACTCCTCTAATTCTGACCTCTTGTGCATTCCTGATTTTACTTGCTCCACCACTGGTGACCGCACCTTCATTTGCCAAGGCCCCAAGTTCTGGAATACCCTCCCTTCACCTCTCCACCTCGCTTTCCTCCTTAAAACCTACCTCTTTGACCAAGCTTTTGTCATCTGACCTAATATCTCCTTACGTGGCTCAGTGTCATACTCGGTTTTATAATACTCCTGTGAAGCACCTTGGTACGTTTTATTAAGTTAAAGACACTATATCAATTGTTGTTGGATTAGTATTGGCCAGGTTCATCAAATAGAACCACTGGATCTTTTGCATCCATCTGTGAGGGCAAGTGGTGCCGTGACAATTTTAAAGTCTCATTAAAAACAACAGCACCTCTGACAGTGCAGCATTCCCTCAGTAATACACTGGAGTACCAGCTGAAATTGTATACGTTTGCTTCTGGACTGAGACCTGAACCTACTACCTTCTAACTCAAGGGGCAATAGTGATATATACTGAACCACAGCTAACTTGGCAGGTAATTGGAAGGGAGTTATGTTTCATTAAAGTAGGGGATGATATGTAACAAAGATACAGTTGTGGGGGAGGTGTGGGATGGTGTCTCTGATTGAATAATTGGACGTGGACGATGGATAGGAGAGAATGAATGTTTCCTGCAAGCACTTGATTATCCACAAGTGGAGTTCTGCCTTCCCCAGCTTCTCAGTGATGCAACTCAACAGTGGGATGGACCTCTTGTATCAATGTAACTTTACAAGAACAACTTGAATTTTTATAGCACCTTTAACATCCCAAGAAATTTGACACCGAGCCACATAAGGAGATACTAGGTCAGGTGACCAAAAGCTGGGTCAGAAAGGTAGGTTTTAAGGAGCGTCTTAAAGGAAGGAAGAGAGAGAGAGCGAGGGGGAGAGGCTTAGGGAGGAAAATCCAGAATAAGGGCTCAGGCAACTGAAAGCAGAGGCACCAATGGTTGAGCAATTAAAATCGGGGGTGCTCAAGAGGCCAGAATTGGAGGAGCACCAAGATCTTGGGGCTGGAGGAGATTAAAGAGATGGGGAGGGGTGAGGCGATGGAGGGATTTGAAAACAAGGATGAGAGTACACAAGACCTGTGTAGATCAGCAAGGAGAGGTGGGTGATGTGTGAGCAGGACTTGGTGCAAGTTAGGATATCTTCCAAACTATAGCATGTGTAGTATATTCTCCTTAAAGAGCAACGCTTAACAGGAGACCGAATGGAGGTGTCCAAAATCAGGAAGAATTTTGAAAGAGTAAGTAATAAGAAACTGTTTCCAGTGGCTGGAAAATCAGTAACCAAAGGAGACAGATTTATAGTAATTTGCAAAAGAACTGGAGGGGAAATGAGAAGAATCTTTTACGCAGTGATTTGTTGTGATCTGGAATGCGGTGGAAGCAGATTCAATAGTAACTTTCAAAAGGGAATTGGATAAATGATTGAAGGGGTAAAAGCAAATGCAGGACTATGTGGAAAGGGCAGGGGAGTGGGGCTAATTGGACAGCTCTTTCAAAGAGCTGGCACAGACATGATGGGCTGAATGGCGTCTTCTGTTCTGTATCATTTTATCATTCTACATTATGTCTGGAGGCGCTCTGCAAAACTTAAGCTCTCACTGCAGAATTTCATTAATGTGACACAGAGGCTTTGATGCAAAATAACCATAATGTCAGTTCAACATTAATAACCTGAATAGAATCTTTCTCATATATGATGCAAGTATTCAGCAAGTGAACTGACTTATGGATCACTCAGTCAACTGACTGCTTAAATATTCCCATCAGAGATTTCAAATACATATTTCACTTTAAGAATCATTACCACTGGTGGTATAATAGTTAGTGATTTATTGGAACCGAAGACAGCATTCAGATTCCACCAGCTTTGTTTGTGCATTGAGTGAATAAAACTGTGGGATAATTGAAGCAGGATTACCCAGTCATTGACACAATCACACAATAAAACAGTACACAACACAAACTACATAGATTAGACAGAATATACAGCATAAAACAGGCCATTCGGCCCATCCAGCCCATGCCTGCTTTTATGCTCCATTCTAGCCTGCTCCCGTTGTTCCTCATCTATCTCTATCAACATATCCTTCTATTCCTTTCTCCCTCATGTGTTTATCTAGCTTCCCCTTAAATGCATCTATACTATTCACTTCAACCACTGGGAGTTCCACATTTTCACCACTCTCTGGGTAAAGAAGTTTCTCCTGAATTTCCGATATGATTTCTTGCTGATTGTCTTCTATTGATGGTGTCTAATTTTGCTCTTCCCCACATGGGAAAACACTCTGTCTGTGTCTACTGTATCAAAACCTTCCAGAATTCTAAATAACCTATATTAGGTCACCCCCCCACCCCCCCCCACCAGCCTTCGCTTTACAAGAGAAAAGAGACCCAGACAATTCAACCTTTTCGATAGGTATAACCTCACAGTTCAGATATCATTCTTTTTAAGTTTTTTTTTGCATCCTTTCCAGTGCCTCGATATCCTTTCTATAATATAACAGATAGAACTATACACAGTATACTCAAAGTGTGGTCTAACCAAAGTGCCAAACAAGTTTAGTGTAACTTCTCAACTTTAGAGCATTATTCAAATAAGTAGCCATAGCTCAGAGGGTAATACGCTCATCTAAAAGTCAGCAATGTTGTAGGTTCAAGTCCCATTTTAGAGACTAATGTATGTGAAAGCAAAATACTGTAGATACTAATAGTCATACCACACTAATGCCAGACAACGACCATCATAAACAAGAGAGAATCTAAACATCTCCCTTGATGCTCAATGGCATTATCATTGCTGAATCCCCCACTATCAACATTCTGGGGGTCACTGTTGATCAGAAACTGAACTGGACCAGCACATAAATGCTATGACTACAAGAACAGGTTAGAGGCTGGGAATTCTGAGGCAAGTAACTCAGGATAGTCAGGAGTGTGATGGAATACTCTCCACTTGCCTGGATGGGTGCAGCTCTAACAACACTCAGGAAGCTCAACACCATCTAGGACAAAGCCGCCTGTTTGATTGGTACCCCATCCACCACCTGCAACATTCACTCCCCCCACCACCAACACACAGTGACAGCAGTGTGTACCATCGACAAGATGCACCGCAGCACCTTCCAAACCTGTGACCTCTACCACCTAGAAGGACAAGGGCAGCAGATGCATGGGAACACCACCCCCTGCGAGCCACACACCATCCTGAACTTGGAGCTATATCACTGCTCCTTCATTGTCACTGCGCCAAAAATCTGGAACTCCCTTCCTAACAGTACTGTTGGTATATCTACACTCCAAGAACTGCAGTGGTTCTAGAAGGCCGCTCACTGCCACCTTCTCAAGGGCAATTAGGGATAGGCAATAAATGCTGGCCTAGCCAGTAGTGCCCACATCCCATGAACAAATTTTTTTTAAAATGCTCTGAATTTGAAACAAACAGCATCTGTGAAGAGAGAAACAGAGTCAAAGGACTATATTTTGTTCTGAAGACAGGTACCATGCCTCTGTCCTCCGTTTGGACCCTCGTTGCAATTCCATGGTGGGCAGGCAATTAATTGCCCGTCGTTGAGGACGCAGTCCCTTTAAGAGGCAAACCCCTGCCCCCGAGAGCTGCCTGCCAATCAGCAGTACCAGCAGCGCAACTGGGAGCAGTTGGCACCTCAGGAGGCCCTGCAGTACCAAAGAGTCTGGAGATCCCGAGAGAGGTGAGTGGGGTCACGCCCCCATTTTCCGGCGCAATTTTATGGGCTCCCCCACCTGTACTCCTGTCCCAAGGCAGCCCATAAAATTCAGCACAATG
Source organism: Heterodontus francisci (assembly GCF_036365525.1). Classification (NCBI taxonomy): domain Eukaryota; kingdom Metazoa; phylum Chordata; class Chondrichthyes; order Heterodontiformes; family Heterodontidae; genus Heterodontus; species Heterodontus francisci. The sequence goes on along the minus strand of NC_090375.1, from coordinate 13,821,983 downwards.
CTTCAGGTAGATGACCTTTCATCAGAATTGGGAAAAGTTAGAAAAGTAATAGGTTTTGAGCAAGTGAAAGGGGGAGGGTGGAAAGAAGAACAAAAGGAAAGGTCTGTGATAGCGTGAGGGCAGGAGAGATTAAATGAGAAAAGAGGTAACGGTGCAAGGCAAAAGGGAATTGTAATGGGACAGAAGATGTGTCTAGAGGAGGAGTGAATGGCAAAATCATGAACAGCTGCCGTAATAAAGCAGAGAAAAACAAGCGAGAAAAAACAAAACCAGCAGAGAAGAGGAAACAAAATGAGGGCAGAGGTTACGGTCTGAAATTGTTGAACTCAATGTTGAGTCCAGCAGGCTGTAAATTACCCAGTGGAAAAGATGAGGTGATGTTTCTTGAGTTTGCATTGAGCCTCATTGGAACACTGTAGCAGGCCAAGGACAGAAAGGTCAGAATGGGAGCAAGGTGGAGAATTAAAATGACAGGCGACAGGAAGCTCGGGGTCATGCTTGTGGACTTAACAGAGGTGTTCTGCAAAGTGGCCACCCAGTCTGCGTTTGGTCTCCCCAGTGTAGAGGAGACCACATTGTGAGCAACGAATACTGTATACTAAATTGAAAGAAGCGGCTGCAGGACATTCTGAAAAAGGAGGGCGAGCAGCCAGAGAGCCTGGTCCATATTGGTACGAACGACATAGGCAGGAAGAGAGATGAGGTCCTGCAAAGTGAATATAGGGAGTTTTTTTTTTAATTCATTCATGGGATGTGGGCGTCACAGGCCAGGCCAGCATTTATTGCCCATCCCTAATTACCCTTGAACTGAGTGGCTTGCTAGGCCATTTCAGAGGGCATGTAAGAGTCAACCACATTGCTGTGGATCTGGAGTCACATGTAGGCCAGACCAGGTAAGGACAGCAGATTTCCTTCCCTAAAGGACATAAGTGAACCAGATGGGTTTTTACAACAATCGACAATGGTTTCATGGCCATCATTAAACGAGCTTTTTAATTCCAGATTTATTAATTGAATTCAAATTCCACCTTCTGCTGTGGTGGGATTTGAACCCATGTCCCCAGAGCAATACCTGGGTTTCTGGGTTACTAGTCCAGTGACTATACCACTACGCCACCGGTTAAAAAGCAGGACCTCTAGGGTTGTAATCTCAGGATTACTCCCTGTGCCACGTGCTAGTGAGGGTAGGAATAGGAGGATAAGGCAAATGAATGCATGGCTGAAGAGCTGGTGCAGGCGGGAGGGCTTCAGCTACTTGGATCATTGGGATCTCTTCTGGTGCAGAGATGACCTGTACAAGAAGGACGGGTTGAATCTGAACTGGAAGGGGACCAATATCCTTGCAGGGAGGTTTGCTAGTACTACTCGGGAGGGTTTAAACTAGTCTTGCAGGGGGGGTGGGATCCAAACTAGTAGTCTCTCCGATGAGATAGTTGAGGCAAATGTAGAGGTTAAAGCAAGCAAGTCCAGTAGGCAGGCCAGGCAGGGGCAGGACAGGGAGTGTGGAAGGTCTGGTAGGCTAAACTGCATTTACTTTAATGCAAGAGGCCTTACAGGTAAGGCAGATGAACTCAGAGCATGGATCGGTACATGGGATTGTGATATTATATGGAAATGTGGTTGAGGGATGGGCAGGACTAGCAGCTCAATGTTCCGGGGTACCGATGCTTCCGGCATGACAGAGGTAAGAGAGGAGGGGGAGTTGCACTATTGATTAGGGAGGACATCACGGCAGTACTTAGAGAGGATATCCCGGAGGGAACATCCAGCGAGGCAATATGGGTAGAACTCAGAAATAAGAAAGGGGTGATCACTTTGATGGGATTATACTATAGGCCCCCCAATAGTCAGAGGGAAGTGGAGGAGCATATATGTAGAGAAATCACTGATAGGTGTAAGAATTATAGGGTTGTAATAGTAGGTGATTTTAACTTCCCTAATATTGAATGGGACTGCCTTAGTGCTAAGGGATCAGATGGGGAAGAATTTGTTAAGTGTGTCCAGGATAGTTTTCTGAAGCAGTATGTAGATGGCTCTACCAGAGAAGGGGCTACACTTGACCTCTTCAATGGAAACAAGGCTGGGCAGGTGGTTGATGTGTCAGTGGGGGAGCACTTTGGGACCAGTGACCATAACTCTATTAGCTTCAAGATAGTTATGGAAAAGGATAGGACTGGTCCTCAGGTTGAAATCCTAAATTGGGGAAAGGCTAATTTCGATGGCATCAGACAGGAACTCTCTAAAGTTGAATGGGAGAGGCTGTTTACAGGTAAAGGGACATCTGGCAAGTGGGAGGCTTTTAAAAGTGAGATAGGGAGATTTCAGGGCTGGCATGTTCCTGTTAGATGGAAGGGCAAGGCTGGCAAGTTTAGGGAACCTTGGTTGACGAGGGATATTGAGGGTCTGGTCAGGACAATGAAGGAGGCATATGTCAGGTATAGACAGCTGAGATCGAGCGAGTCCCTTGAGGAGTATAGGGGATGTAGGACTACACTTAAGAAGAAAATTAGGGCAAAAAGGGGCCATGAGATTTCCCTGGCAGATAAGATAAAGGAGAATCCTAAAAGATTCTATAAGTATATTAAGAGTAAAGGGTAGCTGGGGAGAGAGTAGGTCCCCTTAAGGATCAGTGTGGTAATCTATGTGTGGAGCCACGGGAAATGGGCGAGGTCTTAAATGAATACTTCTCATCTGTATTTACCGTGGAGAAGGTCATGGAAGCTAGTGAGTTCAAGGGAGGGAACAGCAATATCCTGGAGCATATCAACATTACAAAGGAGGAGGTGTCAGAGGTTTTGAAGCGCATTAAGGTGGATAAATCCCCAGGGCCTGACCAGGTGTATCCTAGGATGCTATGGGAAGCAAGGGAGAAAATTGCTGGGGCCCTGGCAGAGACTTTTGTATCATCGTTAGTTATGGGTGAGGTATCGGAAGACTGGAGAATAGCTAATGTTGTGCCTTTATTTAAGAAGGGCAGCAGGGATAAGCCAGGGAACTACAGGCTGGTGAGCCTTACATCAGTGGTGGGAAAGTTATTGGAAGGGATTCTGAGAGACAGGATTTATATGCATTTGGTAAGGCAAGGTCTGATTAGGGATAGTCAGCATGGCTTTGTGCGTGGGAAATCATGTCTCACGAATTTGATTGAGTTTTTCGAGGAGATGACCAAGACGATTGACAAGGGCAGGGCGATGGACGTTGTCTACATGGACTTTGGCAAGGCCCTTGACAAGGTCCCGCATGGTAGTCTGGTCCAGAAGGTTCGAACACATGGGATCCAGGGTGAGCTAGCCAATTGGATACAAAATTGGCTTGGTGATAGGAGGCAGAGGGTAGTAGTGGAGGGTTGTTTTTCAGATTGGAGGCCGGTGACGAGTGGTGTGCCACAGGGATCGGTGCTGGGCCCTCTGTTGTTTGTCATATATATTAATGACTTGGATGTGAATGTAGGGAGCATGATTAGTAAGTTTGCAGATGACACCAAAATTGGTGGTATAGTGGACATTGAAAAAGATTGTCTAAGGTTACAACAGGATATAGATCAACTGGGAAAGTGGGCAAGGGATTGGCAAATGGAAATTAACGCAGACAAGTGCGAAGTGATGCATTTTGGGAAGTTAAACCAGGGCAGGACATATACAGTGAATGGCAGGGCCCTGGGAAGTGTTGTTGAGCAGAGAGACCTTGGGGCGCAAGTAGATAGGGTGGTGAAGAAGGCATATGGCATGCTTCTCTTCATTGGCCAAGGCCTTGAGTACAAAAATTGGGACGTCATGTTACAGTTGTACATAACGTTGGTTAGGCCACATTTGGAATACCGTGTGCAGTTCTGGTCGCCGCACTACAGGAAAGATGTGATTAAGCTAGAGAGGGTGCAGAAAAGATTCACAAGGATGTTGCCTGGTTTGGAGGGCTTGAGTTATAAAGAGAGATTGGATAGGCTGGGTCTGTTTTCCCTGGAGCGAATGAGGCTGAGAGGGGACATGATAGAGTATGTAAAATTATGAGAGGCATAGATAGGTTAGATAGCCAGAGTCTGTTTCCCATGGGAGGGGTGACTAAAACTAGAGGGCATAGATTTAAGGTGAGAGGGAGGAGGTTTAAAGGGGATCAAAGGGGTAAATTTTTCACACAAAGAATAGTGGGTATCTGGAATGAGCTGCCTGAGGAGGTGGTGGAGGCAGGAACAGTAGTAACATTTAAGAGGCATCTGGACAAATACTTGAATGAGCAAGGCATAGAGGGATATGGAATTAATGCAGGCAGGTGGGTTTAGTTTGGATAGGCATTATGGTCGGCATGGACGCGGTGGGCCGAAGGGTCTGTTTCTCAGCTGTACGACTCTATGACTCTAAGTAAAAATAAATTGCTATTTCACCTAGGAGTGTTTGGGGCCTTGGAGAGAAGGTAAAAGGGCAGGTGTTGCATCTCCTACTCTTGAATGGAAAGGAGCCATGGGAAGGAGAGAGGTCCAGGGCGTCGGGGAGGGAATAGTCCCTTTGGAATGCGGGGAGGGGAGGGGGAGATGTGTTTGGTGGTGGCATCACATTGGATGTAGCGGAACTGGTGGGGTATGATCCATTGAATGGCGGAGTGGAAGGTGAGGACAGGGGGAACCCTATCGTGGTTCTGCGAGGGAGGGGATGGGGTGAGAGCAGAAGTGCGTGAAATAGAACAGACACGGTTCAGAGCCCTGTCAACCGTGATGGAGGAAAATCTTTGGTTGAAGAAAAAAAGACACATCAGACGTGCTGGTATAGAAGATTGCATCGTCAGAGCAGATGCAAAAGGGACGGAGAAACAGAGAGAATGGAATGGAGTCCTAACAGGAAGCGGGGTGTGAGGAAGTGTAGTCCAGGTAGCTGTGGGAGTCTGTGGCCTTCTTGGGAATATTGGTTAATAGCCTATCCCCAGAAATGGAGACAGAGAAGTTGAGGAAGTGAAGGGAAGAGTTGAAGATGGATCAAGTAAAGGCAAGAGAAGGGTGGAAATTAGAAACAACCATTTACATATATATAGCATATATAGTCTTGGCTGCCAGTCCGATGTCAGTAATAAAGGAGTGCTACACTGGCAGAGGTGCTGTTTCTCAGTTGAGATATTAAAGTACTCATCTGCCTTCTCAGGCGGGCGTAAAAGATTTCACGGCACAACATCACTGAAACAGTTTGTCAGGTCATTTATCTCATTCCTGTTTGTGGGATCTTGCTGTGCACAAATTGGCTGCTATATTTCCTGCATTGCGTCAGTAACTTCAAAAATTACTTCGCTGGCTTGAAGAGCTTTGGGACATCCTGAAGTTGTGAAAGATGCTATATAAATGCATTTTCAATCTTTTCCTTCAGAACCTCACAGTGCATTTAAAAACTTAAAAAGCAGGACTAGTCTAAACAGCCCCTTGATCCTGTTCCACCATTTAATATCCTGGCTGATCAGCTACCTCAACTCATCTTTCCCGCCTTATCCATATCCTTTAACTCCATTGTCCAGAACTCAATTGATCACAGTCTTGAATATCCTCAACATTGAGCACCTATAACTCTGTTGAGGAAGAGAATTCCAAAGGTTCCCAATTCTCCGAGTGAACAAATCTCTCCTCATTCTAAAACGCAGCTTAATTTGAGGCCGATCCAAACAATGCTGTCAATGGCGAAAATGGAAGCAGCTGCATTAAACTAATGCCACCAACCATCTTGTGACTGTGTTTTTGCAGTAATGTTAGACAAAATATTTTGGTGATGGTTTGATTCTAGCAGAATTTGACGCAGAATACGGAAGCTCATTATCATGCAGTTCACGGTGCATCATATCCTCAGTTATCACTGCTTTTTTTTTTCCACAGGCTCAACTGTTGTCAGCACATGTCATTTTATTTATTTTAATGTAATAATTCCAATTTTTACCAGTCAGTTTCTCTGTTGTTCTTAATCATCTTTTCCCTTTTGCATGTTCCCTCAAAGTACAAAAGAAAACTGCACCCTAGTCTGGTAGTCACAGCAAAGTAACAGCTGAGTTTCAGTGGGTAGTACTCTCCTCACTGAGTCAGGAGGTCGTAAGTTCAAGACCCACTCCAGGACCTGCGCACAAGAATCTAGACTGACGCTACAGTGCAGTCCTGAGGGAGTGCTGCACTGTTGGGCTGCCTTCTTTCAGATGAGATGTTAAACCGAGGTCCTGTCTGCTCTCTCAGATGGTGTAAAAGATCCCATAGCACTATTTTGAAGAAGAGCAGGGGAGTTCTCCCCAGTGCCCTAGCCAATATTTAACCCTCAATCAATATCACTAAAACGGATTATTTGGTCGTTATCGCATTGCTGTTTATGGGAGTTTGCTATGTGCGAATTGGCTGCTGCAATTTGTGCATTACAACAATAGCTACACTTCAAATGTACTTCATTGGCTGTAAAGTGCTTTGGGAGGTCCAGTGGCTGTGAAAGGCGCTATATAAATGCAAGTCTTTCTTTTTTTAGCACTCTTGTTTCTGAGTCAGAAGATGCTGGGTTTATGTCCCACTCCAGTGTCTTGACTCGGAATGTAAAGCAGCCTAAAACTCCTAGTGCAGCACTGAGGAAGTGCTGCTCTACCAGAGGTGCCATTGCTGTTTATGGGAGCTTGCTGCGTGCAAATTGGCTGCTGCATTTGCTACATGGCAACAGTGACTACACTTCAAGCAGAACTTCATTGGCTGTAAAGCACTTTGGGACACTCTGAAGTCATAAAATGGGCGCTATTCATGCAAATCTTTATTTGACAAAAGGTGATAGACTTATTTTGAGCATGAATTTTTCAGGAAGAAATGGTTCACCAAGGCAAACACTGTTTTTTTGGGATGTAACATTGTTGATGACAGTGGAAAACGCCGAGCTGAAGGAGACAGTTTAAGTACTTTGAGCTGCATAACAGATTTCTTGTGATTATAGAGTTAATTTTCCCAATATTGTGGCATTTAACAAACCCAAATTGCAAGGGGGATGTGTGCAATTTTTCTGCAGCTGAGTTCTTGTAATATAAATCCATTAGCAAGAAAAAAAGCAAGGCAGCCAATTATAATACACCTATAATGATACTCCTTTCATGCTCTTCAAGCAGCTGAATTGCCACTTAACCAATATAAATGATGAATATTTCTTCCAACCAGCTGTACATTCTATGGAAACTTTTCCAAAATGGCACAACAAAGATTTAGGAAATAAAAACAGAAAATGCTGGAAATACTCAACAGGTCAAGCAGCACCAGTAGAGAGAGAAACAGAGTTAACGTTTCAGGTCAAAGGCCTTTCATCAGCATTTTTGGATTTAAAGATTTAGGAAAGCTATTTTCATTTACTGAATCGTAGAATCACAGCACAGAAAGAGACCATTTGGCCCATTGTGCCTGTGGCGGCTCTTTGAAAGAGCGATCCAATTAGTCCCACTCCCCCCGGCTCTTTCCTTATAGTCCCTCAATTTTTATCAAGTTTCTATCCAATTCCCTTTGCAAGTTACTATTGAATCTGTTTCCACCGCCCTTTCAGGCAGTGCATTCCAGATCACAACAACTCGCTGTGTAAAATAAATTCTCATCTCACCTCAACTGGGGTGTAAAAAAGAAAGACTTGCATTTATATAGCACCTTTCATGACTCCAGAACAACCCAAAGTGTTTTACAGCCAATAAATTACTTCTCTGAGTGTGGCCACTGTTGTAAAGTAGGAGACACACCAACAATTTGCACACAGCAAGCAGCAATGAGGTAATGACTATTTTTTTTGATTCGTTTGGGGGATGCGGGCATCGCTGGTTGGACCAGCATTTATTGCCCATCCCACTGTATACCACTGTACCGCCACCTCCAGTGGTGGAGAACATACCCAGGGATGGCAATGGCGGTGTCTGGGACATTGCAAGGTATATATCTCTGAGTATGCCGCTGTTAGGCTGTTGCTTGACTAATCTCACCCAATTTTGGCACAAGACCCCAGATGTTAATAAGAAGGACTTTGCAGGATCAACAGGGCTGTGTTTGCTGTTGTTGTTTCTGGAGCCTAGGTTGCTGCTGGATGGTCCATCCGGTTTCATTTCTATTCTTCGGCTTAGTAGCGGTTTGATACAACTGAGTGGATTGCTAGGCCATTTCAGAGTCAACCACTTTGCTGTGGGTCTGGAGTCACATATAGGCCAGACCAGGTAAGGACAGCAGATTTCCTTCCCTAAAGGGCATTAGTGAATCAGTTGGGTTTTTACAACAATTGTCAATGGTCTCATGGTCACCACTAAACTAGCTTTTTAATTCCAGATTTATTAATTGAATTCAAATTCCACCATCTGCTGTGGTGGGATTCAAACCCATGTCCCCAGACCATTAGCCTGGGGTTCTGGGTTACTAGTCTAGATACATTACCACTATGCCACCACCACCCTAAGACTATCACAGAATCGCAGAATTGTTACAGCACTGAAGGAGGCCATTCAGCCCATCGTGTCAGCACTGGCTCTCTGAAAGAGCAATTCCCTCAGTCCCATTCGTAGGTGCATATTGTTTGAAGGATAAATATTGTCCAGGTCAGTTTGGAGAATACTCCTGCTCTTCTTTAAAAGTAGTGCCAAAGAATTTTTGCAAAGATCTGGCAAATGGAGTATAATGTGGGAAAATGTGAAATTGTCCATTTTGGCAGGAAGAATAAAAAAGATGCATATTATCTAAATGGTGAGAGATTGCAGAATTCTGAGATGCAGAGAAATCTGGATGTCTTAGTGCATGAATTGCAAAAGGTTAGTTAGCAAGTAATTAGGAAAGCTAATAGAAGGTTATCGTTTAGTGTGAGGGGAATTGAATACAAAAGTAGGGAAGTTATGCTTCAGTTATACAGGGCACTGGTGAGACCACATCTGGAGTATTATGTACAGTATTGGTCTCCTTATTTAAGGAAAGATGTTAATGAGTTGGAGGCAGTACAGAGAAAGTTTACTAGACTAATACCTGGAATGGGTGGGCTGTCTTATGAGGTAAGATTGGACAGGCTAGGCTTGTATCCGCTGGTATTTAGAAGAGTGAGAGGTAACTTGTTTGAAACATATTAGATTTTGAGGTGTCTTGACAGGGTGGATGTGGAAAGAATGTTTCCCCTTGTGGGAGAATCTAGAACTAGGGGTCACTGTTTAAAAATAAGGAGTTGCCATTTAAGACAGAGAAGAGGAGAAATTTTTTCTCGCAGAAGGGCATGAATCTTTGGAACTCTTCCTCAAAAGGCAGTGGAAGCAGAGTCTTTGTATATTTTTAAGGCAGAGGTAGATAGATTCTTGATAAGCAAGGGGGTGAAAGGTTATTGGGGGTCGTCGGGAATGTGGAGTTGAAGTTACAATCAGATCAGCCATTATCTTGTTGAATGGCAGAGCAGGCTTGAGGGGCTGAGTGGCCTACTCCTGCTCCTAATTCGTATGTTCATATGTTTTATATGAATCTGAGAGGACAGACAGGGCCTCAGTTTAACATCATGTGAAAGACAGCACCTGTGACAGTGTAGCACTCCATCAGTACGGCACTGGGAGTTCAAGAAGGTGGCTTTTCCAGTTCTGTTGAAAGGTCATCGACCTGAAACATTAATTCTGTTTCTCTCTCCAAAGATACTGCCTGACCTGCTGAGTATTCCAGCACTTTCTATTTATATTCCAGATTTCCAGCTTCCACAATAATTTGCTTTTGTGTCAGTGGACATGCTCATACATGGAAGTCCCCAGCATCAACAGCTTTTTGTGGGACAGAGTACCAGATTTCCACTACTCTTTCTCTGAATCTAGCTCTAATTCAAGGTTATTCCCTCTTCTTCTGGATTCCCTCCACCAGAGGAAATAGTTTCTGTCTATCTCGACACATTCATTTCCATGACTCACATTAAACACCTCAGTTAGATCCCCCCCTTATTCTTCTACACTCAAGGGAATACGAGCCTAGTCTACGCAACCTGTCCTCATAATTTAATCACTTTAGCCCTGCTATCATTCTGGTGAATATGCATCCATTTACTCCATATCAACTCCATTTACCCGCCTTGGATCTGTAACCCTTTAATCCCTTGCCTGATATAAATCTATCAAAATTGGATTTGAAATTTTCAATTGCTCAACCCAAATATGAAAACAAATCTTCAGCATAAAAGCAGAACCATTTCCAACTATCTACACACCATTCCAGAGAGACATAGGACACATCTGCAACCTGCAATCTGGAGCCAAAGGCAGTCCTTCAACACCTGATTTGAGGCTCCCAATCTTTTCCAGATGAATGGCATTAACATGAAAAAAGCCTTAAATAAGTTCAGTCAAGAAAGGTAAGAGCTGTGATTTCATTGTGAGGATAAAAAAACTAATCATTAGCTTTGCAGTTTCAAATGATTACTTTCATTTAAAAAAAAATACCACCATACTCTAAATAAACCTGCTCAAGTGGTATAGCTACCCCATGGTTATAGATCAGGGTTGTCCAATCTTTTCACCTGGCGGGACCACATTACAATTTTTGTCTTACATGGGGGGCTGGTGAGACAATTTTGGAAAGATAAAAGCATTAAAATGTATCTTACTATTAATCAAAACAACAACAAACCTGTATTTTTGTGAAGATGCTTTAAATGAGAAGACGAATTATTGACTTACTTTCTGGTCACTATGTTGGACACTGATTTAGTGAGATACCTGGCATTTTTTTTTCTTGCACAAATAGTCAATGTTTGCCCTCACAATTATTGTAGTGATGCAGAGTATTCTGGATAGATGCCATTCCATCAGGAGTGATCTTGATCACTCACTCTCCCTCTCTCTCTGTTCCCCCTCTCTCTCTGCCTTCCTCTCTCTCTGTCCCCCTTTCCTCCTCTCTCTTTCTGCCCTCTCTCTTTCTCTACCCTCCTTTCCCTTTCTGTCTGTCCCCCCTTTCTCTCTCTGTATCCCCTTCCCTCTCTTTCTCTCTGTACCCCCTTCTCTCTCTCTCTCTTTCTGACAGTTCCAGAGAGCGGGAGCACTCAGCAGGTAGTTGATCGTTTTTTGTTCAATCTCAAGTCAGCTTGACAGCTGACAGATCCTTACATCAGGAACAGCGGTTTCTGAGTTTCGGACAGATTCAAAGTTTTTTAAAAGGCCGCTGGAAAACCCCGAGTCTGTCCAAAGTTCAGAAACTGCTGTTCCCGGTGTCAGGATCTGTTAGCTGTCAAACTGACTTGCAATCTTTTTTAAAAGCTGATCTGACAATATGGAATTTCTCATCTCCAGTCACAGGCCCCCAGTGAGGATAAGGAACGGCCCGGGTACAATTTCCTTTGGCAAACCTTTGGCAGGCCGGAGTCTGGCCAGTGGACTGTATGTTGGACAACCCTGTTATAGATAATGCCTTTGGTTTGAGGAACAGGTTTTATGGTCGCAACATTTATTGTCTCTAATATAACCAAGATGATAAATTATTCTGAATGTGCTAATAGCAGCTTTTATTTATCACAAGAATCAATAACCAAAAAATTGCCTTAATTCTATGCACCTTAAGTTATAGTTTGTTTGAAAGATGACTTTACTGGCAAAATTATAGTTAAAAAAGGGTCAAAACACAATAATTCAGAGTTGGGTCTATTTTCATTTCCATTTTTTTCTATTGATACATAAATTCATAGATGTATTTTATTATATATGCAAATTATGCATTCGTACAGAAACATTTGGCCACGCATTTGGTTTGGCAATACCAAAATTTTGTCTTGCAGCTCCCAATAGTTTCCATTTTAGGCCGTTTTCTTTTTTAGAAAGGTTCTTCAAGTAAAAAAAGGTTGTAGTTAAGACATTTGAAGCCACTTTAGACCATACACATTGAATCCAGTCCCTCTCAGTCTCCAGCCAGGAGAGCTTGTATTTACCAAAGGCAGTCTTTTTTAACAGCTGTTAATTCAATAAACATATTTGGTGTCAAAGGAGCTAACTAGAATTTACTTTCATGAAATAAAAGAACCTTTGTGCAAGTGGAGACAGGTTCTGAATGTCTACCCCCAGGAACAGCCAGAGCTCCGGATGTAAATAGTAGCACTCACCCTCTTGTTGATAATAATTAAATCTGAACAGCAATAGCCTCAAAGACAAATTAAATCCCCAATAGACTTGCCAGGTTAGCAATGTTTTGGAATCTTCTCTTGAAAATAATAGAAGTGTTTGTGAGGGCTGCACAGATTTAATATTGTGGTAGTCAGAAGGTTATCTAAGTTGAGGTGCATTTTTAAAGGATTCTTTAGATCGCTCACTGCCATGTATGAACTTAGCAAAGAGCACAGCAATTGGAAGAGGTCATTCAGCTCCTTGAGCCTATTCCACCATTTAGTTGCATCATGGCTTATCTGTAGCTTAACTCCATTTACCTGCCTTGGTTCTTTAAACCTTAATACCCTTGCCTAACAAAAGTCCATCTCAGTTTTGAAATAACAAAGAACAAAGAACAGTACAGCACAGGAACAGGCTATTCAGTCCTCCAAGCCTGTGCCGATCTTGATGCCTGCCTAAACTAAAGCCTTCTGCACTTCCGGGGACCGTATCCCTCTATTCCCATCCTATTCATGTATTTGTCGAGATGCCTTTTAAACGTCCCTATCGTACCTGCTTCCACCACCTCCCCCGGCAGCAAGTTCCAGGCACTCACCACCCTCTGTGTAAAGAACTTGCCTCGCACATCCCCTCTAAACTTTGCCCCTCTCACCTATGTCCCCTAGTAACTGACTCTTCCACCCTGGGAAAAAGCTTCTGACTATCCACTCTGTCCATGCCGCTCATAACTTTGTAAACCTCTATCATGTCGCCCCTCCACCTCCGTCGTCCAAATGTTCAATTGAACCCCAGCCTCAGTTTTTTGGAGAAGGGAGTTCCAGATTTCCACTCCCCATAGACTGAAAAAAATGCTTTGTGAATGGCCTAGCTCTAATTATGGGGTTATGCAGGAAAGCTGTTTCCCCTGGCTGAGGGGTCTAGAACCAGGGGGCACAGTCTCAGAATAAGGGGCAGACCATTTAGGACTCAGATGAGGAGGAATTTCTTTACTCAGAGGGTGGTGAATATTTGGAATTCACCAGAGGAAATAGGTTTTCTCCCTCTCTGGACCATCAATTCTGTGACTCATCTTAAACACCTCAATTAGATCACCCCTTAATCTTCTATACTTTAGGGAATACAAGCCTAGTCTATGCAATCTGTGCTCATCATTTAACCCTTTTAACCCTGCTATCATTCTGATGAATCTGCACCTGAACTCCATTTGCCTGCCTTGGATCCGTAACTCTTAAATCCCTTGCCTAACAAAAATGTATCAATCTTGGATTTGAAATTTTCAATTGGCAGAACATCAATAACATTGAAGTTACACAGCACAACTGTAGAACAGTTAATCCATATCCATATTCCATCTCTGAAATGGAAAATACTACAGATGTAGGAAACCTGAAATAAAAACAGAAAGTGCTGGAAATACTCAGCAGGTCAGGCAGCATCTGTGGAGAGAGAAACAGAGTTAACATTTCAGGTCTGTATAGAAACATAGGACATAGGAACATAGGAAATAGGAGCAGGAGTAGGACATTCGGCCCTTCAAGCCTGTTCCGCCCATTCAACTGGATCGTGGCTGATTTTCTACCCCCACACTATCCCCATATCTCTTGAAACCTTTAAAAGCTAGAAATCTATCAATCTCTGTCTTGAATATATTCAATGACTGAGCCTCCACAGCCCTGTGGGGTAGAGAATTCCAAACATTCACCGTCCTCTGAGGAAAGAAATTCTTCTTCATCTCAGTTCTAAATGGCCTGCCCCTTATTCTGAGACTGTGTCCCCTGGTTCTAGACTCCTCAGCCAGGGGAAACATCCTTCCTGCATCAACCCTATCAAGCCCTGTTAGAATTGTGTATGCTTCAATGAGATCACCTCTCATTCTTCTAAACTCAAGAGAATACAGGCCCAGTCTCCTCAATCTCTCCTCATAGGACAATCCCGCCATCTTAGGAATTAGTCAGGAGAACCTTCGTTGCACTCCCTCTAGGGCAAGTGTATCCTGCCTTAGGTAATGAGACAAAACTACACACAATATTCCAAGTGCTGTCTCACCAAGGTTCTATACAATTGCAGCAAGACATCTTTATTCCTGTACTCAAATCCTCTGGCAATAAAGGCCAACATACCATTTGACTTCCTAATTGCTTGCTGCACCAGCATGTTAGCTTTCAGTGACTCATGAACAAGGACACTTGGGTCCCTTTGACATCAACATTTCCCAATCTCTCACCATTTTAGGAATACTCTGCATTTCTGTTTTTCTACCAAAGTGGATAACTTCACATTTTTCCACATTATATTCCATCTGCCATGTTCTTGCCTATTCACTGAGCCTGTCTAAATCCCTTTGAAGCCTCTTTGCATCCTCCTCACCACTCACATTCCCACCTAGTTTTGTGTCATCAGGAAACTTGGAAATATTACATTTGATCCCCACATCCAAATCATTGATATAGATTGTGAACAGCTGGGACCCAAGCACTGATCCTTGCGGTACCCCACTAGTCACAGCCTGCCAACCTGAGAATGACCCCTTTATTCCTACTCTCTGTTCGCTGTGCATTAACCAATTCTCAATCTATACCAGTATATTACCCCCAATCCCAAGTGCTGTAATTTTGTTTACTAACCCCTTGTGTGAGACTTTATCGAAAGCCTTCTGAAAATCAAAATACACCACATCCACTGGTTCCCCCTTATCTATTCTGCTAGCTACATCCACAAAAAACTCCAACAGGTTTGTCAAACAAGATTTCCCCTTTATAAATCCATGTTGACTCTGCCCAATCCTACCATTATTTTCTAAGTGTCCAGTTATCACATCCTTTATAATAGATTCTAGCATTTTCCCTATTGCTGTTGTCAGGCTAACAAGTTTGTAATTCCCTGTTTTCTCTCTCCCTCCTTTTTTAAATAGTGGGCTTATAGTTGCTACCTTCCAATCTGCAGAAACTGTTCCAGAATCTATAGAATTTTGGAAGATGACCACCAATGCATCCATTATCTCCATAGCTACCTCTTTCAACACTCTAGGACATAGATCCTCAGAATAAAAGTTCATCTGAACTGAAACATTAACTCTGTTTATCTCTCCACGGACGCTGCCAGACCTGCTGAGTATTTCCAGCATTTTCTGTTTTTATTGCACGTGTGCAGGTGTCTTACTGCCCATCCTCCATTTTGTGTAATCTGCCCTGCAATATAACCTGGGCCAGGTCCAAGAAAACAGCCCCACTGATTTAATTTTAAATATTTCTCTCGTCAACCTTTCCATCCCTCAAGTCTTGAAACAACAACAACTTGCAATTATATAGCGTCTTTAAAATAGGAAAGCATCCCAAGGCACAAACACTCAGGTACAGGTCTATGAGTGCCAGGTGCCACCCATTGCTTCCCCATGTATCACGTGAAGTATTGGCATCGAGTGTCAGCAGGTATCTGATCACCAATGGATCTAAACTTCACTGCCGTGTCAGTGGGTAACACTCTTGTCTGCGGGTCCAAGGACTGCGAGTTCTAAATCCCACTCCAGAAAGCTGAGCACAAAACTGACACTCTCAGTGCTGCAGTCTTCTGGAGAAGACATTAAACTTCTCTTTTAACTCATTCAGTGAATGTGGGCATCACTGGCAAGGCCAGCATTTATTGCCATCCCTCATCGCCCTGAAGGGGGTGGTGAGCCACCATCTTGAATACAACTGAATGGCTTGTTGGGCCATTTCAGAGGGCAGTTGAGTCAACCACATTGCTCTAATATGTAGGCCAGACCACATAAGGACAGCAGATTGCCTTCCCTAAATAGGTTTTTAATCACAATCCAGTATCTTCGTGGTCACCAATACTGAGAATTGATTTGTTAAATCCACACTTAGTCAACTAGTTGAGCTAAAACTCCTCACTGCCATGGTGGGATTTGAACTCACATCTCGAGATTATTAATTCAGATTTCAGAATGGCTAACGCAGTTACATAACCACTACACCAGCAGGCCCCCTATCAGGTGGCTGCAAAAGATTCCACAGCACTATTTTGAAGAAGAGCAGAGGCATTGGGCTGGGTTTTGTGCCTTCAGGCTGAAAAGGCAGATGGAACCCTTCCCAAGCCTTTTTGAGCTCCCCAGGCACGATATTATGTTATTCCGGAACATAAGTGCCCGGCACTGGGATCTCTGTCCCTTTAAAGACACCAGCTGCCAGGACTGCAGAGGCCTTGAACCCAGGCTCAGCGCCGGAACCCCAGACCTCTGGTTAGTGAGGAGGGGTCACCAGGGCCAGTCCAAAAGACAGAGGGGAGGTGGGATGGTGGGCATGAAGTCCAGCGGGGGCGGGGGTCCATGGAGGTGGGCGTTTTGCTGGAAAGGTATTATAAGGCACCCTCCTCGCATGGTAGAGGCAACCTCACCTCTGGTTAAATCCCAGTGGTGAGGGGAAAGAGGCCCTTAAGTGGCCATTATTAGGCCTCTTAAGGGATTCAATTGGGAGGGAAGGCCGTAGTTGGCCTATGCTGCCCCCGGCAAGATTGATTGATGATGCGGTGGCGGCAGGCCCTCCACCTCCCCCCCCCCCCCCCATCATGATTCTATGGGCTCCCCCGCCTCTACCTTTCCTCAGGGGGCCCATAAAATACAGCCCGTTCTCCCCAGTGTCCTGACAAATATTTATCCCTCAACCAACAACACTAAAATAGCTGATCTGGTCATTTTAATGTTGATTGTGGGAGCTTGCTGTGTGCAAACTGTGTTTCCTACATTACAACAGTGAGTACATTTCAAAAGTACTTAATTGGCTGTAAAGTGCTGCAGGATGTCCTGAGCTCATTCTTTACCTCCAATGATTATTTACTAACTTCCTCGCTTTGCAACTTGTCAGCACTGGATTGGCACTTGCAATTTCCACGTTAAAATTCCTAATACCTCCGTTCCTGATCAGTCTGCCTTTGATTGTTTGGAACTCCTCTCCTTGCCTTGGTGTTTGAGGCAGATTTTGACAAATTGGCAATCCTCACTTCCAAATCGCTAATGTCCCCAAGAATGGCACAGGCATGAGCTTGGTACAAAGATCTTTGCGGCACCTCCAACACTCTAATACACATCCAACTGTCTGCTATCATGTAGCAAATTGACAATCTGTGTCAATAACTGCTCAGTGATCTGTTCCATGTCATGAGCAACAGCCTATACAATACTGTTATTAAAACAGAGTTGAAGACTTGATAAGTAGTGTTCCTGAACTTCCTTTCTTTCACCATCTTCGATACCTTTCTCAAAGGGTTCAGGCAAGTTTAACAAACATGATCATCTCTTCATCAAGCCACAATGACTTGCCTTAGTCACTTCATACTCCTCCAGATGAACTCTACCTGACTTATTATTATTTAAACCAACAATAAATGTTCTCGTATATCCAATCCAGCTCGAAATTCCCTCCATCACCAAGACCACCTCCGTCTTATTTCCCGTACCGCCCCCATCTCAGGTCAACTTCTGTCGAAACCCTCACCAGTGCCTTTGTTTCCTCTAAGCTTGACTATTCCAATACTCACCTGGCCGGTCTCCCACCTAACATCTTCTTTAAACTTGAGCTCATCTAAAACTCTGCCACCCAAGTCCTGTTCACAGATTACCCCCTGTGCTTGCTGACCTATGTGGCTCCCATGTGTCTGGAAATGCTTTGATTTTAAAATTCCCATTCTTGTTTTCAAATCCCTTCATGCATTTGCTCCTTCCCCATCTCTATAATCTCGTCTGACCCTGCAACCGTTCAACATATCTCTGCTCCTCCAATTCTGGCCTCTTGCACATCGCTAATTCTTATTGCTCCACCATTGGTGGCCATGCCTTCAGCTGTCTAGGCCCTAAGCTTTGGAATTCTGTCCCTAAACCTCTCCATGTCACTTCGTTTCTCTCCTCCTTAAGAAACTCTTTAAAACCTAACTCTTTGACCAAGCGTGTCTGAATATTACAAACAGCACAACCTCTGACTTACAGTGAGCAATGCCATGGCCGATCTGCTAGTAATTGTTAACTGTTTGTCTTTGTTTAAGTATCTCGCTTATAAACACCAATATTTTCTCTAATTTATTCCTGCTGTCCCCGAAGTTTTGTATGTATCAACACCTTCCACTGAGTTTTTGTTTGTTCATTCATGGGATGTGGGCGACGCTGGCCAGGCCAGCATTTATTGCTCATCCCTAATTGCCCTTGAGAAGGTGGTTGTGAGCTGCCTTCTTGAACCGCTGCAGTCCATTTGGGGTAGGTGTACCCACAGTGCTGTTAGGAAGGGAGTTCCAGGATTTTGACCCAGCGACAGTGAGTAAAATGGCTCTCATTCTTTTGGGATTATGCAGATGCATTAACTAAATTAAAATATTTGGTTTTATGAGCCCCTGCATGCTTTATAATAATTTATTCTAATTTCTATATTGTTCCCCTCCTTCATGTCTCCCAATGTTACTCATACTCATCAGGTGATCTTTGTAACTCTACTGAGAAGCTGAATAAAACATAAAACAACAATTGTCTGCAGTGTAAAGGAGCTTGGAGCGAATCAGCAGCTGAATTTTCACCACATCTCGCAGAGTCATCACAGCAGATAAGTGGGTCATTCAGCCCATCGAGTCCATGTCAGCTCTCTGTAGAGCAATCCAGTCAGTCCCATTCCCCCGCTCCATCCCCGTAACCCTGCAAGTTTATTTCCCTCAAATGCCCATCCTTTTGAAATCATTCATCATCTCCGCTTCCACCATCCTCGTGGGCAGCGAGTTCCAGGTCATTACCACTCGCTGTGTAAAAAACGTCTTCCACACATCCCCCCTGTATCGTTTGCCCAAAACCTTCAATCTGTGTCCCCTAGTCCTTGTACCATCAGCTAATGGGAATGGCTTTTCTTTGTCTATCTTATCTCTTCTTCTTCTTCTTCTTTGGCCTCCTTATCTCGAGAGACGATGGGTAAGCGCCTGGAGATGGTCAGTGGTGTGTGGAGCAACGCCTGGAGTGGCTATAAAGGCCAATTCTAGAGTGACAGGCTCTTCCACAGGTGCTGCAGAGAAATTTGTTTGTCGGGGCTGTTACACAGTTGGTTCTCCCCTTGCGCTTCTGTCTTTTTTCCTGCCAACTGCTAAGTCTCTTCGACTCGCCACACTTTAGCCCCGCCTTTATGACTGCCCACCAGTTCTGGCGAATGCTGGCAACTGACTCCCACGATCAATGTCACAGGACTTCATGTCGCGTTTGCAGACGTCTTTAAAACGGAGACATGGACGGCCGGTGGGTCTGATACCAGTGGCGAGCTCGATGTACAATGTGTCTTTGGGGATCCTGCCATCTTCCATGCG
The DNA here is from genome assembly GCF_036365525.1 of Heterodontus francisci. Classification (NCBI taxonomy): domain Eukaryota; kingdom Metazoa; phylum Chordata; class Chondrichthyes; order Heterodontiformes; family Heterodontidae; genus Heterodontus; species Heterodontus francisci. Next base: position 13,802,609 of record NC_090375.1, on the reverse strand, counting down.
GCTCACATGGCCAAGCCATCTCAAGCGCCGCTGACTCAGTAGTGTGTATAAGCTGGGAATGTTGGCCGCCTCGAGGACTTCTGTGTTGGAGATACGGTCCTGCCACCTGATGCCAAGTATTCTCTGGAGGCAGCGAAGATGGAATGAATTGAGACGTCGCTCTTGGCTGACATACGTTGTCCAGGCCTCACTGCCATAGAGCAAGGTACTGAGGATACAGGCTTGATACACTCGGACTTCTGTGTTCCGTGTCAGTGCGCCATTTTCCCACACTCTCTTGGCCAGTCTGGACATAGCAGTGGAAGCCTTTCCCATGCGCTTGTTGATTTCTGCATCGAGAGACAGGTTACTGGTGATAGTTGAGCCTAGGTAGGTGAACTCTTGAACCACTTCCAGAGCGTGGTCGCCAATATTGATGGATGGAGCATTTCTGACGTCCTGTCCCATGATGTTCGTTTTCTTGAGGCTGATGGTTAGGCCAAATTCGTTGCAGGCAGCCGTAGACCTGTCAATGAGACTCTTCAGGCACTCTTCAGTGTGAGATGTTAAAGCAGCATCGTCAGCTAAGAGGAGTTCTCTGATGAGGACTTTCCGTACTTTGGACTTCGCTCCTAGACGGGCAAGGTTGAACAACCTGCCCCCTGATCTGATGTGGAGGAAAATTCCTTCTTCAGAAGACTTGAACGCATGTGAAAGCAGCAGGGAGAAGAAAATCCCAAAAAGTGTGGGTGCGAGAACACAGCCCTGTTTCACGCCACTCAGGATAGGAAAGGGGTCTGATGAGGTGCCGCCATGTTGAATTATCTTATCTAAACCTGTCATAACCTTGTACACTTCTGTCAAATGTACCCTCAATCTCAACAACAATAACTTATATTTATATAGCGTCTTGAATGTAATTAAACATCCCAAGGTGCTTCACAGGAGCATTATAAAACAAAATAAGACACCGAGCCACATAAGGAGATATTAGGTCAGATGACTAAAAGCTTGTTCAAAGAGGTAGGTTTTATGGAGAATCTTAAAGGAGGAAAGCGAGGTGGAAAAGCGGAGAGGTTTAGAGAGAGAATTCCAGAGCTTAAGGCCGAGGAACCTGAAGGTGCAATGACCAACTGTGGAGTGATAAAAATCAGGGATGGACAAGAGGCCAGAATTAGAGGAATGCAGATAACTCAGAGGGTTGTAGGGCTGGAGGACATCACAGAGATAGGGAGGGGCAAGGCGATTGAGGGGTTTGAAAATCAAGACGTTGCTTGACCGGGAGTCAATTTATTTATTTTTTTTATTCATTCATGGGATGTGGGCGTCGCTGGCCAGGCCAGCATTTATTGCCCATCCCTAATTGCCCTTGAGAAGGTGGTGGTGAGCTGCCTTCTTGAACCGTTGCAGTCCATGTGGAGTAGGTCCACCCACAGTGCTGTTAGGAAGGGAGTTGCAGGATTTTGACGCAGCAACAGTGAAGGAACGGCGATACAGTTCCAAGTCAGGATGGTGTGTGACTTGGAGGGGAACTTGCAGGTGGTGGTGTTCACATGCATTTGCTGCCCTTGTCCTTCTAGTTGGTAGAGGTCGCGGGTTTGGAAGGTGCTGTCTAAGGAGCCTTGGTGCGTTGCTGCAGTGCATCTTGTAGATGGTACACACTGCTGCCACTGTGCGTCAGTGGTGGAGGGCCTAGGACACTACCCTGAGGAACTCCTGCAGTGAAGTCCTGGAGCTCAGATGATTGACCTCCAACAACCACAACCATCTTCCATTGCGCTAGGTATGACTCCAACCAGCGGAGGGTTTTCCCCCTGATTCCCATTGACCTCAGTTTTGCTAGGGCTCCTTAATGCCATACTCGGTCAAATGCTGCCTTGATGTCAAGGGCAGTCACTCTCACCTCACCTCTTGAGTTCAGCTCTTTTGTCCATGTTTGAACCAAGGCTGTAATGAGGTCAGGAGCTGAGTGGTCCTGGCGGAACCATGAACCATTGTAATGTAGGTCAGCGAGCACAGGGTGGATAGGGGAACGGGACTTGGTGTGAGTTAAGACACGGGCAGCAGAGTTTTGGACGAACTCAAGTTTACGGAGAGTAGAATGTGGGAGACCAACCAGGGATCCATTGGAACAGTCAAGTCTAGAGGTAATCAAGGCATAAATCAGGGCTTCAGCAGCAAATGAGCTGAGACGGGGTGAAGTCGGGTGATGTTATGGAGATGGAAATTGGCAGTCTTAGTGATGGCACAGATATGAGGTCGGAAGCTCATCTCAGGATCAAATGTAACACCAAGGTTGCAAACAGACCCGTTTAATCTTAGAAAATTGCTAGGGAAAGGAACAGAGTTGTGTGCTCAATGAGAACACTCCCTGCTCCTCCAACCTAACCCTGTAGCTAAAATCCTCCGTCCCTGCAACCATTCTGGTACATCTCCTCTGCACCCATCTCAAGGACCCTCACATCCTTCCTCAAGTGTGGTGACCAGACTGGATGCTCTAGTTGTGACCTAACCTGATCTCCTTTCCACTGAGGTTGACAGAATGGTAGGTCAAACTCTTCTTGGAGACAAGTTTCCTCGTCTCAATGTCACTTTTACTTGGTTTGAAATTGAAAATCTTGGCAATATTTTCCAAGCCAATGAATGGAAAATAAAAACAGCACAGTGAAAAATCAGCAGCTAATTCATTACAAGTCTATTACACACTGCTGGTGGGAGGTGTTTTATCAGATCCCGACGGCAGGATAGTTTAGAGAAATTAAGTAGGCGGCGGGTTTGTGGTGTTCCAGGGTTCCTCCAGCGCGGTGGCGGATTGTAGCTTTGTATTCATTTAAGTAACATGAATACTTGTTACCCTCCGCATGGTTACAATTCAGTCCTACCTGCCATATTCAGTGAATGGCGTCTGCCATTCCCGTGCCAACTGGTTCACAATTGTTTTGCCGTGGTGTGCAGCAGTCAGATTAGTGCAGTTGAGTCTCAGGTCTGTGATGTTCTCTCTTTAACTCATCCGCAAAACTAACACCAGCATTGGAATGGATGTTTGCCTCCAGGCTTGGCACCAGCAAGGGTGAATCATCTTGGGGGTAGCAGCGAATGCATGGGTGGAGGCTATGTGGAGGAGCAGGGCAGGGTAGTCGGGGAGAGACGTGTGGGGCTGATTTAGTGCATGGAGGAGCAGGGCAGGGTGCTTTGGGAGGGAAGGGTGGGGCTGATCAGTTGCATGGAGCAGCAGGGTAGGGTACTTGGGGAGGGAAGGGTGGGGCTGATTATGTGCATGGAGGAGCAGGGCAGGATGGAGTGGTGTGTCCAGGTTGTTGAATGGTTGCTGTTGATGCTGAAGATGCCACGTTGTCGGCTGTGGGGGTGGTGGGAGGATTATAATATAACAGTGTGAAGATATTTGGAAAGGCCCTAAAGGCAGGGATGAGTGCTGTCCATGTTGGGGAGCTGTGGGGCCAATTGAGGGTACTGGCTAGCAGAGGAAATGGTCAAAGCCAGTGGGAGTAAAATGATTCTATGGGGGAAAGGTCAAGACTAATGGGTGGGAATTCAACAACTTCACATGGAAGAGAACAAGACTTGGGAACAATGGTCAGGTTGGTCTGAGGAGCTTAAAGGGTAAGAGTCGGCATGTTGATAGTAACGGGAGTAGGAACGAGGGGAGAGATGACATGAGGAAATTGATGATTACACTGTGCACAGTAATGGTGGGAGGCTCAATGGTAACGGGGGGGAAGGGTAACAGTAACATGGGGGGGGGGGGGGGTCAAGGGTTATGCGCTCAAGATGGAAAGTTGCAGGAAGAGGTTGGAAGGTGGGGAGACTTGCCCAGAATTCCACACACACAATTTTCTCAATGATAATGGAAATCACATGGCCAGGCAAGGATTGCCAGGAGAGTGGGAGACAGCAAACGATAGTGTGTGTGTCCTCGACCTGGCTGCAATTTGAAGGCAGATATAAGTGAGCTGATTATTGCCTTGACGTTTCAGCTCACTGGCTGAATCACCACACTCTGCTCATTTATTGCCACTGCGACATGGGTCTTATGCACCCAATTTGTCTAGTACCACGGGAAGAAGAGCAAAAGGAGAGACTAAGGAGGGTTCTTTTCCCTCAACTCATGGTGCCTGAGTGCCAGTAAGAGGCAGAACAGGAAGGCGAGGATGCTCCGGATGATAATGGCCGGCACAGACACAATGGGCTGAAGGGCCTGTTTCTGTGCTGTATAACTTTATGACTCTATGACTATGACTCTATCCAGGAACAGCCTTATTGAAGATGGGCACTGGCACATCATCACATCCTCAGGACAAGGACAAATTACCTACAAATGTCAGCGAGACAATGCCTAAGAATGTCATGTGAAATGGTCACAGAAATTTGGAGGATCCTGCAGCATGACCTGCATCCTCTTGGCTTCAGTGGAAATCCCATGCCAATTGCCCTCAAGGTGACCACCGCACTCAATTTTTTCACCAGTGGCTCCTTCCAAGGATCCACGGGTGACAGATCAGCCATGATTTGCTGAATGGTGCAGCGGGCTCAAGGGGCCGAGTGGCCTATTCCTGCACCTAATTCGTATGTTCGTAAGTTTGTATGCCATATGAGGCATCTCACAGTCTGCGACCCACAGGTACCTCAAGGAGGTGACCAATACCCTTTTTCGACATGCCAATGATTTCATCTACTTACCTAAAGATGAGGACAGCCAGGCAGCAAGGTCTGCGATCTTCGGTGCCATTACTAGGTTCCCTAGAGTGCAACGGATGATCGATACGCATGCGGCCACTCCCTGGGACCAGCCTGCTGTATTTGTCCATCGCAAAGCCTTCCACTCTTTAAATGGTCACCTGGTTTGCCAGCACAGGAGAAGAATCATGCATGTTTATGCACGTTTCCTAGGAAGCTGTCATGACTCCTACATTTTGAGGAACTTCCTGCTGCCAGGTGTTTTCGAGGAACCAGCCGATGTGGACAGGCTGGATCCTGGGGTGACAAGGGTTACCCACTATGTAGCTGGTTAATGACACCAGTACATCATCCCCAAAGTGCTGCTGAAGAGTGGGACAATGTATCCACCAGAACCATCATTAAACACATTATTGGTGTGCTGAAAATGCGATTCCGTTGCCTTGACCAGTCTGGAGGGGTTCTTCAGTACACGCCACAGAGGGTGTCATGAATAAACATTGTCTGCTGTGCCTTGCATAACCTTGCAATTAGACGCAGCAAAATTCTGCAGGCGGAGGAACAGGAGGAACACCAATCCTCCTCAGATGAGGAAGGCTATAAAGAGGGTGAGGAGGAGGACAACAATGACAACGATGCAATCATCAATATGAGGGCCATGGAGAGATATACAAGGGATATCAGGGAGAACCTCATTTATGCACATTTCAGCCAACAATAAACCACATCATCAAGGAACATTGGGAGGAGAAATGTCACAATTCCCCAAAGAAATTCCCTTTTGCCTGAGGTCTTATTCATCTCTGTAATCTTAATGAAGTGTTGCTGCACTTCCATGTGATTTGCATTTGAAATCATCTATGGGCTACGATGAATGTGACTATACACCACTACGAGCAGCATTACGTCATGACCATAAGAAACAAAAGTAAGGCATGACAGTATTGGAAAAAGTTAATAATGATAAATAGGAAAACAGTCATCATTGAAGAGTGAAGGCTCAAATTTCAATGAGAAATGGACACTGGACATTTCCTGAGATGCTTTGCAAACATCATTACATTCCTGCCATCGGCCTCCAAAGAACATCTTTGTATCCATCTGAAAACAAGCAAAACATTAACGAGAGAGGATCAAATTTTAAATGATATAAATATATATTGAAAAATCTTTTCTATTATCACAATGTGTATGTCACCCATGCCACCTTCGTGCTCAAAACTGTTTCAGTTTTCTTTTTCTAACGCTATGTCCAGATGCTACCCCAACATTAGCAGCTGAGGTGGAGGCACTGCCCCGTTGCTGTGGATGAGCGTGGCGGGCGTCCTCTGCAGGAACAGGACCTTGATGGCTCCATCCTAGTGGGGGTCTGCGGCAATGTGCTTCAGTATCCCCCATGTGTTCGCCTGCTGGCGGTAAGGGCGTTAATGTTGGGGGTGGGAGGAGGGCGAGATGCCACTTACCCCATCAGCGTTTGCCGTCATTACTCAGATTCTGAAGGGGCTGGATAGAGTAGACACTGAAAGATTATTTCCACTGGTCGGGGAGCCTAAGACACGGGGGCACAGTTTCAGGATAAGGGGCCGATCATTTAGGACTGAGATGAGGAGAAATTTGTTCCCTCAAAGGGTTGTGAATCTTTGGAATTCTCTACCCTAGAGGGTTGTGGATGCTCCATTGTTCAATACATTTAAGGCTGAGATAGACAGATTTTTGGTCTCTCAGGGAATAAAGGGATAGGGTGAGCGGGTGGAAAAGTGGAGTTGAATCCTAAGATCAGCCATGATCGTATTAAATGGCGGAGCAGGCTTAATGGGCCATATGGTCTACTCCTGCTCCTTTTTCTTGTGTTCCTCTGAAACTGACAGCAACTTCTAGAGTCTGCACATGGACAGTTAAGTGTGGAAACCCAGAAGTTGCTGTCAATGATTCTACGCTTCTTCAGAGTTGAAGTACCCCCGATTGCAATCAATTAGAAATCACTGAACTGACGAGAACATCCACTCTTACACTATTACTCTTGCTGTCGAAACCCTTGAAAAAGTTACACCTTGTTGAATGAGGTATAACTGGGTTTCTAACAGTGTACTGAGTTCATACAGCGAGCTCGCCACTGGTATCAGACCCACCAGCCGTCCATGTCTCCGCTTTAAAGACGTCTACAAACGCGACATGAAGTCCTGTGACATTGATCACAAGTCGTGGGAGTCAGTTGCCAGCGATCGCCCGAGCTGGCGGGCAGCCATAAAGGCGGGGCTAAAGTGTGGCGAGTCAAAAAGACTTAGCAGTTGGCAGGAAAAAAGACAGAAGCAAAAGGGGAGAGCCAACTGTGTAACAGCCCCGACAAACAAATTTCTCTGCAGCACCTGTGGAAGAGCCTGTCACTCTAGAATTGGCCTTTATAGACACTCCAGGCGCTGCTCCACACACCACTGACCACCTCCAGGCACTTACCCATTGTCTCTCGAGATAAGGAGGCCAAAGAAGGAGTTCATCATTACTGCTGACAGTCTCTCTGGCCCTGAAAATCTAATTTTATATTTGTGGAATGTTAGATTTCTCCATTGTGATAAATAAACCATGTATTTTAAAATACTTTCTTTAAAATAGTTTCTTTGTGAAATTTCAATAAATCTGAATCCACATGCATATCCCAATCATTATTTCACTCCCTGCAAAATGTAATTAAAAGTGAAGGTTAATCAGTGCATGAAAAAAATCTGGAATTGAAAGCTAGTCTCAGTAATAGTGCCATGAAACTATCATCAATTGTCATAAGAACCCATCTGGTTCACTGATGGCCGACATGTGACCCCAGACCCACAGCAATGTGGTTGACTCTTAACTGCCCTCTGAAATGGCCCAGCAAGCCACTCAGTTGTCAAGGACAATTAAGGATGGGCAACAAACGCTGGCCTTTCCAGTGTCGCCCACATCCCATGAAAGAATTTTTTAAAATTTGCTTTCTGGTTTGCTGTCTGGGAGAATACTTCACTGTGATTGGCAGCTTGGTGAGGTGCGAGTGACTGCCCTTGACATCAAGGCAGCATTTGATTGAGTGTGGCATCAAGGAGTCCCAGTAAAATTGAAGTCAATGGGAATCAGGGCAAAAAGTCTCCGCTGGCTTAGGTTATACCTAGCACAAAGGAAGATGGTGGAGCTTGTTGGAGGCCAATCATCTCAGTCCCAGGACATTGCTGCAGGAGTTCCTCAGGGTAGTGCCTGAGTCCAACCATCTTCAGCTGCTTCATCAATGACTTACTTCCCTTCCATCTTAAAGTCAGAAGTGGAGATGTTCACTGGCAGTGGCACAGTTTCAGTCTCATTTGTAACTCCTCAGATAATGAAGCAGTACTTACCCACATGCAGCAATATCTGGACAGCATTCTGGTTTGGGCTGATAGTGGCAAGTAACATTCACGCTGCACAAGAGCTAGGCAATGATGATCTCCAACAAGAGAGAATCTAATCCTGGCAATCAATGGCATTACATTACTGAATCCTCACCCTCAACATCCTGGAAGTTACCATTGACCAGAAGCTTAAGTGGACCAATCACAGTAATACTGAGGATTAATACTAAAGAGCAGGTCAGAGGCTGTGAATTCTGAGGTGCGTAACTCACCTCCTGACTCTCCACCTGCCTGGATGGGTGCAGCTCCAACAACACTCACAAAGCTCAACACCATTGAAGACAAAGCGGCCCGCTTGATTGGCACCCCATCCACCACCTTCAACATTCACTCCCTCTACCACCCACACACAGTGGCAGCAGTGTGTACCATCTGCAAGATGCACTGCAGCAACGCACCAAGGCTCTTTCGACAATGCCTTCCAAACCCGTGGCCTCTACCACCTAGAAGGACAAGGGCAGCAGATGCATGGGAACACCACCACCTGCAAGTTCCCCTCCGAGCCACACACCATCCTGACATGGAACTATATCACTGTTAATGCACTGTCGCTGGGACAAAATCCTGGAACTCCCTCCCTAACAGCACTGTGCGTGTACCTACACAAGATGGACTGCAGCGGTTCAAGAAGGCAGCTCACCACCACCTTCTCAAGGGCAATTAGGGGTGGGCAACAAATGCTGACTCACACCCTGTGAACGAATAATAAAAATGACATCAAAGTTGATGGATGCCTTGACTTTGTGCCATATTCAAACTGGTGTTGGGAAAGCGGAAGTCGACATCACAGAGATCACCAGATCTTTGTGAACAGCTTTCTTCAAGGTCAACGGTGGGCATCATCACTTCACCGCTGATCACAAAATCCAGGCCATTATTTACTCATTTAAGATTGCCAAATCCAGCACTACATTTTCTGAATGCTGCATTTTGCAAGATCTTTCCTTTAATGCAGCTTACATCATGGCTTTAGAGCACATCATTCCAGAAAGGAAAATAATTGATTGCTTGTAGAGTGCAGAAACTCTAATTCTCAAAGGGTTCCAAATATGATATGAAAACACAATGCACTGGAGATTTAGACTAAGCAGCTGCAGTGTCTGGGTTCTTGGCTAATGAAATAATTCTTACTGGAAACTGAAGATTGCGATAAACGTTCTGTAAACAAAATGCTCAGCAATTGAGTCTTTTCTGTGAAATAAAAAAAAAAGACAGGGATTCACGTGAACTTTATGTGGGTGTTACAGATTGTTGTGCAATGGTAATTGCCTTAATTGATGGTCTCCCTGCAAATACTGTCCAGTATTCCTGTACAATATTGTCTGATACACCTCATCCTATTTTACCAATTGACCATGAGTTAAGAAATTATTGCTGTGATAGCCCCAGACATATATCACACCTCCTTATCCCAGGCAAATCCTTTCTCTTTTCATTCATTCACTGGTTGTGAACGTTGCTGGCAAAGCCAGTAATTATTGCCCATCCCTAATTGCACTGGAGAAGGTGGTGGTGAGCTGCCTTCTTGAACTGCTGCAGTCCATGTGGGGTAGGTACACCCACAGTGCTGTTCGGAAGGGAGTTCCAGGATTTTGACCCAGTGACAGTGAAGGAACGGCGATATAGTTCCAAGTCAGGATAGTGTGTGACTTGGAGGGGAACTTGCAAGTGCTGGTGTTCCCACACTTCTGCTACCCTTGTCCTTCTAGGTGGTAGAGGTTGCAGGAATGGGAGGTGCTGTCAAAGAAAACTTGGTGAGTTGCTGCAGTGCATCCTGTACATGATGCACACTGCTGCTACTGCGCATTGGTGATAGAGGGAGTGAATGTTTAAGGCAGTGGATAGGGTGCTGATCAAGTGGGCTGCTTTATTCTGGATGGTGTTGAGCTTCTTGAGTGTTGTTGGAGCTGCACCCATCCAGGCAATGGAGAGTGTTCCATCACACCCCTGACTTGTGCCTTGTAGATAGCGGACAGGGTTTGGGAAGTCAGAAGGCGCGTTTATGACCACAGAATTTCCAGCCTCTGACCTGCTCTTGTAGTCATGGAGGTAATTTTATGCTCACCCCCATTGCAGGTTTGGAGGTGGGAGGAGCATAAAATCAGGTGGAAATGTGGACGGGGGTGGTTTCCACCATAATCCCGCCTCTGCCAAAATTTAGTCTGAGGCAGGAAGGCCTGAGAACAGCTTTCCTGTCCGGCCTTCAATTGAGGTCCTTAATTGGGCAATTAACCCGAATTAAGGGCACCTTCCCATTGCAGCCACAATGAGCCATGCACAGGCTGCTTCCTGACTCCAGAGGTGGGAGGGGAGTCCTTCGTTAAAAGGCACTTAGTGAATGAACAAGGGACCCGTCATCAAGAAGGGGGGGACCAACTGAGCGCCACCCCCCAACCCCACCCTTGCTACTGACCCCCCTACACCACCCTCTCCCACGAAACCCACTCCGTGAGACCCCTCCTGCCCTGACCTACCTGTGGCCTGGGTCCAGCGACGCTCCTCAGCCTATGGTAGGTGCAGCCACCGCCTCTGCCGTGGCACGGCAGCTGCCGGCCTCTGATTGGCCTGCAGCTCTCCAAGGGCAGAACTTTGGCGACAGGGCCCTTGATCCTGTGGAATGATCCTGTCCTTTAGGGAAGGAAATCTGCCGCCCAAACATGGTCTGGCCTACATGTGACTCCAGACCCACAGCAATGCGGTTGACTCTTAAATGCCCTCTGAAATGGCCTAGCAAGTTACTCAGTCATCAAGGGCAATTAGGGTTGGGCAACAAATGCTGGACTTGCCAGCAATGCCCGCATTCCATGAAAGAATTTTTAAAAAGGCCCGTCTGTCCATTTAAGTGCCTGATTGGCACTAGATTCAGCAGGCCTTCCAGAGAAGAAGCAATGCGTGGATCTTGACATCGAGACCCCCGTCACCAGAATAAAATACCGGCCATAGTTAGTTTGTGGATGACCCGGTTAAAATTTTGGTCAATGTCAACCCCCCAGGATTTTCCTGGTGGGGGAGTTACCATCAATAGTAATGTTGTTGAATATCACAGGGAGATGGTTAGTCTGTCACCTGTTGGAGATGGTCATTGCCTGACACTTGTGTGACATGAACATTACTTGACACTTATCAGCTGAAGCCTGAATGTTGTCCAGGTCTTGCTGCATGTGGGACTGCTTCTGCACCTGAGGAATTGTGGATGGAATTTAATACTGTTGTGTCACTAGAGGCTCTCCAGATCCCTCAAAGTCTCATCGTCATCGAAAAATCTCAAGTCAGGATGAACAGGTACAGCTGCAACAACTCTTGAGCATCCAACATCATCCAGTCCGCTTGATTGTCATTCCTTGTCGATAATCGCAATCCATCCGCACCAGCCCCAACTGTCAACCTGGTGTGAGTGCAATGAGTTCTCCCTTGTCAGTGCAACTTCGTAAGGTTGTTGCCAATTTATTTGCAAGATCACCACCCAAAATAAACAATCAACATTAACATAGAACATAGAACATAGAAAATACAGCACAGAACAGGCCCTTCGGCCCACGATGTTGTGCCGATCCTTTGTCCTCTGTCAAGGACAATTTAATCTATACCCCATCATTCTCCTTTATCCATATACCTATCTAAAAGCCGTTTGAAAGTCTTATAGCACTTTTAACATAATAAAACATCCCAAGGGGCTTCACAGGAGCATTATAAAACAAAATTAGGTGCTGAGCCACACAAGGAGATATTAGGGCCGGTGACCAAAGCTTGGTCAAAGAGGAGTGTCTTGAAGGAGGAGAGTGAGGTGGAGAGGCGGAGAGGTGTAGGGAAGGAATTCCAGAACTTAGGGCCAGGCAGCTGAAGGCAGGGCCTCCATTCGTGGAATGATTAAAATTGGGGGTGCATAAGAGGCCAGAATTGGAGGGGAGCAGAGATCTTGGAGGGTTGTGGGGCTGGAGGAGATTACAGAGATTGGGAGGGGTGAGGCCACGGAGGGATTCGTAAACAAGGATGAGAATTTTAAAATCAAGGTGAGCACTAAAATGATCAGTCGACCTTTCTCTTCAAAAAAACTATTCTCAGTGTGTAATTTGGGCTGCACATTTCGTAATAGTCTTTGATCCAGATACTTGGGTTTCCTGTTAACTATTAACTCATCATTATAGAGGACTCAGAGTGCAATCTTTGATGAGGTATTGACAGTGAACGATGTCTCAGCACAGAACTGGTAGATTTTCAGTTAATAATGCTACACAGTCAGGCCAGTTAAACCCAAACATACACATGCACTGAGTAAATGTAAATAGGTTTTTGCTCACATGCTGAGTGTGATCATATTTATCCATTTATGTGAGCTGTTCCCTCCTCTGGCCGGTTATTTATTCAAATGTCTCCCTTTTCATACATTGAGCAGACACACCGCAGCATATACAGTTCATCCAGATCTTTTCCTACGCAGTTGATTTGTTATAATCAGACCCCAGTTATCAGGCAAAAATACTAAAAGGCTTTAGTCCTGCTCTGTATTTTACTGTAACATGTGTGATTATGCAAGCATCACATCCAGGTTTAATCTTGGAGTCGAGGTTTATAGGCAGTTTCATTCCCAAACACCAGTCAAAGAAGGTAAAACTAACATGAATAAAAATGCCCACCAGGTCATGAATATTTAATGACGTCCTTTTCGTACAATAAGCCAGTAATTTTTCATCAGCCTGTTACCAAGCTATATGTAGCAGTCGAGTATAACAATCTCAGTGGTGTAGGTCAATGGGACTGAATCAATTTATTCTGCTCCAGTTGCTAACCTCTTTACACTTTGTAAGTTTACTTTGCATTAGGGACAGTAACATGTCCCTCATTCTGCCAGGTGCCTACCCTTGTCACTTGTGTTGATATTAATGAACACAATGTACTATGGGCCATGAATTTGAATCAAAGTGTTTACAGGAAGTTGATCTAAATTCAGATTGAAGCTAACATGAAGCATCGCCTCCTTGACTCAAAGCTCAGGTCTTCTTAAAAGCCAGGTTACGGACTCAGAACAGTTCATTGACACTGCTTCCTTTAATTCCAGCACAAAGTCCTATTGGGAGATAGGCCTCATTCAGATTTGTGATCAAGCCAAGCTAAATGACTTCAAGCAGCTAAATTACCACTTCACCAATTGTAATAATGAACATTCCTTCCAACTAGTTGCATAGAGTGCAAAAACTTAGCCAAAATAACACAAGAATGGGATTCTGTAGTCGTTATGTTATTATTATATTAATAATCGAGAAGCCTGGACCAATGATCTGTGAATTAAGAGTTTAAATCCTACCATCACGGCAGCTGGGGAATTTAAATCCAATTAAATGAATGATTCTGGAATGAAAAGCATCATATTATCAGTAATGGTGACCATGAAACTATTGGATTGTCATAAAAACCTATCTGGTTCACTAGTGTCCTTTAGGGAAGGAAATCTGCTGTCCTTACCCGGTCTGGCCTACATGTGACTCCAGACCCACATCAATGTGGTTGACTCTTAACTGCCCTCTGAAATGACCGAGCATAAATTCTGGCCTTGCCAGCAACACCCACATCCTGTGAATGAATATGTCAAAAGAAATTTAGGAAAATGATTTCCACTGGATCATGGAATCATGCAGCACAGAAGAAGTCTGTTTGGGATAGAAATGTAATACTGTACCAATGTGCCTCCTGGCTGGCCGTAGTTATGTGACCTGTACCATGAGGTACTCTGATTACAGGCAGCCATTTCAGTCAGTTTCATTAAAGGCTCAGTACACACCAGACTGGTGTCCTGTGAGCTCGTAACATGGTGTCAGAGCGGAGCTGAGATTTGAGTGGTGAGAGCTGTTGAAAAGCACAGCTATGGAACAAAGTCCATAGGAATGGTCAGAACTGCTAAAAGCTGCTAAAAGCCACAGGAAGCCACAGAAAAGAAACAAAGAAACAGCTGAAAGCACGGGATAAGACAATAGCTGCAAATTTTCCTCTGCATGTGCCGGTCGAAATGAAAGGTGATATGAAGCAGAACTGGCAGTTCTTCCACTCGCAACGACAAAATTATGACATTGCAACAGATTTAATTAACAAACCAGAGTGGCTGTGAGTAACTACACTTTTATAACTTTTGGGGACAGATTGTTACAAAGTGTATTCCACCCTAAATCTCTCTGAAGAACAAAATAAATGGACAGCAGAAATTTTGAAAGCCTTGAAGACATGTTTTGAACCCCAAGTGAATGTAACCTATGAATGGTATGTGTTCAATATTAGGGCCCAAGGTGAAAAAGAGTCCATTGATCAATATGCGACTGCATAAACACAGCAAGCAGAATCCTGTGAATTAGCGCAAGATGATCTAATTAAAGACAGGATCATATTAGGCAAAAGAGATCCTGCAGTGAGAGCATGTCCACTGAGAGAGGAGAAACTTACTCTCAGGAAAGCAATCAACGTATTCAGAAGCACTGAGGTTGTAAATCAGCAGCTAGAGCATATTCATGGCAGAACAGACCAGGCCTTGCATTATGCTGATAGACATTCCAGGCTGAAAGGGCAGAAAGATCACAGACAAAGGGCAGGAGGCAAATACTGCGGAGGACATCACGCACAGGAGAAGAAGGCATGTCCAGCATGGGGAGAGCAATGTTCTCACTGCAAGAAGTGCTTGGCTAGAAGGAAGCACAACAAACAGGTACAGATGACCACTGGAGAGAAATCAGCCAAAGATTCTGACGAATCACTATACACCATACAACAGGTTGCTTCAGACAGGTCAATCAGTGACAAATGGTTTGTGACTGTTGGAATGATGACTGCAGAAGGAGAATATCAAGTCAACATAAAGTGCCAGATAGACACCAGTGCATCATGCAACATCATGACCTTCACAGACCTGTGCAACATGGCGATCCAAAAATGAATCCCTCAGAAGTAAGCTTGAGGTTATATGATGGCACCACACTCATGCCGAGAGTGTCAAAGATGATGCATGCAAATTTTTGTGCTTTTTTGTATGAAAAGGTGGATGTTTGGGATAGAAATGCAACACAGTACCAATGTGCCTCCTGGCTGGCCTTAGCCATGTGACCTCTACCATGAGGTACTCTGACTGCAGGCAGCCATTACAGTTTCACTAAAGACTCAGTACACAACAGTCCTGTGAGCTTGTAGCAAAGTCCATTGTGCCTCTGCCAGCTCCCTTTTGAAGGTTACTATAGAACTTGCCTCCATCGCCCTTTCAGACTGTGCTTTGCAGATCATTTAAAACTCACCACATTTAAAAATTCTCCTCATCGCCCCTCAATGGGGAACGTGAAAAAGTGTGCCTTTATCTAGCACCTTTCATGACCTCATGTCATCCCAGAGTGCTTTATAGCCAATGAAGCAGAGCTAAATGCTATTCCTCTCCAGTTTATTGAGCCATACCATCACTAAACAGAAGCATTGCATTAAAAGTGCTGGACATACTTTCATTGAATGGCAAACAGCATTGAATTGGCAGGCAAACTCAATGGCAATTACCCAATACACAGGGTACCTATGTATACTACCTGGCCAGATTGCCTCCTTCTGTGTCAATCCCTAGGTCTGGTAATTTTTTCAAAAACTTTGCTGATGGATGTCGGTCTTTCTGGCAAGGTTGCATTTTTTGCCCAAACCAAGTTTACCGACGAAGGGTACAGCAGGTTTTCTTCAATAGACAGAACAAAGAAAGCAATATTTGCATTTCCTTAACACCTATCAGCACCTCAAAGTGCTTTAAAGCTAAAGAAGTACTTTTGAAATGTAGTCACTGCTGTAATGTAGGAAATGCAGCAGCTAACACATTTGATATGTGGGTGGCTTTTAAAGAGAGTTTGATTAGCGTGCAGGAAAGACATGTTCCTGTGAAAATGAGGGATAGAAATGGCAAGATTAGGGAACCATGGATGACAGGTGAAATTTTGAGACTAGCTAAGAGGAAAAAGGAAACATACATAAGGTCTAGGAGGCTGAAGAAAGACGAAGCTTTGAAAGAATATCGGGAATGTAGGACCAATCTGAAACGAGGAATTAAGAGGGCTAAAAGGGGTCATGAAATATCTTTAGCAAACAGGGTTAAGGAAAATCCCAAAGCCTTTTATTCATATATAAGGAGCAAGAGGGTAACTAGAGAAAGGATTGGCCCACTCAAGGACAAAGGAGGAAAGTTATGCATGGAGTCAGAGAAAATGGATGAGATTCTAAACGAGTACTTTGCATCGGTATTCACCGAGGAGAGGGACATGACGGATGTTGAGGTTAGGGACAGATGTTTGATTACTCTAGGTCAAGTCGGCATAAGGAGGGAGGAAGTGTTGGGTATTCTAAAAGGCATTAAGGTGGACAAGTCCCCAGGTCCGGATGGGATCTATCCCAGGTTACTGTGGGAAGCGAGAGAGGAAATAGTTGGGGCCTTAACAGATATCTTTGCAGCATCCTTAAACACGGGTGAGGTCCCGGAGGACTGGAGAATTGCTAATGTTGTCCCCTTGTTTATGAAGGGTAGCAGGGATAATCCAGGTAATTATAGACCGGTGAGCCTGACGTCAGTGGTAGGGAAGCTGCTGCAGAAGATACTGAGGGATAGGATCTATTCCCATTTGGAAGAAAATGGGCTTATCAGTGATAGGCAACATGGTTTTGTGCAGGGAAGGTCATGTCTTACCAACTTAATAGAATTCTTTGAGGAAGTGACAAAGTTGATTGATGAGGGAAGGGCTGTAGATGTCATGTACATGGACTTCAGTAAGGCATTTGATAAGGTTCCCCATGGTAGGCTGATGGAGAAAGTGAAGTTGCATGGGATCCAGGGTGTACTAGCTAGATGGATAAAGAACTGGCTGGGCAACAGGAGACAGAGAGTAGCAGTGGAAGGGAGTTTCTCAAAATGGAGACGTGTGACCAGTGGTGTTCCACAGGGATTCGTGCTGGGACCACTGTTGTTTGTGATATACATAAATGATTTGGAGGAAAGTATAGGTGGTCTGATTAGCAAGTTTGCAGACGACACTAAGATTGGTGGAGTCGCAGATAGTGAAGGGGACTGTCAGAGAATACAGCAGAATATAGATAGATTAGAGAGTTGGGCAGAGAAATGGCAGATGGAGTTCAATCAGGGCAAATGCGAGGTGATGCATTTGGGAAGATCCAATTCAAGAGTGAACTATACAGTAAATGGAAAAGTCCTGGGGAAAATTGATGTACAGAGAGATTTGGGTGTTCAGGTCCATTGTTCCCTGAAGGTGGCAACGCAGGTCAATAGAGTGGTCAAGAAGGCATACGGCATGCTTTCCTTCATCGGACGGGGTATTGAGTACAAGGGTTGGCAGGTCATGTTACAGTTGTATAAGACTTTGGTTCGGCCACATTTGGAATACTGCGTGCAGTTCTGGTCGCCACATTACCAAAAGGATGTAGATGCTTTGGAGAGGGTGCAGAGGAGGTTCACCAGGATGTTGCCTGGTATGGAGGGCGCTAGCTATGAAGAGAGGTTGAGTAGATTAGGATTATTTTCATTAGAAAGACGGAGGTTGAGGGGGGACCTGATTGAGGTGTACAAAATCATGAGAGGTATAGACAGGGTGGATAGCAAGAAGCTTTTTCCCAGAGTGGGGGATTCAATTACTAGTGGTCACGAGTTCAAAGTGAGAGGGGAAAAGTTTAGGGGGGATATGCATGGAAAGTTCTTTACGCAGAGGGTGGTGGGTGCCTGGAACGCGTTGCCAGCGGAGGTGGTAGACGCGGGCACGATAGCGTCTTTTAAGATGTATCTAGACAGATACATGAATGGGCAGGAAGCAAAGAGATACAGACCCTTAGAAAATAGGCGACAGGTTTAGACAGAGGATCTGGATCGGCGCAGGCTTGGATGGCCGAAGGGCCTGTTCCTGTGCTGTAATTTTCTTTGTTCTTTGCTCTTTGTTCTTAGTTCTTTGTAACTTGTATACAGCAAGCTCCCACCAACAGCAACAGAATAAATGAGTCAATCATCTATTTTTGTGATGTTGATAAATATTGCCCCCAGGACATTGGGGAATAACTCCCCAGCACTTCTTTGAAATAATAACGTGGCATCTTTTACGCCCACCTGAGAGGGAAGGAAAGTGAACTTCTCTTCGTAAAAGAAAATGAAGAGGAACGATGGGTGGAGTACATCAGAGAACCATATAACAATGAAGACCACTGATAAGAGACAGAAGTCAGTGCAGTGATCAAAAAGATGAAAACAAAGAAAGCACCTGGAATCAATGAGATACCAACAGAATCCCTGAAAGCTCTGAATGATGTTAACATTGGGAAACTGACGGACCTCTGCAACAAAATTTACAGAACAGGATTTCTACCTGTGGATCTTATGCAGTGAGTGTTCATTAAGCTCCCAAAGAAACCAAAAGCCCTAGAGAGTTCAGAGCACAGGACAATAAGCTTCATGAGCCATGTGATGAAAATAATTCGAATAATCATTTTGGAAAGAAATGACCAATTTATAGAAGCAGAGATAGATGATAGTCAGTCAGGATTCAGACCAAAGAGAGGAACAAGAGAGGCCATCTTTAACTTGACAGTAGTGATCAAAGATATCTGGAAGTACATAAACCTGTGTATGTATGCTTTATAGACTATGAGAAGGCCCCACATTTCCTCTACACCTCTCAGTATCTTCCCACTTATTGTGTATTCTTTTGCCTTGTTTGACCTCCCCAAATGCATCATCTCACACTTCTCTGGGTTAATTTCCATTTCCATTTAGTTCTAAGTTCTGTTCCATTGTCAGAAATATGCAAAAGCTTCAACTGTGGGAACAAAATTGGTGGTAACCAACCTTTAAATACAAACCCTAGCTTCCTCACTTCAGTGTCTCTATTTGATCTATTTGAACGAGATGTACTCATCAAGAATGATGGCAATATTCACTTCCATCTCAAGTGTAAATCTAAGCAGTCGCACTAAAATTCTTTCCACAACAGCTGTGTCAGCTGTCTGTGGGTAGCCCTTTGGCCTCTGAGTCAGAAGGTTGTGGGTTTGAGCTCCACTCCAGAGATTTGAACGCAAAATTTAAGCTCATGCTCCCTGCGCAGGATTGAGGGAGGTCCGAGGTACCATCTTTTCTACTAAACTGTGGCCTTGTCTGCTCTCTCAGGTGAATGTAAAAGATCCCTTGTCACTATTTCGAAGAGCAGAGGGGTTCTCCCTGCTGTCCTGCTCAATAGTTACCCCTCAATCAACGAATAAATCTGGAATTTAAAAGCTAGTCTCATGGTGACCATGAACCCATTCTCGATTATTGTAAAAATCTGGTTCACTAATGTTCTTTAGGGAAGGAAATCTGCCGTCCTTACCTTGTCTGACCTCCACGTGCCTCCAGACCCACAGCAATGTGGTTGACACTTAAAAATGCCCTCTGAAATGGCCGAGCAAGCTACTCAGATCAAGGGCAATTAGGGATGGGCAATAAATGCTGTCCTAGCCAGCGACGCTCACATCCCCACAAATGAATAAAAGAAATTACTGTAGTTTGTGGAACCTTGCTGTGTGCTAATTGGCTGCTGTGCTTCCTAAATTATAAACAGGGACTATACTTAATTGGCTGTGTAGTGCTTTGGAACACCTCGAGGTTGTGAAAGTTGCTATATAAATGCAAGCTCTTTCTTTTCTTGGTTTGTCAGGGAAACCATAACTGTCACTCTCCAGGCGCTGCTCCACAAACCACTGACCACCTCCAGGCACTTACCCATTGTCTCCCGAGACAAGGAGGCCAAAGAAGAAGAAGAAGATCTCCACTCAAGATATCAGCTAACAATAGCAGTTCGGCCTTAATAATATCATCAAAGTCCAATCTATATATTTGAAGAGGGACACTGCTCGTGGGTGGACAGATAGATGGATGGATCAATCAATAGATTTGAAAATATCTGTCACAAATGAGGGAGTTTAAGCAAAAACTGCAGCATAAAATATTAAACACATGCATACATATCAACAGGATGCAGCCAGGCAGCTGTAACAAAGATTAATATTTCATTACTATGCACTCAGCGGTTGCTTTGTTTTTATATTCGCTCACAGGATGTGGGCATTGCTGGCTAGGCCAGCATTTATTGCCCATCCCTAATTGCCCTTGAGAAGGTGGTGTTGAGCTGCCTTCTTGAACCGCTGCAGTCCATGTGGGGTAGGTACACCCACAGTGCTGTCAGGAAGGGAGTTCCAGGATTTTGACCCAGCGACAGTGAAGGAACGGCGATATAGTTCCAAGTCAGGATGGTGTGTGACTTGGATGGGAACTTGCAGGTGGTGGTGTTCCCATGCATCTGCTGCCCTTGTCCTTCTAGGTGGTAGAGGTCGCGGGTTAGAGATTTTGAGCAGCCTTTTGCTAAGTAAAATTTTGAGATTGCACTGTTCATCCTTCACTGCTCCACAGATGCTGCTGAGTCCTTCCTTCATTTTCTGTTTTTAATTTGAGAACACTGTAGTTCTATAATCGTGAAACGTCTTGACAGCCCCCATCAAAACCTCATATCTGATTCAAATGGACCTGGAGTAGAGATTCACAATCACTCCCACTGCAAAATACCACAAATATGGTACATTGCCTCCAGACCTTGACATAATGTGGGTAACACGTGCTGAGGACTTAGCTGTCTTCAGCTGAGAGAATGCTCTTCCCCAAAGGAGGTAAAGAGTCAAATTGATTCTATTTTAGATGAGGTAGCAAACATGAGAGACAGCACTGATATTTCATCAATTAAAGCTCTATCCCAGAGGTCTGAAGCAGGCGATTGGGATTTGGCTAAATTAAAAGTAAGTAATCAGTCATGTCCTTGACTTTCATTGCTGTATGTACAAAAGAACCATTGGTCTCATTAGGAATGGTAAATATCTCGTTACCTGGATGGAATAGAAAAATATCGATTAAAACCCACTCTCCCCCTCCAAAAGAATCTTTCAAACCCTATCACATCATTCTATACTAAATGCAGCGTCAATAACTTGTCTGCTCTATAGACATGTCCTGCAGTCAGTATCTAAATTAATTAGAAAATCATGCAAAGCAATCTGTAACTCTTGATTGCAAAATTGAGACCTCGCTCCTTGTTTAAACTTTTTATCGCACAAGGCAACCCTTTTGAGGTCGAAATTGCACTATGCGGTCTAACAATTTAATATACAGATATGTACATAACAAACCTTTGCACACCTGTCATATTCCAGATGTCCTACACTTTATGTCACACTTGCACTCGACAACCAATCAAGTACTTTTTGAAGTGCAGTCACTATTGTAATGGGGGAAATGTAGCAGCCAATGCTCACACAGCAAGATCCCACAAACAGCACTTAGATAAATGACCAGGTCTATTTTTGGTGATGTGGGTTGAAGGATAAGTATTGTTTAGGATACTGGAGAAAACTCCCTTCTCCTTCAAAATAAAGCCATGGGATCATTTGTCCCATGAGAGGGCAGATGGATTCTCGGTTTAACATTTCCTCTGAGAGACGGCACCTCGGACAGTGCAGCTCTCCACAGTACTGCACTGGGAGTGTCAACCTAGATTTTATTTTATTTATTTTTTATTTTATTGGAATGAGGCATGAATCCACAACCTTCAGTCACAGAGGCGAGAGTGTTACACTTCTGTAATGTAGTGCAGTGGTGATTTCACCTTTAAGAAACTGTACCTTTAAGAGATCAGGCCACTGATGCAACTGATGACAGATATATGGAGACACCATTTGGAGATACTCAGTCAGTACATGGCTTTACAGAGAGGACACACACCAGTGAGGAAAAGACCTGTACCTGAAATCATGTAGACTAGTTAAGTAAGACAATAAATTTTGGTTGTGTTGAATCTGAATCAAAAGCCTGTGTCTATCTTTAAAGAGGACTTAAGAATACAGCACAACGCTCCATGTACTGAGCCACTGTCTTTGCAGACGATTCAGAAGGCTGACTAACACAGTTGTTAGGTTTCTTATATATGTAAATGAGAGGCCTAACTCCCGTGGTAGGTGTTCCCAATGAAGCTGGTTGGCGATCAGCAGAACAGAGGCTGGTCCAGTTCTGTTCATGGTTCTTCGGTGGGCCTCTGATGCTACTAATTGAAGGGAAGTAAAGTTGTCATCATTTCTGCGGAGCCAGGAGGAACATGAGTGCCAACCGACTCGGCGCAGGCTTGGAGGGCCGAAGGGCCTGTTCCTGTGCTGTAATTATCTTTGTTCTTTGTTCTATAACACTCGCGAGTGGCCACCCACACATTGCCCCTCCGCACACCTGCCCCTCCCCCTCCTCCCACCTCCCTCCTTACCTCCTACCGGGACTTGCTTTGGGGCTGCTGCTGCCAAGGTCAACCGCTCGATATTCACCATCAAATAGCCAAGTTGCCTGTTGAGATGGTGGCAGCTTGCCTAACTTATTGAATTGCAGGCTGAGGCCCATTTTCAGGCCAGGCGCAAGCGTCCCATTGACTCAGGGCCTGAAAACAGGCCCACGACTAATTTCTACACAGCCTTCAGAACGTCACTCTTTGGTACCAATCCAAAACCATCAGAACAAGCGATAGAAAGCCAGGCACCTGATATTTTTAACAATTAATTGGCCTCTAATTAACCTCAATTTGCTACAATTACAAACAGCTACAAATGCTTGCATTTCCACAATGGCTGTAAAAGCATAGCTCAGGTTATCTGTTGAACATCACCACTGTGCTCCGACCCTAAGAGATCCAAAGGTGTTTATACAATTGTCTACAATTTTAGCAAAGGCCTTAACAATTTAAAATGACATTAAACCTCCCATGCAACTGCTTATTTTAAATAATCATTTCATTAAAATTGATTAAAACTTCCATTAAAAGAGAAAAGGAACTTTGCATGTATGTGTTAAGTAGATGTATTTAATGCTGCATGGCACAAGTTTACTCCAGGTATTGCTATTACTGCAGCCCCGATTTTAGTTGCTCCACCATACTTTCAGCTGCTGAGGCCCCACGCTCTGCAAAACGTCTCCACCTCTCTCTCCTCTTTTACGGTGCTTCTTAAAATCTACCTCACTGACCAAGCTATTGGTCGCCTGAACCAATATCTCCTTACGTGGCTCGGTGTCAAGTTTTGTTTGATAAGGAGGAATGTGCAGGGTTACGGGGAGAAGGCGAGGGAATAGAACTGAGGAAATTGCTCTTTCAGAGAGCTGGTATAGACACGATGGGCTGAATGGCCTCCTTCTGCACTGTAACAATTCTGTGATTCTGTGATTCCTGTGAAGTGCCTTGGGACATTTCACTGCACTAAAGGCGCTATAGAAATGCAAGTTGTTGTTGTTACTTGGTTTAACCATGAATGTTAACCTTCAAACAAATTGCTGTTTTCATTAAAATATTTGCACTGTGCAATTCCGTACTGTAGAGTAGAAACAGATGATTTTTGTTACTTTCTGAATAAATAGCAATTTAATTCACAATTTTGGTGACAGTAATTCTATATCATTTAAATCTTCCATAATAGCTTTGTTGGTTTCTAACATGTTCGATAAATAACTGATTGTCTTTAATGAGATATTATTTGGAACATCCTGAGGTAATTTTTTGATGTGAATGACACAGTGAGGTGTAGATTGGCCTGGCTTTTGCTGCATTGATGTAGGTTCCCTGCTCAATATAGATCCATTCAAAAGTGATATTTACATATTGCTGAATGTCATAATATTGTCACTAGTATTTCCATAAAAGCTACCCAGGCTTCTAACTGGCTAGAAAATAATTGACTGGAGTGATTTAAGAGCCTCTAATCTAATTAAGAGCTTCCGAAAAAATCCGTGAACCTTTAAAGTGGTTTAGAAATGTCATCTGAGCCCCAAAGAAGAGGGTATGAACCATATAACCTTTTCTTGTCTGTGGAATCTGCCTTTAAGACAATTTCCTGCTGTGTTTTGAAGATGTTTGTCCATCGTACCCGAGTGCTGAATGACATTCACAGGAGGCTATTATAATTCTTTATTAGTCATTACTACAGGAACATAGGAAAAGGAGGAGGCCCTTTGGTTCCTGGAGCCTGTTCTCCCATTCAATCAGACCAGTCTGCATCTTAACTCCATCTACCCACTTTGCTTCTGTACTCCTTAATATTCTTACCCACCAAATATTTATCAATCTCAATTTTGAAATTTTCAATTGACCTCCAGCACCATCACCTTCTTAGGGAGAGAGTTCCAGATTTCCACTACCCTCTGTGTGAAGAAGTGCTTTCTGACATCACCCCTGAATGTCCTGGCTCGAATTTTACAATTATTTCCCTTGTTTTGACCTCCTTCACCAGAGGAAATAGTTTCTCTCTATCTACCCTATCAATTCCTTTAATCATCTCAAACAACTCAATTCAATCACCCCATAATCTTCTATACATGAGGGAATACATGCCTGTCTTCATAATTTAATCCTTTTAACCTTTCCGTTGCCCAGGACCCTGAGGTTCATTGCAGTGATGCACCATAACCAACTCAATGTTCAGTGCCAGTCGATATTTGACATATGGCTGATGTTTTCAAAATACACTTTAAAAAATAATTATCAATTTGAACCTTCATTAGAAGCATCTCGACAAACAAAGCGAATTAAGATTATCTTCCACTGAAACAGTTTTTGGAATATACAATTAGTTGCCACGCGTGCCGATTGGAGCTGAGTCAATCAGCATTTAACAGACCCTTCTGCCACTGGAATCATTTTCTTCTTATTTATGCTATCAAAACCCATCATGATTTTGAACACCTCTATCGAGTATCCTCATAACCTTCTCTGCTTTAAGGAGAATAATCCCAGCTTCTCCAGTCTCTCCACACGACTGAAGTCTCTCATCCTTGGTACCATTCCACTAAATTCCTCTGCACCCTCTTGAAGGCCTTGACATCCATCCTAAAGTGTGGTGCCTAGAACAGAACTCAATACTCTAGCTGAGGCCTAACCACTTGACTTAGAAAGGTTTACCATAACTTCCTTGTACACTATTCCTGTATTGATAAAGCCAAATATATTTTACTGAACCCCCGACGTCGGGGTCGTGGTGGGCGGGGGGCTTTAAAAATGGCGCCTGCGCAGTGGCACCGGATGCCGTTGCCAGGGCCGAATCACCCACCCCCTCCTCGTCATCGGGTGGGGGGTGGGGGGGGTGGGGGGGGGGGTGCAGTCCATTCCGGGCATGTAAATGAGCCGCCACATATAATATCGGGGTGGCTCCGAGGAGTAAAACCCGCACATGCAGGCTGCCGTATTTTACAGCTGCTGCCGATTACAGCAGCAGCAAAATAAAATCCAGTGCCCTGTATGTTTCATCAACCTATCCTGCCAGCCCTACAGATTTGTGTATGTCAACCCTCCCCATTCTCTCTGTCCCTGCACTCCCCCTAAAATTGTAAAGTTTAGTTCATGTGACCTCTCCTCATTCTTCCTACCAAAATGAAAATGTATTCTTCATCCAGTTTGATTAATAGTTGCACAACTATGTTATACAGAAGCACAATGACATTTTGCTGTTTGGAACATACTGGGAACTCTGAGAACGCTGCAGCTTATTAAAAGGATTGTTTTGGAATCACAGTAATTGCAGCATCGATGAAATCTATTCAACCCATTGTGTCTTTGCAGGTGCTAGCTTCATATCAGTGTGATTTCCTCTAATCCATCTTCCTGATCCTTCCTTATACCCTTCAATTTATTTCTTCAAGTGCTAAACTATTGCACTGGGTAGTGCAGCCGTAGCACCAAATGAGCATGCTTCCGCTGTCCACTATATTGGACCCTTAGGCATCCATTGCACAGTTTCAAAACCATTGCAGCATCATTGAATTTCTAGGCCATTGACCTCTAAAGATGGGATCGCGAGTATAAAGGTTGGTGTGCGTGTGTGTGGTTGGGGGTGGGGGGGGGCAGACCCTTAAAGAAAGACTTTCATTTATATAGTGCCTTTCACAAAATCCGAAAGCACATTACAGCCAATGAAGAACTTTTGAAGTGTAGTCTATTGTGATGTAGGTAACGTGTAGTTGCCCTGGGAGTCCTCAACATTGACTCTGGACCCCATGAAGTCTCATAGCATCAGATCAACCATGGGCAAGGAAAACTCCTGTGGATTACCGCCTACCGCATCCTCCCACCACCCTGGCTGATGAATCAGTACTTCTCCATGTTGAACACCAATTGGAAGAAGCACTGAGGGAGGCAAGGGCACAAAATGTACTCTGGGTGGGGGACTTCAATGTCCATCACTAAGAGTGGCTCAGTAGCACCAGTACTCACCGAGCTGGCCGAGTCCTAAAGGACATAGCTGCTAGACTGGACCTGCGGCATGTGGTGAGGGAACCAACAAGAGAGAGAAACCTGTTTGACCTCGTCCTCACCAATCTACCTGTTGCAGATGCACCTGTTCATGACAGATGCACCTGTTCATGACCATCACACAGTCCTTGTGGAGATGAAGTCCCGTCTTCACATTGAGGCTACCCTCTATTGTGTGGTGTGGCACTACCACTGTGCTAAATAGGATAGACTTCGAATAGATCTAGCAACTCAAAACTGGGCATCCATGAGGCGCTGTGGGCTTTCAGCAGCAGCAGAATTGTATTCAACCACAATCAGTAACAATCAGCACGGCATATCCCCCACCTTACCATTACCATCAAGCTGGGGGACCAACACTGGTTCAATGAAGAGTGCAGAATGGCATGCCAGGAGCAGCACCTGGCATACCTCAAAATGAGGTGTCAGCCTGGTGAAGCTACAACAGAGGACTACTTGCATGCCAAACTGCGTAAGCAGCATGCAATACACAGAGCTAAGCAATCCCACAACTAACAGATCAGATCTAAGCTCTGCAGTCCTGCCACATCCAGTCGTGAATGGTGGTGGACAATTAGCCAACTGACAGGAGGAGGAGGCTCCACAAATATCCCCATCCTCAATGATGGGGGAGCCCAGCTGTAACATTTGCATCCATCTTCAGCCAGAAGTGCCGAGTGGATGATCCATCTCGGTCTCCTCCTGAGGTCCCCAGCATCACAAATGCCAGTCTTCAGCCAATTCGATTCACTCCATGTGATATCAAGAAACAGCTGAAGGCACTGGACACTGCAAAAGCTACGGGCCCTGACAATATTCCGGCAATAGTACTGAAGACTTGTGCTCAAGAACTAGCCGCACCCCGAGCCAAGCTGTTCCAGTACAGCTACAACACTGGCATCTACCCGGCAATGTGGAAAATTGCCCGGGTATATCCTGTGCAGAAAATGCAGGATAAATCCAACCCGGCCAATTACCACCCTCTCAGTCTACTCCCAACCATCAGCAAAGTGATAGTCGTCGATAGTTCTATCAAGCGGCACTTGCTCACTGATGCTCAATTTGGGTTATGCCAGGGGCATTTGGCTCCTGACCTCATTACAGCCTTTGTTCAAACATGGACAAAGGAACTGAACTCAAGAGGTGAGGTGAGAGTGATTGCCCTTGATATCAAGGCAGCATTTGACCAAGTATGGAATCAAGGAGCCCTAGCAAAACTGGAGTCAATGGGAATCAGGGGTAAAAATCACCACTTGGAGTCATACCTAGCACAAGGGAAGATGGTTGTGCTTGTTGGAGGTCAATCATCTCAGTCCCAGGACATCACTGCAGGAGTTCCTCAGGGTAATGTCCTAGGCCCAACCATCTTCAGCTGCTTCATCAATGACCTTCCCTCCATCATAAGGTCAGAAGTGGGGATGTGCGCTGATGATTGTACAATGTTCATCACCATTTTGCGACTCCTCAGACTGAAGCAGTCCGTGTAGAAATGCAGCAAGACCTGGATACACAAGTGCCAGGCAATGACCATCCCAAACAAGAGAGAAACTAACCATCTCCCCTTTATGTTCAATGGCATTACGATTGCTGAATCCCCCACTATCAACATCCTGGGGGTCACCAGTGACCAGAAACTGAACTGGACCAGCCACATAAATGCTGTGGCTACAAGAGCAGGTCAGAGGTTGGTAATTCTGTGGTGGGTTACTCACCTCCTGTCTCCCCAGTGCCTGTCCACCATCTACAAGGTACAATCAGGAATGCGATGGAATACTCTCCACTTGCCTGGATGGGTGCAGCTCCAACAACACTCAGGAAGTTCAACAGCATCCAGGACAAAGCAGCCCGCTTGATTGGCACCCCATCCAAACCTTCAACATTCACTCCCTCCATCACCAACACACAGTGACAGCAGTGTGTACCACCTACAAGATACACTGCAGCAATTCACCAAGGCCCCTTCGACAACGACCCGCAACCTCTACCACCTAGTAGGACAAGGGCAGCAGATGCATGGAAACACCACCATCTGCAAGTTCCCCTCCAAGCCACACACCATCCTGACCTGGAACAATATCGGCTAGGTCGCTGGGTCAAAATCCTGGAACTCCCTTCCTGTTGGTGTATCTACCCCACATGGACTGCAGTGATTCAAGAAGGCAGCTCACCACCATCTTCTCTAGGGCAATTAGGGACGGGCAACAAATGCTGGCCTAGCCAGCAACACCCACATCCCATGAGCGAATAAAATAACATTCCATCGCACTGCTGGCTGGTTTCCCACATTCTGCCCTTCCTAAACATGAGGTCATCCAAAACTCTGCTGCCCGTGTCTTAACTCACAACAAGTCCCATTCCCCTATCATCCTTATGCTTGCTGACCTACATTGGCTCCCGGTCAAGCAATGTCTCCATTTAAAATTCTCATCCTTGTTTTCAAATCCCTCCTTGGCCTCACTCCTCCCTATCTCTGTAATCTCATCCAGCCCCACAACCTTCCAAGATATCCGCGCCCCTCTAATTCTGGCCTCTTGTGCATCCTTAACTTAAATTTTTCCACCATTGTTGGCAGGGCTTTCAGTTGCTTGGCCCCAAGCTCTGAAATATCCTTCGTAATCTCTCCGCCCCTCCACCTCGCTTTCCTCCACTCCTTAAAACCTACCTCTTTGACCAAGCTTTTGGTCACCTGACCTAACATATCCTTTTGTGGCTCGGTGTCATATTTTGTTTTATAATGCTCCTGTGAGGTACCTTGGGACGTTTTATTATGTAAAAGACACCATAAGTTATTGCTGTTGTATTTGAACCCATGATCTACCCACTGTGGCAAAACTGACACTGAAATTAGGCAAAATGGATCCTAGCTGTTATGTATAGGGATATTAAATATAAAAGCAAGGAAATGATGTTGAATTCATGGAAGACTGTAGTCAGGATACAATTGTAGGATTATCTGCAGTTCTGGAAACCCTATTATATGATGGTTAATGGAACCATGAGAGGGTGTAACAAAGATCCACTGAGAATAATACAAGGAATGGAGAGAGCCTCATTCCTGAAGAAAGACAAAAAAGCTGTTAGTCTCGGCATTTAAATTTGAATTGACCAAGCCTCAAGAGCTTTTTCAGGGGACAGAGGATAGTGATACACTAATAGACGTTCTCCAACAATCTTTGCAGGGTGTCTTGCACAGCAGAAACACTTGGTAGAGGCATTTGTTTTGGAAACAAGCAAAAATTACCATTTCATTAGAACAGCAAAAAAAAGAGGCATTTCCCTTTAACATTAGCATTCGTCCTCACAAAGATTCATCGCTGGTTCCCTGCTGAAGTACCATTAACTGCTTTGACTTTAAGAGCATGAGGAGGCAGAAACCTCCATTTGGCAGCATTAATTTATGGTGATATTAAGCATCCTGAACACAATGCAGCTCTTATATCTATTCAAGGAAGTATTCATATGCTTACATTTCATCTGTTTTTTTTTAGACTCAATACAATCAAATAAATCAAGCTTGAGTATAAAGCTTTTATTAAACCATTCTTCCAGTATTCACTTCAATGTAATTTCCATATTTAATGTACAACCTGCCTTCTCCCAAATAGGCAAAAGTCAGTGATAGCAATATTTATTAAAATTAATCTTAATGTTCTGACAACAAGTAGGATCAATCAGATTAGTGCCAGAACACTGCACAATGCCTTCTACATTTAGTTATCTCTGTACCACAAATACAGAGGGATGGAACTCTTGTCACTAGTTATTTCGGATTGTGTTCTACTTGCTCAGCCAATCAGAGGCCTGCAATCTAACATTTACGAGCTCCCAGAGGTCTTTTTCAATATGACTAAAGAAGAAAGACTTGGATTTATATAGCGCCTTGCATAATCTCAAGACATTCCAAAGTGCTTTACAGCCAATCAAATACTTTTGAAGTGTAGTCACTGTTGTAATGTAGGAAACGCAACCGCCAATTTTCACACAGCAAGCTCCCACAAACAGCAATGTGATAATGACCAGATAATCTGTTTTAATGGTATTGGTTTCGGGATAAATATTGGGTAGGTCATTGGGGAGAACTCCCGTGCATTTGTTTGGAATTGTGCTATTGGATCTTTTATGCCTACTAAGAGAGCAGATGTTTAAAGTCTCACCTGAAAGAAGGCACCTCCAACACTGCAGCAACTCTCTCAGTTCTGCACTGGAGTGTCAGCCTGCATTTTTGTGCTTAAGCCTCTGGAGTGGGACTTGAGCCCTCGACTTTCT
This sequence comes from Heterodontus francisci, assembly GCF_036365525.1. Classification (NCBI taxonomy): domain Eukaryota; kingdom Metazoa; phylum Chordata; class Chondrichthyes; order Heterodontiformes; family Heterodontidae; genus Heterodontus; species Heterodontus francisci. The sequence goes on along the minus strand of NC_090375.1, from coordinate 13,771,912 downwards.
GATTCTGAGGCAATAGTGCTACCGACTGAGTCACAACTGACACCTACAAGGAATGTCGTCGGCGGTCCCTCAATTCGAGGATGATGTTTACTCAAGGTCATCAGTTTCTGCCAAGGGTCTTCATGTGGCCGAACAGGCCGATTCTCAGCCCACAGGTATTTGGGTACATGAGGCAGGACGTCCCACGAGGTAGTGAGATCCTTTTCTTTCCTTCTCTGCCCCCGCTCTGCCTCATCATGAAGGTGTTTGGACTCAAAGCATGATGCAGCTTGATGGACAAGTTGTTGCCATTTTGAGCGACTGGTAACAAGCTCCTCCCAGTCATCAATGTCAATACTGCCACTTTTCAAAAAGTGCTTCAGAGTGTCACAAGGAATGTAAAGTGCATGTAGAACCTGATACCTAGTTATGCGTTGTCTGATTTGATGGTATGCTAAAGTTCACAGTAGGGCTGCCTCCCTAATCAAGGTCCAAGACTGTTCCAAAGATAAATTTCTAATGTAGAATCACCTTCTCATTCATTCCTGTGTAACAGCATTCTTACTCCATGTATAATAGCTGCAACATTGATACATAGAATCAGAGAGTGATACAGCACAGAAGTGGGCCATTCAGCCCATCGTGCCTGTGCCATTTCTTTGATAGGGCTATACAATTAGCCCCATTCTCCCTGCTCTTTCCCCAAAGCCAAGCAATTATTTTTTTCAAACTCTATTTATAGATTTTGACAATAATGCAAAAACATTTTACATGCTGCAAATAAGACACAAAATGATAGGAAGGGGAGACCCTGAAAAGAAAGACTTGTGTTTATATAGCTCTTTTCACAATCAATTAAGTACTTCTTTGAAGAATAGTTACTGTTGTAGGAAATGCGGCAGCCAATCTATGCACAGCAAGCTCCCACAAACAGCAGTGTGTTAATGATCAGATCATCTGTTTTTGTGTTGTTGATTGAGGGATAAATATTGGCCAGGACACTGGGGAACTCCCCTTTTCTTCATCGTAATAATGCCAGGGGATCTTTTACATCCACCTGAAAAGGCAGATGGGGCCTCAGTTTAATACCTCATCTGAAAGACCGCACCTCCGACAGTGCAGCACTGCCTCAGTACTGGCACTGGGAGTGGCAGCCTGGATTTTGCTTCTGAGAGCGGGTGGTATGATCCGTGTATGCAATGCAGCCTGACATGTAGGTTTGGTGCACTGAACATCTTTGGGTCTTAGTATAACTGTGGCGTTAAATACAAATATCCTGATTCCACCATAAAGTGATGCCATTATGCGGATGTGAGTGCTCAGCTCACTGCATTGTGTCAGCCCACTGTCAACTTTCACATCAAGATCACAAGAGCTATTGGTAGCCCAATCACTTTGGTGCAAATGACCTTTTTTTGTCAAACATTTTCTGTTGTCTGTTTTCGGGCCCTAATCGGAATGAATGCCTTAATGACCTGATGCTGCAATGATTTTCAAAAGGGCCACATGCCTTAGAGAAGTCTTAAATTGTACTCCTGACACAAAGCTTATCCTGGCCCTCTCACACCCACAGCACACAAGAACAACAAGTTGTTGTGATCTGGAATGCGCTGTCTGAAAGGTCAGTGGAAGCAGATTCACTAGTAACTTTCAAAAAGGGAATTGAATAAATATTTAAAAAGAACATTTGCAGTGCTATGGGGAAAGAGCCGGGGGAGTGGGACTAATTGGAGAGCTCTTTCAAAGAGCTGGCACAGCTGCGATGGGCCGAATGGTCTCTTTTATTCTGTACTGTATCATTCTAAAATTAGCAATCAACAATTTTTATTTTGAGTCATGGAATTATGATCCTAGAACCTTAGCACGCTAGTAAATTATTTGCCGAGATTCAGCAATAATTAGGTGAGCTTTGGGTAGAGTGACCTGGCAGTTATAATAGAGGACTAGACATCCAGAATGCGTGAGCTGAAATCAAGTTGCAGACCTTTTATGGTCATTTGTGCATTCTGCACCAGGAAGAGAATGAGAACTGTTGGATCATTGTAAAAATCCAACTGGTTTCTTCAGTGAAGGGGACTAACCTCTTCTCCCATGTCTGGTTAACATGTCACTCCAGTCCCACACAATGTGCCTGACTGTAAAATGGCTGAGGCTCTTGGTGGTAAGCAATCTCAGGACAGGCAATAAACGAGGCCTTGTCAGCATTGCCCACATCCTAAGCCACATTTCAAAAGGAAAAGTTTGTCTCCCTCAGGCAAAGACTGCATATCAACTTCAACAACAACAAAATTTATATTTATTTTATTCATTCAAGCGATGTGGGCGTCGCTGGCTAGGCCAGCATTTATTGCCCATCCCTAATTGCCCTTGAGAAGATGCTGGTGAGCTGCCTTCTTGAACTGCTGCAGTCCATGTGGTGTAGGTACACCGACAGTGCTGTGAGGGAGTTTGACCCAGCGACAGTGAAGGAACAGCGATATAGATCCAAGTTAGGAAGGTTGTGACTTGGAGCGGAACTTGCAGGTGGTGGTGTTCCCATGCTGCCCTTGGCCTTCTAGGTGGTAGAGGTTGCAGGTTTGGAAGATGCTGTCAAAGGAGCCTTGGTGCATTGCTGCAGTGCATCTTGTAGAAGGTACACACTGCTGCCACTGTGCGTCGGTGCTGGACGGAGTGAATATTGAAGGTGGTAGATGGGGTGCCGATCAAGCGGGTTGTTTTGTAGATGGTGTTGAGCTTCGTGAGTGTTGTTGGAGCTGCACCCATCCAGGCAAGTGGAGAATATTCTATCACATTCCTAATTGTGCCTTGTAGATGGTGGACAGGCATTGGGGAGACAGGAGGTAAGTTACTCACCACAGAATTACCAGCCTCTGACCTGCTCTTGTGGTCACAGCATTTGTGTGGCTGGTCCAGTTCAGTTTCTGGTTAATGGTAAGCCCCAGAATGTTGATGATGGGGATTCAGCCATTGAACATCAAGGGGAGATGGTTAGATTCTCTCTTGTTTGAGATGGTCATTGCCTGACACTTGTGTGGAGTGAATGTTACTTATAAAACAAAATATGACACCGAGCCACATAAGGCGATGTTAGGGCAAGTGACCAAATGCTTTGTCAAAGAGGTAGGTTTTAAGGAGAGTCTTGAAAGAGGAGAGAGTGGTAGAGAGTCAGGGAGATTTAGGGAGAGAATTCCAGAGCTTAGGGCCCAGGCAACTGAAGGAACGGCCACCAATGGTGGAGTGATTAAAATTGGGGGTGCTCAAGGGTCCAGAATTAGAGGAGCGCAGATATCTTGGAGGGTTGTGTGCTTGGAGGAGGGCCAAAGCCATGAAGGGCTTCGAAAACAAGGATGATAATTTTAAAACCAAGATGTTACTTGACTGGGAGCCCACAAGCATAGGGGTGATAGGGGAATGGAATTTGGTGCAAGTTAAGACATGGGCAGCAGAGTTTTGTATGACCTCAAGTTTACAGAGGGTGAAATATGGGAGACCTGCCAGGAATGCATAGGAATAGTCAAGTCTAGAGGGTAACAAAGGCATGAATTAGATTTTCAGCAGCAGATGAGCTGAGACAGGATCGAAGTTGGGCGATGTTATGGAGGTGGAAATAGGCGGTCTTAGTGATGGAATGAATATGTGGTCTTGGGGGTTAAATATGATGCCAAGTTGCAAACAATTTGGTTTAGTCTTAGACATTTGCCAGGGAGAGGGATGGATTCGAAAGCTAGGGAATGGACTTTGGAGCAGGGACCGAAAACAATGGCTTCAGTCTTCCCAATATTGAATTACTTTCTTGGGTTTTTTGCTTTGCACCTACAGATCCACATCCAACTAACCATCTGCCATCCACTTTTGAGTCTCTCATTCATTAGTAAACGAATAAATAAATAAAAAAGTTGTTAGAAATACTCAGCAGGTCAGGCAGCTTATGTGGAGAGAGAAGCAGAGTTCACGTTTCAGGTCGATGACGTTTTATCTGTCTTTCCAAACCTGTGACCTCTACCACCTCGAAGGACAAGGGCAGCAGTTGCATGGGAACACCACCACCTGCAAATTCCCCACCAAGCCACACAACATCGTGACCTGGAACTTGATTGCCATTCTTTCACTGTTGCTGGGTCAAAATCCTGGAACTCCCTTCCTAACAGCACTGTTGGTGTACCTACACTACATGGACTGCAGCAGTTCAAGAAGGTGGCTCACCACCACCTCAAGGGCAATGGGTAGTTGGCTGGTGGAATGGGCATGGTAGATGAAATTTACTGCAGAGAAGTGTGAAGTGATAGATTTTGGTAGGAAGAATGAGGAGAGGCAATATAAAATAAAGGGTAGAATTCTAAAAGGGGTGTAGGAACAGAGGGACCTTGGCGTATATGTGCACAAATCGTTGAAGGTGGCGGGGCAGGTTGAGAAAGTGGTTAATAAAGAATATGAGATCCAGGGCTTTATAAGTAGAGGCATAGAGTCCAAAAGCAAGAAAGATATGGTGAACCTTTATAAAACATTGGTTCAGCCTCAAATGCATAATTGTGTCCAATTCTGGGCACCACTCTTTAGGAAGGATGTGAAGGAATTAAAGAGGGTGCAGAAAAGATTTACGAGATTGGTTCCAGGGATGAGTGACTTCAGTTGCATGGATAGATTGGAGAAGCTAAGGCTGTTCCCCTTTGGGAAGAGAAGCTTGAGAGGAGATTTGATAAAGTTTCAAAATCATAAATGTTTGGAGTGAGTAGACAGGGAGGAACTGTTCCCATTGGCGGTGGGGTCAAGAACTAGAGGACACTGATTTAAGGTGATTGCAAAAGAACCAAAGGTAACACAAGGAAAAAACCTGTATTGCACAGCAAGTGGTTAGGATCTGGAATGCACTGCCTGAGAGTGTGGTGGAGGCAGATTCAATTGTGGCTTTCAAAAAGGAATAATGCTGGCCTTGCCAGCGACACCCACATCCCATAAATGAGTAAAAAATTAAACGTTAACACTGTTTCTCTCCCAACAGATGTTGCTGAGTATTTCCAGCATTTTCTGTTTTTATTTCAGATTTCCAGCATCCATACTATTTTGCTTTTGTATCCATTAATTGTAGCTTTATTGATACGTCCAGCTGCACTCACTTGTAAAGAGTTAACCAGCTCAGTTTTAAATCAAATACTCCTTCTTTCTTTCTCTCTCTCTCTATCTCTGTGTAGACAAGTGCACACACTCAGACAGCTTCAGTTAAATGTGCACTTATGATGACTGGATTCCTTGAAAACATACATCAGAGGTGACCTTATTTACTGGACTGCCAGATGTCCTCAAACCAGATAATGCAGAGCACAAAGAATAGAGCTGTGTGCTTTACCAGGTTACATGAAAAACAAAACTCTATCTATGCGGAATCTGCAGCAGATAACATGGAGGAATCTCAAGGTTTACATTCTGGTGTAGTGCTTTGGCTATATTAAGCCTACAATGAAATGAGTATTGATGGAGTCACCATTTCAGATTGAACAAGACGGTTCCTTTCTGTGCACTTTGTATGATTCACATTTGCTGTCATCATTTTTGGTTGTGTTCATGTAAGAAAACATAGCAAGTTCTGCCTGCTGAACTATTAAAGAAAAAAAGATTGATTCGAGCAATGGAAGACTTTTGTTTTCTTCAATGCTTGAGCACAAAGAATGTGTTTCAAGAATCCCTTCTTAAACCTTTGTGCTATGAGTGAAAGTGACGTGCTGATGGCAAAAAGAAAGTGCAATAAAAGCAAACAGTCTTTCTGGGATAAAAACAGTAAATGCTGGAAATACTCAGCAGGTCTAGCATCATCTGTGGAGAGAGAAACAGAGTTAACGCTTCAGATCGATGAACTTTCATCAGAACCAGAAAAAATTAGAGATGTTAACAGGCTTTAAGCAAGTACTAAGGCAGAGAAAGGGGGGAGGGGAGGTAAGAACAAAAGGGAAGGTCTGTCTCGGAACACAGGATAGAGTAAATGACAAAAGGGATGATGGTACAAGGCAAAAAGAGACGGAAACGGGACAAGACAATAAGCAAAAGATGGGCCTGGAGCAGGTGTAAATGGCAAAATGCAGAAGCATTACCAGCAGCTGCCATCTTAAATCAAACAAAAAAAATGGGGGCAGAAGTTACAGTCTGAAATTGTTGAACTTAATGTTGAATCCAGAAGGCTGTAAAGTGCCTAAATGAATGATGAGGTGCTGTTCCTCGAGCTTGTGTTGAGCTTTATTGGGACACTGTAGGAGACTGAGGACAGGTCGGTCAGAGTGAGTGTGGAGCAGAGAATTGAAATGACAGACAAGTGGAAGCTCCGGGTCACACTTCCGGACTGAACGGAGGTGTTTGCAAAAGTGGTCACCCAATTTGTGTTTGGTCTCCCCAGTATAGAAGAAATCACATTGTGAGCAGCAAATACGGAAGTATGGGGTTGAAGGTGATTTAGAGCTTTGGATCAGAAATTGGCTAGCTGAAAGAAGACAGAGGGTGGTGGTTGATGGCAAATGTTCATCCTGGAGTTTAGTTACTAGTGGTGTACCGCAAGGATCTGTTTTGGGGCCATTGCTGTTTGTCATTTTTATAAATGACCTGGAAGAGGGTGTAGAAGGGTGGGTTAGTAAATTTGCAGATGACACTAAGGTCGGTGGAGTTGTGGATAATGCCGAAGGATGTTGTAGGGTACAGAGAGACATAGATAGGCTGCAGAGCTGGGCTGAGAGATGGCAAATGGAGTTTAATGCGGAAAAGTGTGAGGTGATTCACTTTGGAAGGGGTAACAGGAATGCAGAGTACTGGGCTAATGGGAAGATTCTTGTCAGTGTAGATGAGCAGAGAGATCTTGGTGTCCAGGTGCATAAATCCCTGAAGGTTGCTAACCAGGTTAATAGGGCTGTCAAGAAGGCATATGGTGTGTTAGCTTTTATTAGTAGGGGGGTCGAGTTTCGGAGCCACGAGGTCATGCTGCAGCTGTACAAGACTCTGGTGAGACCACACCTGGAGTATTGCGTGCAGTTCTGGTCACCGCATTATAGAAAGGATGTGGAAGCTATGGAAAGGGTGCAGAGGAGATTTACTAGGATGTTGCCTGGTATGGAGGGAAGGTCTTACGAGGAAAGGCTGAGGGACTTGAGGTTGTTTTCGTTGGAGAGAAGGAGGAGGAGAGGTGACTTAATAGAGACATATAAGATAATCAGAGGGTTAGATAGGGTGGATAGTGAGCGTCTTTTTCCTCGGATGGTGATGGCAAACACGAGGGGACATAGCTTCAAGTTGAGGGGTGATAGATATAGGACAGATGTGAGAGGTAGTTTCTTTACTCAGAGAGTAGTAAGGGCGTGGAATGCCCTGCCTGCAGCAGTAGTAGATTCGCCAACTTTAAGGGCATTTAAGTGGACATTGGATAGACACATGGATGAAAATGGAATAGTGTAGGTCAGATGGTTTCACAGCTCGGCGCAACATCGAGGGCCGAAGGGCCTGTACTGCGCTGTAATATTCTAATCTAATATATTAAATTGAAAGAAGTACAAGTAAATTGTTGTTTCACCTGGAAGGAATGTTTGGAGCCCTGGACGGTTGGAAAGCAGGAGGTAAATGGGAAGGTTTTGCATCTTCTGTACTTGCATGGAAAGGTGCTGCAGGAAGGGGAGGGGGAGTGGGTGATGGAGGAATGGACCAGGCTGTTGCAGAGGGAACAGTCCCTTCGGAATGCTGAAAGGGGAGGGGAGAGGAAGATATGTTTGGTGGTGGCATCACACTGGAGTTAGCAGAAATGGCAGAGGATGATACGTTGAATACAGAGGCTGGTGAGGTGGAAGGTGAGGACAAGGGGAACCCTATCATGATTCTGGGAGGGAGGGGAAAGGGTGAGAGCAGAAATGTGTGAAATGGAATGGACATGGTTGAGGACCCAGTCAACCCCAGTGGAGGGGGAATCCTCGGTTGATGGAAAAAGAAAGGCATATCTAAAGCGTTGGTATGGCTGCTGGTATCATTCGACCAGATGTAAATGAGACAGGGAAATTGAGAGGGAGAGTGGAAGAGAGTCCTCATAGGAGGCAGGGTGGGAGGAAGTGTAGTCAAGGTAGCTGTGGGAATCAATGGGTTGGTCGTGAATCTTGGTTGATAGCCTATCCCCAGAAATGGAGACAGAGAAATTGAGAAAGGGAAGGGAAGAGTCAGAGATGAACTGTGTGAAGATAAGAGAAGGGTAGAAACTGGAAGCAAAATTGATGAAGTTTTCCAGTTCACGACCAGAGCACAAAGTGGCACCAATACAGTCATCAATGTACCGGAAAAAGAGGTGAGGGAGGGGGCCTGATTTGGACTGGAACAAGGAATGTTCTACATTTCCCACGAGAAAGTAGGCATAACTGGGACCCATGGCAACACCCCTTATTTGAGGGAAGTGAGTGGAGTTAAAGGAAAAGTTGTTCAATGTGAGAACAAGTTCAGCCAGGCGGAGGAGGGTGGTGGATGGATGGGGACTGGTTGGGCCTCTGTTCAAGGAAGAAGTGGAGACCTCAGTTTGTCCAGGTGGGGGATGGAGGTGTAGAGATACTGGATGTCCACGATGAAAAGGAGATCATTAGGGAAACTGTTAACGTGGTGGAGGGCGTTGGAAGAAAAATAGAGTTGAAATAGGAAGAGATCAGTTCTGTAGGGAAAGCACAGGCTGAAACAATGGGTCTACCAGGGAAGTCCTGTTTGTAGATATTGGGAAGGAGGTAGAACAGGCTGTACAGTGTTAGGGAATGAATGTTGGGGGTCGTAGAGGGAGGATCTCCAGAGGAGATGAGGTCAGTGACAGTCCTGGATACAATGTCTTGAAGTTCAGTAATGAGGTCACAGTCCAGGGGGAGGTAAGAAGAAATGTCGGAGAGTTGTCATTCAGCCTCTGGCTATGTAGAGTTGGGCATGCCAGGTAATAACAGCACCACCTTTGTTGGTAGGTTTGACGACAATGGTAGGGTGGTACCTGAGCGAACAGAGTGCTGCAAGCTCAGAGGAAGATAGGTTAGAGTGAGTGAGGGGAGCAGAGAAATTGAGACAGCTGATGCCATGCCAGCAGTTCTCAGTGAAAAGATCTAGAAAGGGTAAGAGGCCAGGGGGAGGGGTCCAGGTGGAGGGAGAATACTGGAGATATGGCAAGTGGCGGGAAAGTGGAGTTGAATCCTAAGATCAGCCATGATCAATTTGAATGGTGGGGAAAGGCTCGATGGACTGTATGGTCTACTCCTGCTCCTATTTCTTGTGTTCTTGTGAGACAAGTAAAAGGGTCCACTGTGTGCCATAAGACTCTTGGATGAAGAATTGGCTGCATAGGAAACACCCTGACCACCATCTCTTTCAACTTCTCCAACTCCCCCACTGTCTCTGTCAGATTGCTTGTCCAACATCCAGTACTGGATGAGCAGATATTTCCTCCAACTAAATATTGGGAAGACCAAAGCCATTGTCTTCCATCCCAACCACAATCTCCAGTCCCGAGTCACCAACTCCATCCTTCACCCTGGCAACTGTCTGAGGCTGAACTAGACTTGTTGCAATATTGGTGTCACATGTGACCCCCAAGATCACATATCCACGCCATCATTAACACTGCCTAGTGCCAGCTCCATAATATCACCAGACGTTGCCCCTGCCTCAGCTCATCTGCTGCTGAAATCCTCATCTATATCTTTGTTACCTCTAGACTTGACTATTCCGATGCACTCCAGCTGGCCTCCCACATTCTACCCTCCATAAACTTGAGGTCACCCAAAACTCTGCTGCCTGTGTCCTAACTCACACCAATTCTATTTCACCCATGGTCCTTGTGCTCAATGGCCTATATTGGTTCCCAACTAAGGAACATCTCAATTTTAAAATTCTCATCCTTGCTTTCAAATCCCTGCATGACTTTGCCCATCCCTACCTCTAAAATCTCCTCCAACCTCATAATTATGACCCCATAGCTCCATAACTCTTCAATTCTGGCCTCTTGAGCATCCCCCATTTTAATCACTCCACCATTGTGCAGGAATATGGAATTAGAATAGTTGGGTGCTGGATGGCCAGCACAGACACGATGGGCCGGAGGGCCTGTTTCTGTGCTGTATAACTCTATGACTCTATGACAACCATACCTTCAGCTGTCAAGACCCTAACCTCTGGAATTCCCTCCCTAAACCTCTCTGCCTCTCTCCTTCTCTTTTGTTTTTGAAGATGCTCCTTAAAACCTACTCCTTTGCCCAAGCTTTAGTTATCTGCTGTACTATCCCCTTATGTGGGTCAAATTTTGTTTAATTTTCCTGTGTTTTTTAATGAGGTAACAGAGAGGGTTGATGAGGGTAATGCAGTTGATTTCTTGTACATGAACTTCCAAAAGCCATTTGATAAAGTGCCACATAACAGGCGTATCAGCAAAGTTAGAGCCCATGGAATAAAAGGGAAAGTGGCAGCATGGATACAAAGTTGGCTGAGTGAAAGGAATCAGAGGACTGGTGAACGGCTGTTTTCGGACTGGAAGAAGGCTTATTGTGGTGTTCCCTAGGGGTCAGTATTGGGACCACTACTTTTTCTTGATATATATATGAGCTGTGGCTGAATTGGTGGAACATTTAGCTCTGAGTTACAAGGTTTTGAGGTTAAGTCCCACTCTAGGACTTGAGCACAAAAATCAAGGCTGACACTGCGGTGTACTACTGAGGGAGTGCTGTACTGTCAGAGGTGCTGTCATTGGATGATATGTTAAAGCAAGGCCCCATCTGCCTGCTTAGTTGGATAGAAAAGATCCCACGGCACTATTTTGAAGATGTGCAGGGGAGTTATCCCCAATGTCCTGGCCAATTTTTATCACTTAATCAACATCACAAAAAACAGATTATCTGGTCATTATCAGATTGCTGTTAGTGGGAGCTTGCTGTGTGCAAATTGGCTGTCACAATTCCTGTATACAACAGTGACTTCCCTTCAAAAGTACTTCATATGCTGTAGAGCATTTTGAGATGTCCGGTGGTTGTGAAAAATGCTAAAGAAATGTAAGGCTTTGTTCTTTCCTTCTATATTAATGATTTCAATCCACTGTACTGGGTACAATTTCAAAATTTGCAGATGACACAAAACTTGGAAGTATTGTGAACTGTGAGGAGAATATATAGACTTCAAGAGGACATAGGCTGGTGGAATGGGCAGAAACGTGGCAGATGAAGTTTAATGCAGAGTGATCGATTTTGATAGAAAGAACAAGGAGAGGCAATATAAAACAAAGGGTGCAGGAGCAGAGGGACCTGGGGGTATATGTGCACAATTCATTGAAGGTGTCAGGACAGGTTGAGAAAGTGGTTAAAAAGGCATATGGGATCCTAGGCTTTATAAATCAAGGCATAGAGTACAAAAGCAAGGAAATTATGATGAACCTTCATATAACACTGGCTCGGCCTCAACTGGAGTATTGTGTCCAACTCTGGCACCACACTTTACGAAAAAAGTGAAGGCTTTAGCGAGGGTGCAGAAAGATTTATGAGAATGGTTCCAGGGAGGAGGGACTTCAGTTACGTGGATAGATTGGAGAAGCTGTAGCTGTTTTCCTTAGAGAAGAGAAGGTTGAGAGGAGATTTGATGGAGGTGTTCAAAATCGTGAGGGATCTGGACAGAGTAGATAGAGAGAAACTGTTCCCATTGGCGGAATGGTGGCGAACCAGAGGACACTGATATAAGGTGAATGGCAAAAGAACTAAATGCGACATGGGGAAAAATGTTTTACGCAGCGAGTGGTTAGGATCTGGAATGCATTGCCTGACAGTGTGGCGGAGGCAGACTCAATCAGAACTTTCAAAAGGGAATTGGATAATTATGTGAAGATAAAAAATTTACAGGGCTGCAGGGAAAGGGAAGGGTTGTGGGACTAGCTGAATTGCTCTTGCATGGAGAGCTGGCATGGACTCAAAGGGCTGAATGGCCTCCTTCTGTGCTGATTCTATGATTCTATAATGATCTTGTGAAGTGCCTTGGGACGTTTTACTATATTAGAGCTGTATGTTGTTGTCAATGGTGAGGGAGTGTATGGACTTCTTGGGCCTAAAGGGTACGATTGTAGGCTTATTTTTTGGATTCTATCTCACTCCTTTAAGCAAAGCCACAAGTCAAAGTGAAAATATCAACGTCATGGCATAAAGCTGAGTTATAATCAGAAGTCCATTCATTGTGCAAAATCAGAGGCAACCACACAGGATGTTTCGTGAGAAAATACATCGGTCCCCTCTGCACAGTCAAAATATAGATAATATTCAGGCAGATAATTAAAGAAATCAGACACAAAACAAATTTTACAGCTTGGCTGAATCATGGTACAATGCAGCAAATAAATCATTTGACCTGCTCAGCCAATGCAGCTGGATATCAGAGTAACAAAAGCCAGGAGCTCTGCAAAAAACAACGTTCTGTCACTTGAATTGGATTTATATCATCAATAACAAGGAAAATAATTCACAATCTCAGTCTGCAGCTTGTGTGTTAGGTTATGTTCCAGCTCCTGGGAATATATCATTTCTAAATACCACATTTGAGAATCATAGTAAGAAATAGCAAGTAATAGGAAGAAAAGGTAGCAAAGAAAGACTTGCATTTATATAGCACCTTACACATGTGACAGGACATTCCAATGTGGTTCACAATCAATGAATGCTTTTGAAATGGGGTTGGCATCCTTCCATATATGAAAGATGATGGACATGTAGCAAACAATCCATTTAGGTGGGGTGTCTTCCCTTGGTGCACCTTTGCTGATGGCTGTGAAGGCCAATCCTTGAGAGGCAGGTTCTGCCATAAGTACTGCACATGAAGCTGACAAGTGACGCTGTGAGTTGTTGTTTTTGACGTTGGCGCCTGTTGCCAAGCTGCTGTAGTAACTGGTCATCGTGGTTGTGCACACAAGTCCACAGGATGTGTCGTGATTTCCCTCTTTCGCCATTTAGGGCCTTCATGTCACATTTACAAGCATCCTTGAAGCAGAGCTTTCGCCGCCCCACTGGTCATCTGGCCACGGCTACCTCACCATACAGAAGGTCCTTGGGTATGTGACCATCTTCCATCCTGCAGACATGTCTGATCCATCGAAGCCGCCTCTGTTTGATTAGTGCCAACACACTTGGGAGCTCTGCCTTTGTGCGGACTGCTGCATTTGTGATTTTGTCCTGCCAGGATATACCCATAATGCACCACAGACAGTGAAGATGGAAATTATTGAGCTTCTTTTCCTGGTACCTGTAAATCACCCATGTTTCACAGCCATACAGCAAGGTGCTGAGAACACAGGCCTTACAAACCATCAGCTTGGTCTTCAGGGTCAGCTTAGTGTTATCCTATGCGCATTTCGCGAGTCGGCCAAAGGTGGCAGCTGCTTTCCCTATGTGTGTATCAATTCTTCCTGAACACCATCCAGGACAAAGCAACCCCCTTGATTGGCACCCCATCCACCACTTTCAACATTCACTCCCTTCACCACCAACGCATAGTGGCAGCAGTGTGTACCATATATAAGATGCACTGCAGCAACTCAGCAAGTCTCCTTCAACAGGATCTTCCCAACCCGTGACCTCTGCCACCTAGAAGGACAAGGGCAGCAGATGCATGGGAACACCACCACCTGCAAGTTTCCCTCGAAGCTACACACCATCCTGACTTGGAACTATATCACCGTTCCTTCACTGTCGCTGGGTCAAAATCCTGGAACTCCCTTGCTAACAGCACTGTGGGTGTATCTACCCCACATGGACTGCAGCGGTTCAAGAAGGCAGCTCACCACCACCTTCCCAAGGGCAATTAGGGATGGGTAATAAATGCTGGCCTAGTCAGCAATGCCACATCCCGTGAAAGAATAAAAAACGCTCTGCATCAAGGGACAGACTGTAGTCAAGTGCAGTCACTGTTGTAATGTAGGAAACGCAGCCAATTTGCACACAGCAAGATCCCACTAACAGCAATGTGATAATGACCAGATAATCTGTTTTTGTGATGTTGATTGAGGGATAAATATTGGCCCGGACACTGCGGAGAACATGAAAATATCCTCTTCTCTTCTTCAAAATAGTACCATGGGATCATTTCTGTTCACCTGAAAGAACAGATGGAGCCTCAGTTTAACATGGCACCTCTGACAGTGCAGCACTCCTTCAATACTGGCACTGGAGTGTCAACCTAGATCTTTCTGCTTAAGTGGGACCTGAATCTACAAACTTCTGACACAGAGGCAAGAGTGCTACCCACTGAGGCACAGGACTGAAGAAGACCATTCGGCCCATTGAGTCTGTGCCTGCCCTTTCAAAGAGCAATCCAGCTAGTCCCACTCCCCTGCTTTTTCCCCATATCCCTGTAATTATTTTCTTCTTCAAGAATTTATTCAATTTCCTTTGGCAGTTTAATATTGATTCTGTACCATTACTCTATCAGGCAGTGCATTCCAAATCCTAACCATTTGCTGCATAAAAAGCTTTGTCCTCATGTCGCATCTGATTCTTTTGTTAATCACCTTAAATCTGTGTTCTCTGGTTATCGACTGATACAGTTTCTCTTAAAACATAGCAAAAGCAGAGTATTCTGGGATGGGTGGAAATGTACAATGCAAAATATGAGGGGTTTGGATAGATGCACGAGCCCATTATATACTATCTACACCCAAAGTACCTCAAAACTACTGATGCTGGAAATCTGAAATAAAAACAAAAAAAATGGTTAACACTCAGCAGGTCAGGCACCAACTGTGGAGAGAGAAACATAGTTAACATTTCAGGTCAGTGACCCTTCATCAGAACTGGACAAAAAGTTAGGGATGTAACAGATTTTAAACAAGTACAGAGGCCTTGAAGATCAAAGGGGAAGTTTTGTGAAAGAGTGGAAGGCAGGAGAGATTAAATGACAAAAGGGATGATGGTGCAAGGCAAGAGGAGATGGTAATGATACAAGAAAAGAAACAAAAGAGGGATCGTGAGGAGGTGTAAATGGGGCTATCAGAATCATTACCAACAGCTGCCATCTGAAAAAATGGGCCCAATGTCCCTTACCTGTCTCTATTTTGTTACATGTTATCCCAGTTCCTAGAATGGTGCCAGGGAAGAGAGACTTCAATTACATGGAGAGACTACAGAATATCATACAATATATCATAGAATTTTGCCTGTGTGGCTCTTCAGTGGGGCAATGTAATTAATCCCCCCACTTTCTCTTTCCCCATAACCCTGCAATTTACTCCCTACAAGTATTTATCCAGTTCATTTTTGAAAGTTACTATTGAATCTGCTTCCAACGCCCTTTCAGGCAGCACGTTCCAGATCACAACAACTCACTGTGTAAAATGTTTCATCACGTTGCATTTTCTCCACCCAACTGAAGTCCCTCATTCCCGGTCCCAATCTCATAAATCTTCTCTGCACCCTCTCTAAGGCGTTACCATCCTTTCTGAAGTGTGGTGCGCAGAATTGAACATAAATTATGTCACATAATATTCCAGCAAGGGTTGTTCTCCTTGGAACGGAGACAGTTTAAGGGAGATTTAATTGAGATGCTCAAAATTATGAAGGGCTTTGACAGAGTAAATAAGGAGGAACTGTTTCCACTGGTCGGAGTATGAGTAACCAGAGGACACAGATTTGAGGTAAGAACCGGAGAGGGAGATGAGCTGAAATCTTTTTCATGCGGCAAGATCTGAAGTGTGGTGCCTGAAAGGGTGGTGGAAGCAGATTCAATAGTAGCTTTCAACTGCGAACTGGATAGATATTTGCAGGAGGAAAATTTGCAGGGCTATGGGGAAAGAGCAGGTGAGTGGGACTAATTGGACGGCTCTTTCAAAGAGCTGGCGCAGGCACGATGGGCTGAATAGCCTCCTGTGCTGTATGATTCCATGAAGTTGCGTTCCATTCACTTGCTAAGTAGCACTGGTGCAACTGATGACTGGCATCATATCAGCACCTGGCCAATTATCGCAATGTCAGCTGTCTTGCCTGAAAGATGGATGATCGGGTGGAGTGTTGGGAGAATGAGCCCTGGCACTTTGTACACCTTACCCTGTGCTGGGAACATTTCCTGCCTTCTTCGTCACGGAGCCTCATGCCCAGCCAAGGCTGCTGCAGGATGGTGCTGTATGTGGACATGTAGCTATGTTAAAACATTGAAAAGTAGCTTTATCTCTTCCTAAATAAGCAATCAGAAGTGGAAATTCAGCAGTATCACTGCCGTGAAAATGTAACCACCAGTAATTACTCACGGGTGCTGTGCACTCCATCCCATGATAACAGAACTTAGCCTACTGCAGGCAAATTTACTGATTCCCAATAACGTCTGCAAATACATCTTAGGAAAGAAACTGGAATCAAAGTAATGCACAAAGGGATGACAAATCTGTTAGCATATTCTCCATGTCTTGGCCCCCTGTTTAAGCTTGCCAATTGTTTCATGAAAATGAAGGCACTCAGGAAAATAACCTTAAAGAAATCTGAAACGTTAACGCTGTTTCTCTCGCCACAGATGCTGCCGGACCTGCTGAGTATTTCCAGCATTTCTTGTTTTTATTTGAGATTTCCAGCATCTGCAGTATTTTGCTTTTATCTTAAAGAAATCTTACTTTGTGGTGGATCTTCCTTCAATCTCCCTCCATCCCCTCTACCCTCCCTATCTCTGTAACCTCCTCCAGCCTACAACGGGAATTCTGTGCTCCTCCAATTCTCTTGTGCATCCCACATTTTCATTGCTCCACCATTGGCGGCTGTGCCTTCAGCTGCTTGAGCCTAAGCTCTGGAATTCCCTTCCTAAACCTCTCCGCCTCTCTCTCCTCCTTTAAGATTCTCCTTAAAACCTACCTCTTTGACCAAGCTTTTGGTCATCTCCTTATAGAGTCATAAAAGCACAGAAGGAAGCCATTAGGCCCATCAAGTCCATGCCGGTTCTCTGCAGAACAATCCAGTCAGTCCCATTTCCCCGCTGTATCCCAGGAATGCCGTAAGTTTATTTTTCGAAAGTGCCCATCCAACTTCCTTTTGAAATCATTTATTGTCTCCGCTTCCACCACCCTCGTAGGGAGCGAGTTCCAGGTCATTACCACTCGCTGCGTAAAAAAGTTCTTCATCACATCCCTCTGCATCTCTTGCCCTAAACCTTAAATCTGTGTCCCCTAGTCCTTGTACCATCAGTAAATGGAACAGCTTTTCTTGGTCTAACTTATCCAAAACTGTCAGGTTCCTGTACCCCTCCATCAAATCTCCCGTCAATCTCTTTTGCTCCAAGGAGAACAATCCTAGCTTCTCCAACTTAATTTTGGAGCTAAAATCCCTCATCCTTAGTTGCATTCTGGTAAATCTCCTCTTCACCCTCTCAAGGACCCTTACATCCTTCCTAAAGAGTGGTGACCGGAATGGGACTTAATATGGGGTGATGGTGGTGGAGTGAAAATGTCACTAAGCCAGTAATCCAGAGGACCAGTCTAATGCCCTGGAGACATGGGTTCAAACCCCAGCCATGGCTGCTGGTAGAATTTAAATTCAATTAATTAATAGTAAGTCTGGAATTAAAAGTTAGTCTCAGTAATGGTGCCATGAAGCTTTCATCTATTTTCATCAAATCCCATTTGGTTCATTAATGGCTTTAGGGAAGAAAATCTGTTATCTTACCTTGTCTGGCCTATGTGTGACTCCAGACACACAGCAATGTGGTTGACTCTTAACTGCCCTCTGAAATGGCCTAACAAGCCATTCAGTTGTCAAGGGCAATTATGGATGGGCAACAAATGTTTGCCAGCAATGCTCACATCCCATGAAAGAATAAAAAACGTTCTAGTTGTGGCCTAGCCAGAGCTTTATAAAGGGTCAGTATAGCCTTCCTGCTTTTGTACTCAATTCTTCTATTTATGAAGCCCAAGATCACATATGCTTTACCAACCACTCTCTCAATATGTCCTGCCACCTTTAAAGATTTATGCACATTAACCCACAAGTCCCTCTGTTGCTGCACATTCTTTAGAACTGTACTATTTAGTCTATATTGCCTCTCCCTATTCCTTCTGCCAAAATGCATCATCTCACACTTGTCTGCATTAAATTCCATCTGCCACTTGTCTGCACATTCTGCTAGCCTATCTATGCCCTGGTGCAGTCGATTTGTATCATACTCACTGTCTGCCATACCTCCAAGATTGGTATCACCAGCAAATTTTGAAACTTTACTCTGTATTCCAATATGCAAGTCATTAATGCTTATCAAAAAAGGCAGTGGTCCCAGCACTGACCCTTGGGGATCACCTCTGTCTACCATCCTCCAGTCTCAAAAAAAACCATTTACCACGACTCACTGTTTTCTGTCCTTAAGCCAATTTTTTATCCAATTGGATACTGACCCTCCTATTCCATTTTATGTGGTACTTTGTCTTGGTGTCAAGCTCCCGTGAAGCACCCTGGGATGTCTCACTATATTAAAGCTGCTAAATAAATGCAAGTTGTTGCTATTGTTGATTCACCGTGCAGTTTTCAGGCAGTTTTGGGACGTGAAACATAGAAAATAGGAGCAGGAGTAGGCTATTCAGCCCTTCGAGCCTGATCCGCCATTCATTATGATCATGGCTGATCATCCAACTCAGTAACCTGTTCCCGCTTTTGCCCCATATTCTTTGATCCCTTTCGACCCAAGAGCTATATCTAACTCCTTCTTCAAAACATACAATGTTTTGGCCTCAACTGCTTTCTGTGGTAACGAATTCCACAGGCTCACCACTCTCTGGGTGAAGAAATTTCTCCTCATCTCAGTCCTGAAAGGTTTACCCCGTATCCTTAGACTATGACCCCTGGTTCTGGACTCCCCCACCATCAGGAACATCCTTCCTGCATCTACCCTGTCAAGTCCTGTTAGAATTTTATAGGTTTCTATGAGATTCCCCCCTCACTCTCCTGAACTCCAGCGAATATAATCCTAACCGACTCAATCTCTCCTCATATGTCAGTCCCGCCATCCCAGGAATCAGTGTGGTAAAACCTTCGCTGCACTCCCTTATAACAAGGACATCCTTCCGCAGATAAGGAGACCAAAACTGCACACAATATTCCAGGTTTGGCCTCACCAAGGCCCTGCATAATTGCAGCAAGACATCCTTGCTCCTGTACTCGAATCCTCTCGCTATGAAAGCCAACATACCATTTGCCTTTTTTACCGCCTGTTGCACCTGCATGCTTACGTTCAGCAACTGGTGTACGAGAACACCCAGGCCTCATTGCATATTCCCCTCTCTCAGTTTATAGCTGTTCAGATAATAATCTGCCTTCCTGTTTTTGCTGCCAAAGTGGATAACCTCACATTTATCCACATTATACTACACCTGCCATGCATTTGCCCACTCACTGAACTTGTCCAAATCACCCTGAAGCCTCTCTGCATCCTTCTCACAACTCACCACCATCCCAGCTCAATAAAATGGAACAGTAAGGACTACGTCTCAATTCCCTCAGTAAGAAATGGTGCCAAGGAGAGGGTGCAGAGGAGGTTCACCAGGATGTTGCCTGGTATGGAGGGCGCTAGCTATGAAGAGAGGTTGAGCAGATTAGGATTATTTTCATTAGAAAGACGGAGGTTGAGGGGGGACCTGATTGAGGTGTACAAAATCATGAGAGGTATAGACAGGGTGGATAGCAAGAGGCTTTTTCCCAGAGTGGGGGTTTCAATTACTAGAGGACACGAGTTCAAAGTGAAAGGGGAAAAGTTTAGGGGGGATATGCGTGGAAAGTTCTTTACGCAGAGGGTGGTGGGCACCTGGAACGCATTGCCAGCGGAGGTGGTAGATGCAGGCACGATGGAGTCTTTTAAGATGTATCTAGACAGATACATGAATGGGCAGGAAGAAAAGAGATACAGAACCTTAGAAAATAGGCGACATGTTTAGAGAGAGGATCTGGATCGGCGCAGGCTTGGAGGGCCGAAGGGCCTGTTCCTGTGCTGTAATTATCTTTGTTCTTTGTTCTTTGTTCTTTTTAAAAAACAGAGCCACTGGCCTTTGACCCCACCACACTCAAACCTTTCACCTTATATTTTCCTCTCTTTTCCATCCCCATCTGCATGAACGTATCGCATGTGCATGCTAGCATGGGTGCGTCATATATCCGTAGGCGTTAACCAAATTAGAGTTAAGTTTAAATTTGAATAAATTTCACTTTTCTCCTTTAAACCGAAGAAAGCCTGTTTGTGCTCATTTCTTTGCCTTATAATTGAAAAGATGTGAACAAGGATACACAAAGGGGGAGCTCAAAACACAGTGTGTTTAAAATTGAACCCTGTTACAGTAAGACCAGGTGAAGAGAGTAAAAAGACCCCGAGACGCATTTCTCACCTGGTCATAACTCTAATTTGTTCTCATATTTGAACATCTCTCTTTTTTTTAGTCATCCTTTCCTGGTTTTAAAAATGTATCCAATCTTCTGGCCTATCACTAATCTCCGCAGCAGTGTACATCTTTTCTTTCAATTTGATACAATCCTTAAATTCCTTAGTCAGCCATGGATGGTACATCCTTCTCACAGAGTCTTTCTTTCTCACTGGGATGCATCTTTCTTGAGAGTTATGAAATATCTCCTTAAATGTCGGCCACTGCTTATGTCGAAGAATGAGAGGTGATCTCATTGAAATATACAAAATACTTAAAGGGATAGACGGGGTAGATGCAGGTAAGATGTTTCCCCTGGTTGGGGAGTCTAGAACCAGGGGACACAATTTCACAATAAGGGGGAAGCCACTTAGCACACAGATGAAGAGAAATTTCTTTACTCAGAGGGTTGTGAATCTTCGGAATTCTCGACCCCAGAGGGCTGTGGAACCTCAGTCATTGAGTATGTTTAAAGCAGAGATTGACAGATTTCTAAATACCAATGACATAAGGGGGTATGAAGATAATGTTGATGGAAGAAATGTGATGTAAGGTGTCATCAACAGTGCCATCAAGCGGCACTTGCTTAGTAATAAACTACTCAGTGACACTCAGTTTGGGTTCCGCCAGCGCCACTCAGCTCCTGACCTCATTATAGTCTTGGTTCAAACATGGACAAAATAGCTGAACTCAAGAGGTGAGGAGAGAATGACTGCCCTTGACACCAAGGCAGCATTTGATCGAGTATGGCATAAAGGAGCCTTAGCAAAACTGAGGTCAATGGGAATCAGGGGGAAATCTCTCCGCTGGTTGGAGTCATACCTAGCGCAAAGATGGCTGTGATTGTTGGAGGACAATCATCTCAGCTCCAGGACATCACTGCAGGAGTTCTTCAGGGTAGTGTCCTAGGCCCAACCATCTTCAGCTGCTTCATCAATGATCTTCCTTCAGTCATAAGGTCAGAAGTGGGGATGTTCACTGATGATTGCACAATGTTCAGCATCATTAGCGACTCCTCAGATACTGGAGCAGTCCGTGTAGAAATGCAGCAAGACCTGGACAATATCCAGCTTGGGCTGATAAGTGGCAAGTAACATTCGCAACACACAAGTGCCAGGCAGTGATCATCTCCAACAAGAGAGAATCTAACCATCTCCCCTTGACATTCAATGGCATTACAGTTGCTGAATCCCCCACTACCAACATCCTAGGAACTACCATTGATCA
This sequence comes from Heterodontus francisci, assembly GCF_036365525.1. NCBI lineage: Eukaryota > Metazoa > Chordata > Chondrichthyes > Heterodontiformes > Heterodontidae > Heterodontus > Heterodontus francisci. The sequence goes on along the minus strand of NC_090375.1, from coordinate 13,750,338 downwards.
GAAACTGAACTGGAGTCTTCTTCTTCTTCTTCTTTGGCCTCCTTGTCTCGAGAGACAATGGGTAACGCCTAGAGGTGGTCAGTGGTTTGTGGAGCAGCACCTGGAGTGGCTATAAAGGCCAATTCTAGAGTGACAGACTCTTTCACAGGCGCTGCAGATAAAATTGGTTGCCGGGGCTGTTACACAGTTGGCTCTCTCCTTGCGCTTCTGTCTTTTTTCCTGCCAACTGCTAAGTCTCGTCGACTCGCCACACTTTAGCCCCACCTTTATGGCTGTCTGCCAGCTCTGGCGATCGCTGGCAACTGACTCCCACGACTTGTGGTCAATGTCACACGACTTCATGTCGCGTTTGCAGACGTCTTTAAAGCGGAGACATGGACGGCCGATGTCTGATACCAGTGACAAGCTCGCTGTACAATGTGTCCATGGGGATCCTGCCATCTTCCATGCGGCTCACATGGCCAAGCCATCTCAAGCGCCGCTGGCTCAGTAGAGTGTATATGCTGGGGATGTTGGCCGCCTCGAGGACTTCTGCGTTGGAGATATGGTCCTGCCACCTGATGCCAAGGATTCATGGAGGAAGCGATGATGGAATGAGTTGAGACATCGCTCTTGGCTGACATACGTTGTCCAGGCCTCGCTGTCGTAGAGCAAGGTACTGAGGACACAGGCTTGAAACACTCGGACTTTTGTGTTCTGTGTCAGTGCGCCATTTTCCCACACTCTCTTGGCCAGTCTGGACATAGCAGTGGAAGCCTTTCCCATGCGCTTGTTGATTTCTGCATCTAGAGACAGGTTGCTGGTGATAGTTGAGCCTAAGTAAGTGAACTCTTGAACCACTTCCAGATCATGGTCACCAATATTGATGGATGGAGCATTTCTGACGTCCTGTCCCATGATGTTCGTTTTTTTGAGGCTGATGGTTAGGCTAACTTCATTGCAGGCAGCCGCAATCCTATCGATGAGTCTCTGCAGACACTCTTCAGTGTGAGATGTTAATGCAGCATTGTCAGCAAAGAGGAGTTCTCTGATGAGGACTTTCCGTACTTTGGTCTTCGCTCTAAAACGGGCAAGGTTGACCAACCTGCCCCCTGATCTTGTGCTGAGGAAAATTCCTTCTTCTGAAGACTTGAACATATGTGAGAGCAGCAGTGAGAAGAAGATCCCAAACAGTGTAGGTGCGAGAACACAGCCCTATTTTTTTTTTTATTCATTCATGGGATGTAGCCGTCACTGGCCAGGCCAGCATTTATTGCCATCCTTAATTGCCCTTGAGAAGGTGGTGGTGAGCTGCCTTATTGAACTGCTGCAGTCCATGTGGGGTAGGTACACCCACAATGCTGTTAGCAAGGGAGTTCCAGGATTTTGACCCAGCGACAGTGAAGGAACGGTGGTATAGTTCCAAGTCAGGATGGTGTGTGACTTGGAGGGAAAGTTGCAGGTGGTGGTGTTCCCATGCATCTGCTGCCCTTGTCCTTCTAGGTGGTAGAGGTCGTGGTTTTGGAAGGTAGGGTGGTGGTGGTGTAGTGGTAATGTCACTGGGCTAATGGCCTAGGCTAATCCTCTGGGGTCATGGGTTTGAATTCCACCATGGCAGATGGTGAAATTTGAATTCAATTAATAAATCTGGAATTAAAAGCTCGTCTAATGGTGACCACGTAGCCATTGTTGTAAAAACCCATCTGGTTCACTAATGTCCTTTGCAGAAGAGAGTCTGCTGTGCTTACCTGGTATGTGAGAAGGAAAGCCTTAGATTACAGGACGATATAGATGGGCTGGTAAAATGGGCGGAGCAGTGGCAAATGGAATTTAATCCTGAGAAGTGTGAGGTGATGCATTTTGGGAGGACTAACAAGACAAAGGAATATACAATGGATGGTAGGACCCTAGAAAGTGCAGAGGGTCAGAGGGACCTTGGTGTACTTGTCCATTGATCACTGAAGGCAGCAGCAGAGGTAGGTAAGGTGGTTAAGGAAGGCAAATGGGACACTTGCCTTTCTAAGTCAAGGCATAGCATATATGAGCAGGGAGGTTATGATGGACCTGTATAAAATGCTAGTTAGGCCACAGCTGGGCTATTGTGTACAGATCTGGTCACCACACTATAGGAAGGCTGTGATTGCATTGGAGAGGGTGCAGAGGAGATTCACCAGGATGTTGCCTGGGCTGGAGCATTTCAGCTTTGAAGAGAGACTGAAAAGGCTAGGGTTGTTTTCCTTAGAGCAGAGAAGGCTGAGGAGGGACCTGATTGAGGTATACAAAATTATGAGAGGGGTAGATAGGAAGAGACTTTTTCCCTTAGCAGAGGGGTCAATAACCAGGGGACATAGATTTAAGGTAAGGGGCAGGAGGTTTAGAGGAGATTTGAGGAAATATTTTTTCACCCAGAAGGTGGTTGGAATCTGGAACACAGTGCCTGAACGGGTGGTAGAGACAGGAACCCTCACAACATTTAGGAACTATTTAGATGAGCACTTGAAACTCCATAACATACAAGGCTACGGGCCAGGTGCTGGAAAACGGGATTAGAATAGATAGGTGCTTGATGGCCGGCACGGACATAATGGGCTGTATAACTCTATGACTCTATTGGCCACATTACGAAAAGTGATGTATCAAGATACAAAAGTAGCAATGTTACCATCTGTTCTCACAAGTAATGTTTACTCAAAAATTAATAATTTTATCAAACTCTGCTATCGTCAATCTCTTTTTTAAAATAATGAACTTCATTTACAAGCAACAAAGAAAGGCTTGCATTTATATAGCAACTTTCAGAACCTCAGGGTGCCCCAAAGTGCTTTACAGCCAATGAAATACGTGTGAAGTGCAGTCACTGTTGTAATGTAAGAGCCAGGGCAGCCAATTTGCGCACAGCAAGTTCCTACACGCAACAATGTGATAATAACCAGATTATCTGTATTTGTTGTGTTGGTTGGATGGTAAATATTGGACAAGACACTTGGGAGAACACACCTGCTCTTCTTCCAATGGTGCCATGGGTTGTTTTCACCCACCTGAGGGGCAGATTGTTTTAATGCCGCATCTGAAAGATGGCACCTCTGACAGTGCAGCACTCCCTCAGTGCTGTATTGTGATTGTGAGTCTGTGGTAAGGGGCTCGAACCCACAACCTGTTGACTGAGAGGCAAGGATGCTGCCCACTGAACCATGGCTGGCATGAGATTTATCAATTTATAACCTTGGTGGAGATTTTTTACTTTGAATACATGCCAGGTGGGTGATCAGATGACTGATCGAGCTGCCAGCTCGAGGTCATTGGTGAGAGGCCCGAACTGTTTCCAATGCTCGTGAACTCTGAGTGCTGAACCAGTGCTTGTCAGTGGTTTACTGGTTAGATGTGAAGGAATTCTAACGGAGAGTTTGTGGGGGCAATTGTCAGGATGGGGGCAGATGTGAAGGACATGGCAGCAAGCCGAAGGATTTTTCTGGGGCTGATATAAAGATTTACACGCTCTCTTAGTGTTAGTTGTGGCTTCTTGGGCAGTACCTTGCCTCCATGACACAAAGTCTGGGGTTCATGTCCCATTGCAGAACAATCTAGACTGAGACTGCAATACAGCACTGACGGAGTGCTGCACTGTTGCAGGTGACATCTTTTGTATGATGCAAAAGATCCCATCCTATTATCTCAAAGAAGAGCAGAGGAGTTCTCACCATTGTCCTGGAGCAAATATTTATCCCTCAACCAATATCACTAAAAAAAGGCAATTAGGAGCTCATTCTCACCTTGCCATTAGTTGGAGCTTGCCTTGAGCAAATTGTGTTCTGCGTTTCCTACATGACAACATTAATTGGCTGTTAAGTGCTTTGGAATGTCCTGAGGTCATGAAAAATGCTGTATAAATGTTAATTATTTCTTTACCAGGCTCAACAACAATCAGTGCAAGAGAATTTCTGGCCACGTTTCCTGAACGGTCTAAGCAGTGGTCCCTTTAAGAGCCCTTGCTTGAACTGCACAATATGTGGTATCATTGAGCAGAGCATCCCTTCCCACTACTCCATCCATCTTGAGTCAGAAGGTTCTGGATTGAAGTCCCACTCCAGGACTTGAGCACAAATATCAAAGAGGACACTCCAGTGCAGTACTGAGGGAGTGCTGCACTGTTGGAGGTGCTGCTGGAGACATTAAACTGAGAACCTGTCTGCCCTCTGAGGCGAGCTTAAAAAAATCTCATGGCACTATTTTGAAGTGCAGAGGAGTTCTCCCTGGTGTCCTGGCCAATATTTATCCTTTTACAAACATCACAGAAACAGATCATCTGGTCATTATCAAAACAAAAGCAAAATATTTTTACACAATGAGTGGTTCAGATTTGGAATGCACTGCCTGATAAGTGGGTGAGTTAGAAACAGATTCAATAGTCACCTTCAAAAGGGAGTTGTGTTATTCTCCTCTTGACATTCGAAGGCATTACCATCGCTGAATCCCCCACCATCAATATCCTGGGGGTTACCATTGACCAGAAACTGAACTGGAGTAGCTATGTAAATATCATGGCTGCAAGAGCAGGTCAGAGGCTGGGAATTCTGCAGCGAGTAACTCACCTCCTGAGTCCCCAAAGCCTTCCCACCATCTACAAGGCACAAGTCAGGAGTGTGATGGAATACTCTCCACTTGCCTGGATGGGTGCAGCTCCAACAACACTCAAGAAGCTCGACACCATCCAGGACAAAGCAGCCCGCTTGATCCGCTCCCTCCACCACCGACGCACAGTGGCAGCAGTGTGTACCATATACAAAAGGGCTCACCAACCTTTTCTTTAGTGAGAGCTACATCTAATAAATGAAAAATATCATGAGCTACTTAAATATATATTGAAAAAATATGGATAGATAAATGCTAACTAAATATGTAGCTATTATCATTACATTATAATATATTTAATATGAAGGAAAACTGATCTTTATTTCAGTGTGATACTTGACATTGCATGCAAGTCTGATCAAGAGATCACTGTACGTGTTGGTGTCCAGAAGCCCAGCAGCTTCATTGAGTGGTTGGTGTCCGTTCAGCAATGTCATCTCCCCTGGAATCTACCTCCCCTTGACACTCTCACATCGGAACTTGTTGGGCCGTACAGGACTCAAAAGTACGTGGGGTTAAACCCAACAGCTTCTCCTCCATCTCCACTCCAGCTCAAACTGATGCAACAAAGAAAAACCTGCACAGGAGGCCATGGACTGAATTCTGCAGCCAACACCCACCCTGAAAAAACTGGCTGTGTTTCTCGACTCAGTTCTGTGAGCAGTACTTGCAATAAAACAAATGCAAGATACTGCGGATGCTGGAAATCTGAAATAAAAGGAGAAAAAGGGAGAAATGCTCAGCAGGTCAGGCAAAATCTCTGGAGAGAGAAACAGAGGCACATTGAGCCGCCAGAGCCTGCAGCCTGGAACTCGGAGTGGGAGAAGGGGGAAGAATGAGGAAAAGCAACATAGTCCAACACTCACAGCAACCTACAATCCATCTACATTACCGGGATGGGGAGACAGAGTTTAGAAACATTCACCAAGACGACTCCAGTAAGACATCCCAGGAGGAAAAGGGGGAACAGTGTGCGTACCTGCCCTGATATCCCCCTCCCCAGGCCTGTCAGACAAACACCCCCCACTCCTCCCAGTCCACAGCTCAGCCTAGCAGCTTGCAGCTTGCTGCACCTTGAGCCAGCCCTCCCCAGGTGTGGCCCAGTCCAAAGGGAGTCTTTGTGGAAACAGTTAGTGCGAGAGGGGGGACCTCCTGTCCTGTGCTGTGTCCCAAGTGGCACCTCCCTCCCTCCCCTCCTCCAGGCCCCTTTATAACTGAGATAAGTTTCCTTGAACATTTTAGTGTTTGTGTTACAGTTCATTAATCCCTAATTCCTGAAAAAGAGCTGGAAATCTGGCGGTCGTTAACCCCGGGCCTGTGACTGGGAGAAACCCCGCAGCTGCTGCCCCATTCAATGCAAACGCGGGACCGGGAGCTTCTTACTGGGGGTGTTGAGGCCTATACTGGGTGTTTCTCAAGCCTCCCCACCCATCGGCTATGCACTTGGCAGTTTCTCATCTGCTGCAGATCTGACACAACTGCCTCTGTCCAGTCCAGCACCTGCACTGCACATGCTGCAGTTACAGCCCGGCACCATTCACGCTCCAGTTACAGCCCGGCACCATTCATGCTCCAGTTACAGCCCGGCACCATTCATGCTCCAGTTACAGCCCGGCACCATTCATGCTCCAGTTACAGCCTGGCACCATTCATGCTCCAGTTACAGCCCGGCACCATTCATGCTCCAGTTACAGCCTGGCACCATTCATGCTCCAGTTACAGCCCGGCACCATTCATGCTCCAGTTACAGCCCGGCACCATTCATGCTCCAGTTACAGCCTGGCACCATTCATGCTCCAGTTACAGCCCGGCACCATTCATGCTCCAGTTACAGCCCGGCACCATTCACGCTCCAGTTACGGCCCGGCACCATTCATGCTCCAGTTACAGCCCGGCACCATTCATGCTCCAGTTACAGCCTGGCACCATTCATGCTCCAGTTACAGCCTGGCACCATGCACGCTCCAGTTACAGCCCGGCACCATTCATGCTCCAGTTACAGCCCGGCACCATGCACGCTCCAGTTACAGCCTGCAAGCTACTCAAACACTGTCAGCAAGCTGCCAGTAGCTTGCGGTTGATGTGTTGGAGAACCTTGATCTACAAGATGCACTGCAGCAACTCACCAAGGCTCCTTCAACAGCACCTTCCAAACCCTCAACCTCTACCACCTAGAAGGACAAGGGCAGCAAATGCATGGAAACACCACCACCTGCAAGTTCCCCTCCAAGCCACACACCATCCTGACTTGGAACTATATCGCTGTTCCTTCACTGTCGCTGGGTCAAAAACCTGGAACTATCTTCCTAACAGCACTGTGGGTGTGCCTGCAGCAGTTCAAGAAGGCAGCTCACCACCACCTTCTCAAGGGCAATTAAGGATGGGCAACAAATGCTGGCCTTGCCAGCGATACCCACATCCTGTGAACAAATAAAAAAACTTGAAAGAAACAAAACTGCAGGGATCTGGCGAAAAAGCAGGGAGTGGGACTGAGGGTAAATGCTCTTTGAAAGAGCTGGCACAAACCTGACGGGATGAATGGCCTCCTTGTGTGCTCTACTATTCTATGAATCTATGATGGTTGCATCAGGATCCTACAACTGAGTGTAGAGGACTGATTTGCTTGTTACAAATAGGCACAGAGCAGTAGGCTCTGCACCATGATTCTCAAGATATTTTCACCACACTCCCATCAGGGAGATTCTCCCAAAATCGGGGCCCTGAAACCCTGTTCCATTTGTCACATTTTCCAGTTCTGGCAAAGGGTCCCAGACCTGGAGCGTTAACTCTTGATTCTCTCTCTCTCCCCACAGATGCTACCTGACCTGCAGAATGGTTCCAGCATTCTCTTTTTATATTTTCAGATTTCCAGCACTCACTGTGTTTGCTTTTTGTCTTTGGAATGCTGTTTGCTAATTTAAAGTTATGTCCCTTTCCTAAAGGCTGACATCATCTTATGTCAGTTCGACAACAGATATAATTTGGATTTGATTTCTTCTGGGAAGCTGTATGACGAAGGCCAGTTGGAAATAATCCCGTGATCACTTCACTGCACATACTCAATATCTACATTAATTATGCAGCAATTAGTTTCTTCAGAGCAATATGCTTATTTTCTTGCCAACAGTCGGAATGATTTGTAGCGTATCATCCTGTCGGAGGCTGTGACTGAGTGGGAAATGCGAATGGGGCTTTGAGAATTGTCACAATTGTCGCTAAACACATCCTTGGCTTTATCTGTGTTCCTGTCTAGGAAGGGAACAGAATAACACAGTTCACTGATTTTGAAGAGATGAGCAATGCTGCAAAAGTATTAATTTTTACAAAATAACATTGGATTTTCTTTGCAGATGAATTGACAGCAGTCAGGTGTCAGCTGTGACTCAGTGGGTAGCATTCTCACTCCAGAGTCAGCTGGTTGTGGCTTCAAGTCCCACTTCAGGAAGTGGAGCACGTGATCCAGGATGATGCTCCCAGTGCCAATACTAAGGGGCTGCCTTTCAGGTGAGACAGTAAACCGAGGCCCTGTCTGTCTTTTCAGGGGGATGGGGAGGCAGCGGTAATGTTGCTGGACTAGCAATCCAGAGGCTGAGGCTAATGCTCTGGGGACATGAGTTCAAATCTCACCATAGCAGCTGGTGGAACGTAAATTCAATTAATAAATCTGGAATTGAAAGCTAGTCTCAGTAATGGTGACCATGCAGCCATTGTCAATTGATTCACTCATGCCCTTTAGAGAAGGAAATTTTCTGTCCTTACCTGGTCTGGCCTACATGTGACTCCAGACACACACCAATGTGGCTGACTCTTAACTGCCCTCTGAAATGGCCGAGCAAGCCACTCAGTTGTAATGGGCAAGAAATGCTGGTCTTGCCAGCGATGCCCAGATTCCAAGAAAGAATAAAAACAAAATCCTATGGTATTGTTTGAAGAAGGGCAGGGGAGTTGCCCCTGATGTCCTATCCATTATGTACCTCTCAACCAACACTATTAAACAGATTTATCTCATTGATGTTTGTGGGATCTTGCTGTGTGTAAATCGACAGCTGTGTCTCTCTGAATGACAGAATCGTTACAGCGCAGAAGGGGGCCATTCGGCCCATCGTGTCCGCACCGGCTCTCTGAAAGAGCAACTCCCTCAGTTCCATTCCCCCACCTTCACCCCGTGACCCTGCACATTCTTCCTTTTCATATAACTGTCTAATTCCCTTTTGAATGCTTCAATTGAACCTGCCTCCACCATGTTCTCAGACAGTGCATTCCAGACCTTAACCACTCGCTGTGTGAAAAAGTTTTTCCTCATGCCACTTTTGCTTCTCTTACCAAATACTTTAAATCTGTGCCCTCTCATTCTCAATCCTTTCACGAGTGGAAACAATTTCTCTCTATCTACTTTGTCCAGACCCCTCATGATTTTGAATACTTCTATTAAATCACCTCTCAGCCTTCTCTTCTCCAAGGAAAATGGTGCTAACTTCTCCAATCTATCTTCATAACTGAAATTCCTCATCCCTGGAACCATTCTCGTGAATCTTTTCTGTACTCTCTCCAATGACTTCACATCTTTCCGAAAGTGTGGCACCCAGAATTGGCACAGTACTCCACTTGGTGCTGAACTAGTGTCTTATACAAGTTCAACATAACTTCTTTGCTCTTGTACTCTATGCCCCTATTAATAAAGTCCAGGATACTGTATGTTTTATTAACCGCTCTCTCAACCTGTCCTACCACCTTCAATGACTTATGCACATATATACCCAGGTCCCTCTGCTCCTGCACCCACTTTAGAATTGTACCCTTTATTTTATATTGTCTTCCTACCAAAATGAATCACTTCACATTTCTCTGCATTGAACTTCATCTGTCACCTGTCTGCCCATTCCATCAACTTGTCGATGTCCTTTTGAAGTTCCACACCATCCTCCTCACAGTTCACAATGCTTCCAAGTTTCATATCATTTCATATCTACTTAAACCAGTGACTACACTTCAAGAGAATTTCACTGGCTGTAACGCGCTTTGGGATGCTCATCGGCTGTGAAAGGTGCTATATAAATGCAAGTCAGTCTTTATTTCAAAGTCAATAGCATAAAGAAAGACTTGCATTTCTATAGCAACTTTCATGATAGCAAGACATCCCAAAGGCTTTACAGCCAATGAAGTATAGTTACTGTTGTAATGTAGGAAATGCTGCAGCCAATTTGCACACAGGAAGCTCCCACAAACAGCAGTGTGATAATGACAAGGTAATCTGTTTTTGTGATGTTGATTGAGGTACAAATATTGACCAGGGCGCCTTCCCGGATCTTCCCAGTGGCCCTGGGATCTCTTACTTGGAATGCAGACAGGATCTTAGTTTAACGTCTCCAACAGTGCAGCACTCAATCAATAATATGCTGAATTGTCAGCCTTAACTTTATGCTCAAGTCTCTGGAGTTGGACTCAAACCCACAACCTTCTGATTCAGGCAGTGTAAGTGCTAGCGACTGAGCCACAGCTGACACTTGTACTCATGATGCAAAAATCCGTTCAGGAGTGATTCAGTTTCTGCTCCAAATTAAGCCAATTGCTGTTGATAAATCCAGCTTCAGACCTAGATTGAATATTATATGCTTTTTCAAAGAATATGAAACTGCGTAAATCTTCCATTGTGATGAAATAATCATTGAGCACCAGCACTTTTCCCTGTCAACCCAACTTCAATTATATGGAAGAAACAGCACAGAAACAGGCTATTCAGCCCAACTAGTCTGTGCTAGTGTTTATACTCCCATTTCATCTACCTCATCTCAGCCTTTCAGCATATCTTTCTGCTCCCTTTTCTCTCATGTACTCATCTAGTTTCCTATGAAAGCATCTTAGTTATTTGTCTCAGCCACTTCCTGTGGTAGCGAGTTCCTCATTCTCGCCATTCTCTGATTAAAGACGTTTCTCCTTATTTCCTTATTGGATTTATTAATAGCTATCTTGTATTTATAGCACCTAGTTATAGATTCTGTCACAAGTAGAAACATTCTTCCCATATCTACCCTATTCAACTCATTCATAATTACAATGATCTCTATCAGGTCTCCTCTAAATGTTCCCTCTTCTAAAGAAAAAGGCTCCAACCTGTTCAATCTTTCCTGATTGCTGTAATCTCTCAGTTCTAGTATCATCTGTGTAAATCTGTTTTGCACATTCTCCGGTGCCTCTATGTCATGTTTCCAGTATGGAGACTGGAACTGTGCACACTGCTCTCAATGCTGCCACTGGTGAAGCTCTGGGTAGCACCAGGGATGCCAAGCATTGCCCAGAGCCCAGACTCTGGGTTTTTATTCATTGAAGAATTTCACAAATAAAGGTCAAACATACCTTAACCCGATATCAAACTTCCCAGCAACAGTAAAACCAACAATAACTTGTATTTATATAGCACCTTTAACTTAATAAAATGTATAATGGCGCTTCACAGAGGCATTATAAAACAAAATGACAACACAACACATAAGGAGCTATTCGGATAGATGACCAAAAGCTTGCACAAAGAGGTAGGTTTTAAGGAACATATTAAAAGATGAGACTGAGGTAGGGAGGTGGAGAGGTTTAAGGAGGGAATTCCTGGGCTTAGGGCCCAGACAGATGAAACAGCCTATTTCCAAATGCAGCAAGACCTGGACAACATCCAGGCTTGGGCTGATAAGTGGCAAGTAACATTCGCACCACATCAGTGCCAGGCAATGACCAACTCAAACAAGAGAGAATCTAACCATCTCCCCTTGACGTTCAATAGCATTACTACCACTGAATCCCCCACTATCAACATCCTGGGGGGGGTCACCATTGACCAGAAACTGAACTGGACCAGCTACATAAATGCTGTCAGAGCACGTCAGAGGCTGGGAATTCGGCGGCGAGTAACTCACCTCCTGTCTCCCCAATGCCTGTCCATTATCTAAAAGGCACAAGTCAGTAGTATAATGGAATATTCTCCACTTGCCTGGATGGGTGCAGCTCCAAGAACACTCAAGACGCTTGACATCATTCAGGACAAAGCATCTCCCTTGATTGGAACTCCATACACCACCTTCAACATTCACTCGCTCCACCACCGACGCACAGTGGCAGCAGTGTATACCATCTACAAGAAGCACTGCAGCAACGCACCAAGTCTCCTTCAACAGCACCTTCCAAACCTGTGACCTCCACCACCTAGAAGAACAAGGGCAGCAGATCCATGGGAACACCACCACCTGTAAGTTCCCATGCAAGCCACACACCATCCTGACTTGCAACTATATCGCTGTTCCTTCACTGTCACTGGGTCAAAATCCTAGAACTCCCTTCCTAACAGCACTGTTGGTGTACCTACAAACCAAGGACTGCAGTGGTTCAAGAAGGCAGCTCACCACCAGCTCCTCAAGGGCAATTTTTTGAGGATGAATCTAGTAGGATAGATAAAGGGGAACCAGTAGATGTAGTATACCTGGATTTCCAAAAGGCATTCGATAAGGTGCCACATAAAAGATTAATAGGCAAGACAAGGGTTCATGGTGTTGGGGGTAAGATATTAGTATGGATAGAGGATTAGTTAACAGAGCGGAAGCAGAGAGTGGGCATAAATAGGGCATTTACAAGTTGGCAGGCAGTGAATAGTGGGGTGCTGCAAGGATCATTGTGGGCCCTCAGCTATTTACAGTCTATATTAATGACTTGGATGAAGAGACAGAGAGTAATGTATCTAAGATAATAAAAACAAGAAATGTTGGAAATACTCGGCAGGTCTGGCAGCATATGTGGAGAGAGAAGCAGAGCTAACGTTTCAGGTCAGTGGCCCTTCTTCAGAACTGATAATGTATCTAAGTTTATTGATGATACAAAGCTGGTGGAAAGGTAAGCTCTCGGGAGGATGTAGAGAGGCTACAATGAGGTATCGACAGGTTAAGTGAGTGGGTAACAAGATGGCAAATGGAGTATAATGTCGGGAAGTGTGAAGTTGTTCACTTTGGTCGTAAAAATAGAAAAGCAGAATATTTTTTAAAAGGTGCGAAACTGGTGATGTTGATGTTCAGAGAAACTTGGGGGTACTCGTTCAAGGGATGCACAAAGTTAACATGCAGGTGCAGCAGGCTATTAGGAAGGCAAATGGCATGTTGGCCTTTATTGCAAGGTGATTGGAGTACAGGAATAAAGAAGTCTTACTAAATTTGTACAGGGCTTTGGTCAGAACGCACCTGGAATACTGTGTGCAGTTTTGGTCTCCACATTTAAGAAAGGATATACTTGCACTGGAGGCAGTGCAGCGAACATTTACTAAATTGGTCCCTGGGATGAGGGGGCTGTCCTATGATGAGAGGCTGAGTAAATTGGGCCTATATTTCGAAGAATGAAAAGCTATCCAATTGAAACATACAAGATTCTGAAAGTGTTTGATAGGGTAGAAGCTGAGAGATTGTTCCCACTGGTCAGGGAATCTAGAACACGGGGACACAGTCTCAGGATAAGAGGCCAATCATTCAGAACTGAGACGAGGAGAAATTACTTCACTCAAAGGGTTGTGAATCTTTAGAATTCTCTACCCCAGAGGGTTGTAGATGCTCCATCATTGAATACATTTAAGGCTGGGATAGATAGATTTTTGGTCTCTCAAGGTCTCTTGGGCGGCACAGTGGCGCAGTGGTTAGCACCGCAGCCTCACAGCTCCAGGGACCTGGGTTCGATTCCGGGTACTGCCTGTGTGGAGTTTGCAAGTTCTCCCTGTGTCTGCGTGGGTTTTCTCCGGGTGCTCCGGTTTCCTCCCACAAGCCAAAAGACTTGCAGGTTGATAGGTAAATTGGCCATTATAAATTGTCACTAGTATAGGTAGGTGGTAGGGAAATATAGGGACAGGTGGGGATGTTTGGTAGGAATATGGGATTAGTGTAGGATTAGAATAAATGGGTGGTTGATGTTCGGCACAGACTCGGTGGGCCGAAGGGCCTGTTTCAGTGCTGTATCTCTAATCTAATCTAAAAAAAAGAATCAAGGGATATGGGGAGCGGGCAGGAAAGTGGAATTGAAGCCCAAGATCAGCCATGATCATATTGAATGGCGAAGCAGGCTCGGTGGGTCACATGGTCTACTTCTGCTCCTATTTCCTGTGTTCTTGTGAACAAATAAAAAATAAATAAAAGCAAAATACTGCGGATGCTGGAAATCTGAAATAAAAACAAGAAATGCTGGAACCACTTGATAGGTAAATTGGCCATTATAAATTGTCACTAGTATAGGTAGGTGGTAGGGAAATATAGGGACAGGTGGGGATGTTTGGTAGGAATATGGGATTAGTGTAGGATTAGTATAAATGGGTGGTTGATGTTCAGCACAGACAGGGCTAAATTGTGGCGAGTCGAAGAGACTTAGTAGTTGGCAGGAAAAAAGACAGAGGCGCAAGGGGAGAGCCAACTGTGCAACAGCCCCGACAAACAAATTTCTCTGCAGCACCTGTGGAAGAGCCTGTCACTCCAGAATTGGCCTTTATAGCCACTCCAGGCGCTGCTTCACAAACCACTGACCACCTCCAGGCGCGTATCCATTGTCTCTCGAGATAAGGAGGCCCCAAAAGGAGTATAAATGGGTGGTTGATGTTCAGCACAGACTCGGTGGGCCGAAGGGCCTGTTTCAGTGCTGTATCTCTAATCTAATCTAATCACTCAGCAGGTCTGGCAGCATCTGTGGAAAGAGAAGCAGAAGGGTCAGTGACCCTTCATCGGAACTGACAAATATTAGAAAAGTCACAGGTTATAAGCAAGTGAGGTGGGGGTGGGGCAAGAGATAACAAAGGAGGTCTCGATTGGACCAGGCCACATAGCTGACCAAAAGGTCACGGAGAATAGGCAAACAATATGTTAATGGTGTGTTGAAAGACAAAGCATTAGTACAGATTAGGGATAAATACACTGAATATTGAACAGCAACAAGTGCAAACCTGAAAAAAAAACAGTGGGTAAGCAAACTGAACAAACTAAGATGAAATGAAATAAATGCAAAAAAAAAATGCAAAAAAAAAGATTGTAAAAAATGTAAAAAAAGAATGGAAAAAAAAGGAAGAAAAAATAACTAAAAATGAAAGTAATATGGGGGGCTGTCATGCTCTGAAATTATTGAACTCAATGTTCAGTCCGGCAGGCTGTAGTGTGCCTAATCGGTAAATGAGATGCTGTTCCTCGAGCTTGCGTTGATGTTCACTGGAACACTGCAGCAATCCCAGGACAGAGATGTGAGCATGAGAGCAGGGGGGAGTGTTGAAATGGCAAGCAACCGGAAGCTCTGGGTCCTGCTTGCGGACTGAGCGGAGATGTTCCGCAAAGCAGTCACCCAGTCTACGCTTGGTCTCCCCAATGTAGAGGAGACCACACTGTGAGCAGCGAATACAGTATACTACATTGAAAGAAGTACAAGTAAATCGCTGCTTCACCTGAAAGGAGTGTTTGGGGCCTGGGATAGTGAGGAGAGAGGAGGTAAATGGGCAGGTATTACACCTCCTGCGATTGCAAGGGAAGGTGCCCTGGGACGGGGACGAGGTGGTGGGGGTAATGAGGAGTGGACCAGGATGTCGCGGAGGGAACGATCCCTTCGGAATGCTGACAGGGGAAGGGAGGGGAAGATGCGACTGGTAGTGGCATCACGCTGGAGGTGGCGGAAATGACAGAGGATGATCCTTTGGATATGGAGGCTGGTGGGGTGAAAAGTGAGGACAAGGGGAACCCTGTCATAGTTCTGGGAGGGAGGGGAAGGGGTGAGGGTAGAGGTGCGGGGAATGGGTCGGACACGGTTGAGGGCCCTGTCAACCACAGTGGGGGGGGAATCCTCGGTTGAGGAAAAAGGTCATATCAGAAGCACCGTCATGTAAAATAAAAAAAAACCTGGCCTACATGTGACTCCAGACCCACAGCAATGAGCTTGACTCTAAACTGCCCTCCCTCTGAAATGGCCTAGCAAGCCATTCAGTTGTCAAGGGCAATTAGGGATGGGCAATGAATACTGGCCTTGCCAGCGATGCCCACAATCCATGAAAGAATAAAAAAAGAGAGCAGGACCAGATAATGTTTTGTGTGGTCCAGCCAGATCAGGTGGTGAATGTCTAAACCTGGTGGTAAATGTCCTCCATATTCATTCAAGTCTGCATCCCTTGGACTTAAAGGAGCAGAGATGAAGGCCATAGCAGGGGAAATGGTTAGGGTAAGAAAGGTTTTAATGGAGGCGAGAGCATTGAAAGTGGAGGTGAGGATCTTCGTAAGCAGATCGGTAGCTGCATGGTGAACTGAGAGCCAAAGGCTGGACAGTTGGGATTTTGAAATTGCAAAGTAAGTGAACTGGGGGACAGTTTTTTCCAGGGGTGGTTACAGAAGAAGCTAGGGATTGGAGGGGGGAAGGAGGTTGTGGGTGGACTCCGATATAAGGAAGTGATCCAAGATGGCCTCTTCTGTGATTGATACTATCTGAGTCGTGAGGCTATGTGAGATAACAAGGTCAAGCAGGCAGGGTTATCTTCCCCTGCCTGAACCTCACCTTGTGGCACTTGTAATACGAAACTGTCAGATATCAGCTAACAGAACAGGATGTGGTCCTTTTTCTGATTTGTATGACATGGCTAGTCATTAGAGTCATCTTAACCTAACAGGGCCAGAATTCCATGCAAGGGATTGGGTGGAATGCTAGATTTACACTCTGCCTGATATAAAGAACAAAGAACAAAGAACAGTACAGCACAGGAACAGGCCATTCGGCCCTCCAAGCCTGCGCCGATCTTGATGCCTGCCGAAACTAACACCTTCTGCACTTCCGGAACCCATATCCCTCTATTCCCTTCCTATTCATATATTTGTCAAGACGTCTCTTAAACTTTGCTATCGTATCTGCTTCCACCACCTCCCCTGGCAGCAAGTTCCAGGCACTCACCACCCTCTGTGTAAAAAACTTGCTCCCCATTGACTCCAAAGCAGAGTAAGACAGGCAGAGGGCAAAACCAGCATTGTCCCCAAACCCGATGGGCAGGTTCGGTTGATATCTCCCCCCTCAATATGTTCCTTATGACAAAGGCCACCTAATCAAATGATACATGTGACATTTACTTCATACAGTGCTGGAGTATTTTGATCCATGAATGGCACTGAGCTTCATTATTCTTGCAGAGAGCAATTACATCAGAATGCTTTTCAGTCAATGCTTACATTTTCCAATTCCTGCTACCCAGAGGTTTCTTAGATAAATTCTAGCACTTAGAATTTGTTGACAAGATAATGATAAAACTACCCTCCGTCATTGCGTGGGAAAATGATGGAAAATCACAAAATCGACAACAGCGCTACAACTTCGTAAAAGACTGCGCAGAAGTGAATGCAAGGATGTTGCAAGGACAGGATGAGAAGGCTGACATTAAAAGGATGATGTGTAAAAGTGGTTGTGATGACGATTGTGTTCATTTCTGGGCATCACACTTTCGGAAGGATATCAAGGCTTTGGAGAGGGTACAGTATGGCACCAGAGATAAGGGACTTCGGTTATGTGGAGAGACTGGAGAAGCTGGGATTGTTCTCCTTAGAGCCGAGAAGATACTCAGAAATAGGAGCACGGGTAGTTTAAGGAGACATTTACTAGAGGTGTTCAAAATCATGAAGGGTTTTGATAAAGTAAAGAGAGACTTTTTCCATCGGCAGGAGGGTCAGTAGCCAAAGGACACAGATTTAAGAACCAGGGGAGAGATGAAGAGAAATAGTTTTACATAGCCAGTTGTGATCTGGAACGCGCTGCCTGAAAGGGCAGTGGAAGCTGATTCAATTGGAATTTTAGAAAGGGAATTGGATAAATATATGAAAAGCAAAAATTTACAGACTGTAGTGAAAGAGCGGGGGGTGGGGCAAATTGGATAGCTCTTTCAAAGAGCTGGCAGAGACACAATGGACTTCCTTCTGTGCTCTATGATTCTATGATGTGCAGGGATTTACACTGGTGAGGTGATAAAAGCTTCACTTAAGAAACGAGCAACATATAATGACTTAAAACAATCTGTTGACTAAAAATAATCTGTAGCCACATTCTCCTTATCTTTTAGTATCTGAGAAAAGGAACACAGTGTTACTGTGGCACTTCAACATATGATATGGGTTTTCCTGGCAGGTCTCCCGCCTTCTATCCTCTGTAAACTTGAGGTCATCAAAAATTCTGCTACCCTGTGTCCTGACTTGCACCAAATCCCATTCCCCTCTCACCCCTGTGCTCGCTGGCCGACATTGGCTCCCAGTCTGGCAATGCCTGGATTTTAAAATTCTCACCCTGGTTTTCAAATTCCTCCCTGGCCTCACCCCTCCCTATCTCTGCAATCTCCTCCAGCCCCACAACCCTCCGAGATCTCTGCGCTCCTCCAATCTGACCTCTCGTGCTTCTCTGATTTTAATTTCTCCACCATTGGCGGCCGTGCCTTCAACTGCCTGGTCCCCAAACTCTGGAATTCCCTCCTTAAACCTCTCCGCTTCTCTCTCATCCTACACAGCCTCCTTAAACCTTTACCTGTTTGCCTAAGATTTTGGTCACCTGTGCTAATATTATAAAGTAGAACATCCTTTGACTCATGGCAAGCAATGCATTGGAAAATCTGCCAGCAATTGTTAACTGTTTGCCTTGTTTATATATCTAGATTATAAACACAAACATTTTCTCTAAATTTATTGCTGCTAATTCCTAAGGTTTGCATGTTTTAGTAACTTGCACTGTGAAACAGTTCTAAACTTTGGGATTCCCTTCCTATTTCTCTCCACCTCTCTCTTCTCCTTTAAAACACTCCTTACAACCAACCTCTTTGACCAACCTTTGGTCACCTGCCCTAATATCTCCTTATGTGGCTCGGCGTCAAATTCTGCTTGGTAATGCTCCTGTGAAGCAGCTCGGGACATTTTACAACATTAAAGGCGCTATATGAATACACGTTGCTGTTGATTTTGTCAGTGACATCGGCTGGGTTGTGTGATGTTAATTATTCCATGCACTGGGGCACCGAGGAGCAGAATAGTCTCTTTTTCTATTCGTTCATGGGATGTGGTCATTGCTGGCATTTATTGCCCATCCCTAATTGCTCTTCAGAAGGTGGTGGTGAGCTGCCTTCTTGAACCGCTGCAGTCCATGTGGTGCAGATACACCCACAGTGCTGTTAGGGAGGGAGTTCCAAGATTTTGACCCAGTGACAGTGATGGTACAGCGATATAGTTCCAAGTCAGGGTGGTGTGTGGCTTGGAGGGGAATTTACTTCAACACGCACTGCATTTGCAGCATACAGAATCCCACTGCCACCCACACATGACACATTCACTGCTTCTGAATGGAGTAATAACCCTGCTACTTTGCAGTGAAACTCAGCTGTCATTTCGTATCCACACCGACACTTGTCTTCTTGTCCTCTTGCTCAATGGAAGGTGACGGATCCAGAGTCGCGAGCAGTCACCGTCTCAGTTCAAGTGGCCCTGAAAGTGTTAGGTTAGCACTTCCATCACAAATCCCATGTCACAGTGAAATAATTCAGTCATGTGCAAAAAAAAGTATTATTGTCAGCCTGCAGATAAGAAAAAAGCAATTCTCACCTCATCTAAAATAACACAATTGTACGCGCTCACTTTATTACTGAAGGATTATGTTCAACCAGGGGCACATAATCAGGATAATTGTGAGGTATTGTAATGTCTGTGGACATGTAATACTGTAATCCAAAGTATCTTGGCAAGAGAATTGATGCATTAGCCCAAAATATAATACCTACACCCAAGGTACCTTATTTGCCTCGATCGTATTAATTGTTATTTCAGTTATTATACTGGGATAAGGGATTCCCACCAAGCCGAGAGACTGGAGAGGCTAGAGTTGTTCTCCTATTAGAACAAAGAAAGTTAAGGGGAGATTTAATGAATTGTTCTCAAAATTAAAAGGGGTTTTGATAGGGTAGGCAAGGAGAAACTGTTTCCACTGACAGGAGGGTCAGTAACTAAAGGCCTATCTATACTAATCCCACCTGCCTGCATTAATTCCATATCCCTCTCTGCCTTGCTCATTCAAGTACCTGTCCAGATGCCTCTTAAATGTCACTACTGTTCCTGCCTCCACCACCTCCTCAGGCAGTAAAAAAAATTTACCCCTTTGGTCCCCTTTAAACCTCCTCCCTCTCACCTTAAATCTATGTCCTCTACTTTTTGTCACCCCTACCATGGGAAACAGACTCTGGCTATCTACCCTATCTATGCCTCTCATAATTTTATATACCGCTATCATGTCCCCTCTCAGCCTCCTTCGCTCCAGGGAAAACAGACCCAACCTATCCAATCTCTCTTTATGACTCAAGCCCTCCAAACCAGGCAACATCCTTGTGAATCTTTTCTGCACCCTCTCTAGCTTAATCACATCTTTCCTGTAGTGCGGCGACCAGAACTGCACACAGTATTCCAAGTGCGGCCGAACCAATGTTATGTACAACTGTAACATGATGACCCAACTCTTATACTCAAGGCCTCGGCCGATGAAGGCAAGCATGCCATATGCCTTCTTCACCACCCTGTCTACCTGTGTTGCCATTTTCATGGAACTATGTACTTGCACCCCAAGGTCTCTCTGCTCAACAACACTCCCCAGGGCCCTGCCATTCACTATATATGTCCTGCCCTGGTTTAGCTTCCCAAAATGCATCACATCACACTTGTCTGCGTTAAATTCCATTTGCCAATCCCTTGCCCACTTTCCCAGTTGATCTATGTCCTGTTGTAACCTTAGACAACCTTCTTCACTGTCCACTATACCACCAATTTTGGTGTCATCTGCAAACTTACTAATCATGCCCCCTACATTCACATCCAAGTCATTAATATATATGACAAACAACAGAGGGCCCAGCCCTGCAGCGCACTACTGGTCATCGGCCTCCAATCTGAAAAACAACCCTCCACTACCACCCTCTGCCTCCTATCACCAAGCCAATTTTGTATCCAATTGGCTAGCTCACCCTGGATCCCATGTGTTTGAACCTTCTGGACCAGCCTACCATGCGGGACCTTGTCAAAGGCCTTGCTAAAGTCCATGTAGACAACGACCATCACCCTGCCCTTGTCAATCCTCTTGGTCACCTCCTCGAAAAACTCAATCAAATTCGTGAGACATGATTTCCCACGCACAAAGCCATGCTGACTATCCCTAATCAGACCATGCTTTTCCAAATGCATATAAATCCTGTCTCTCAGAATCCCTTCCAATAACATTCCCACCACTGATGTAAGGCTCACGGTCCTGTAGTTCCCTGGCTTATCCCTGCTGCCCTCCTTGAATAAAGGCACAACATTAGCTATCCTCCAGTCTTCTGGTACCTCACCCGTGGCTAACGATGATACAAAAATCTCTGCCAGGGCCCCAGCAATCTCCTCCCTTGCTTCCCATAGCATCCCAGGATACACCTGCACAGGCCCTGGGGATTTATCCACCTTAATGTGCTTCAAAACCTCCAATACCTCCTCCTTTGTAATGTTGATATGCTCCAGGATATCGCTGTTCCGTCCCTTGAACTCATTAGCTTCCATGATCTTCTCCACGGTAAATACTGACGAGAAATATTCATTTAAGACCTCGCCCATTTCCCTTGGCTCCACACAAAGATTGCCACACTGATCCTTAAGGGGACCTACTCTCTCCCTAGCTACCCTTTTACTCTTAATATACTTATAGAATCTTTTAGGATTCTCCTTTATCTTATCTGCCAGGGAAATCTCATGGCCCCTTTATGCCCTCCTAATTTTCTTTTTAAGTGTAGTCCTACATTCCCTATACTCCTCAAGGGACTCGCTCGATCCCAGCTGCCTATACCTGACGTATGCCTCCTTCTTTGTCCTGACCAGACCCTCAATATTCCTCGTCAACCAAGGTTCCCTAAACTTGCCAGCCTTGTCCTTCCATCTGACAGGAATAGACCGGTCCTGAACTCTTGCTATCTCACTTTTAAAAGCCTCCCACTGGCCAGACGTCCCTTTACCTGTAAATAGCCTCTCCCATTCAACTTTTGAGAGTTCCTGTCTGATGCCATCGAAATTGGCCTTCCCCCAATTTCGGACTTCAACCTGAGGACCAGTCCTATTCTTTTCCATAACTATCTTGAAGCTAATAGAGTTATGGTCACTGGTCCCAAAGTGCTCCCCCACTGACACATCAACCACCTGCCCATCCTCATTTCCAAAGAGGAGGTCGAGTGTAGCCCCTTCTCTAGTAGGGCCATCCACATACTGCTTCAGAAAACTATCCTGGACACACTTAACAAATTCTTCCCCATTTGATCCCTTAGCACTAAGGCAGTCCCAGTCAATATTAGGGAGGTTAAAATCACCTACTATTACAACCCTATAATTCTTACACCTATCTCTGATTTCCCTACATATATGCTCCTCCACTTCCCTCTGACTACTGGGGGGCCTATAATATAATCCCATCAAAGTGATCACCCCTTTCTTATTTCTAAGTTCTACCTATATGGCCTCGCTGGACATTCCCTCCGGGATATCCTCTCTACGTACTGCCGTGATGTCCTCCCTAATCAATAGTGCAACTCCCCCTCCTCTCTTACCTCCACCTCTATCACGCTGGAAGGACCACGGAACATTGAGCTGCCAGTCCTGCCCATCCCTCAATCCGTAATAGCTATAATATCACAATCCCATGTACCGATCCATGCTCTGAGTTCATCTGTCTTACCTGTAAGGCTTCTTGCATTAAAGTAAATGCAGTTTAGCCAATCAGACCTTCCACGCTCCCTGTCCTGCCCCTGCCGGCCTGTCTACTGCACTTGCTTGCTTTAACCTCTACATTTACCTCAACTATCTTATCAGAGAGACTACTACTTTGGGTCCCACCCCTCTGCAAGACTAGTTTAAACCCTCCCGAGTAGTGCTAGCAAACCTCCCCGCAAGGATATTGCTCCCCTTCCAGTTTAGATGCCACCCGTCCTTCTTGTACAGGTCACCTCTGCACCAGAAGAGATCCCAATGATCCAAGTAGCTGAAGCCCTCCCGCCTGCACCAGCTCTTCAGCCACGCATTCATTTGCCTTATCCTCCTATTCCTACCCTCACTAGCACGTGGCACAGGAGGTAATCCTGAGATTACAACCCTAGAGGTCCGGCTTTTTAACCTTCTACCTAACTCCCTATATTCACTTTGCAGGATGTCATCTCTCTTCCTGCCTATGTCGTTTGTACCAATATGGACCACGACCTCTGGCTGCTCACCCTCCCCTTTCACAATGTCCTGTCACCGCTCCGAGACATCCTTGACCCTAGCACCAGGGAGGCAACATATCATCCTGGAATCTCATTTGCGGCCACAGAAACGCCTATCTGCACCCCTTACGATAGAATCCCCTATCACTATAGCTCTTCCAATCCTTTTCCTCCCCTGCTGTGCAGCAGAGCCCTCCGTGGTGCCACGAACTTGGCTGTTGCTGCTTTCCCCTGGGAGATCATCCCCCACCCCCAACAGTATCCAAAGTGATATATCTGTTTGAGATGGGGATGGCCACCGGGGACTCCAGCACTATCCTGCCTACGCCTACTAGGTCAAAGCAGATTCAACAGTATCTTTCAGAAGGGAGTTGGATGAATACTCGAAAAGGAAAAATTAGCAGGGCTGGGAAAAGAGCAGGGAGAGTGGGACTAATTGGATGAGTAGGAATAATGGGCAGGTACTCGAATTGGCAGGATGTTACTCGTGGTGTCCTGCACGGATCTGAGTTGAGGGCTTAATTGTTCACTGTATTCAGTGTGACGGAAATCACACCTGCCAAATTGAAACATTAATTTTGTCATATGGGACGCTACTTCAACATTTTTTACTGGACGTTGCACATAACTTGTTTAAAAAAACCACAAAGCTGAACAGCTAAAAATATGGTTGCACATTTGCATTCTGAGAGACAGTTGAATAGAGAGACAATGGGAGTGCTCACTGATTCAATTAACAAGATTGGTCTGGGCAATGGTGATAATCAACATTGTTTGTCTGTGTAAGAGCCAAAACTCCACCCCCCACTGAGTGTGACTGTGGAGCTTTGAAATCCAACAACCCTCCAAGAAGATGCTGTTTCAAACAAAGAGATGGTCACATGACTTACCCGCTGGTCAGACTGGGGGCTTTTTTGAATTGTGCCACGCAGAAAGGAATCAGACTGCAAGTTGAGAACCAAGGAGGAAGGTCTCCCTCTCTCTGTCTCTTTCTCTAACAAAGTCCCAGGAAAGCCACAGTGGCAGCATAAGCCTCAAGACTACAGAACTTTACAGGCAACCACCAAGAAGAGAATTGATACCTCTCTTCGGCCTTCTGGTACCAGAGAAGCAAGGTGGAAAGTGTGCACTGGGTCCCAATGAGAACTCCAAGACCTCAACTTGTTATACTCAGTACGCTTTGTGAGGACAGCATGGAACAGGCTGATATGCTTGAACAGGTTGAGGTTAAGAGGGAGGATGTGCTGGAAATTTTGAATGATATGAGGACAGATACGTCCCCGGGGCCAGACGGGATATACCCAAGGATATTACGGGAAGCGAGGGAAGAGATTGCTGCGCCTTTGGCGATGATCTTTGCATCTTCACTGTCCACTGGAGTAGTACCAGATGATTGGAGGGTGGCAAATGTTGTTCCCTTGTTCAAGAAAGGGAATAGAGATAACCCTGGGAATTATAGACCAGTCAGTCTTATGTCGGTAGTGGGCAAATTATTGGAGAGGATTCTGAGAGACAGGATTTATGATTACTTGGAAAAGCATGGTTTGATTAGAGACAGTCAGCATGGCTTTGCGAGGGGCAGGTCATGCCTCACAAGCCCTATTGAATTCTTTGAAGATGTGACAAAACACATTGATGAAGGAAGAGCAGTGGATGTGGTGTATATGGATTTTAGCAAGGTGTTTGATAAGGTTCCCCATGGTAGGCTCATTCAGAAAGTAAGGAGGCATGGGATACAGGGAAAGTTGGCTGTCTGGATACAAAATTGGCTGGCCCATAGAAGTCAGAGGGTGGTAGTAGATGGAAAGTATTCAGCATGGAGCTTGGTGACCAGTGGTGTTCCACAAGGATCTGTTCTGGGACCTCTGCTCTTTGTGATTTTTATACATGACTTGGATGAGGAAGTGGAAGGCTGGGTTAGCAATTTTGCCGATGACACGAAGGTTGCTGGAGTTGTGGATAGTGTGGAAGGCTGTTGTAGGTTGCAACGGGACACTGACAGGATGCAGAGCTGGGCTGAGAAGCGGCAGATGGAGTTCAACCTGGAAAAGTGTGAAGTGATTCATTTTGGAAGGTCGAATTTGAATGCGGAACAGAGGTTTAAAGACAGGATTCTTGGTAGTGTGGAGGAACAGAGGGATCTTGGGGTCCATGTCCATAGATCGCTCAAAGTTGCCAACCAAGTTGATAGGGTTGTTAAGAAGGCGTATGGTGTGTTGGCTTTCATTAACAGGGGGATTGGGTTTAAGAGCCGCGAGGTTATGCTGCAGCTCTATAAAGCCCTGGTTCGACCACACTTGGAATATTGTGTTCAGTTCTGGTCGCCTCATTATAGGAAGGATGTAGAAGCTTTAGAGATGGTGCAAAGGAGATTTACCAGGATGCTGCCTGGACTGGAGGGCATGTCCTACGAAGAAAGATTGAGGGAGCTCAGGCTTTTCTCATTGGAGCGAAGAAGGATGAGAGGTGACTTGATAGAGGGGTACAAGATGATGAGAGGCATAGATAGAGTGGATAGTCAGAGACTTTTTCCCAGGGTGGAAAGGGCTATCACCAGGGGGCATAATTTTAAGGTGATTGGAGGAAGGTTTCGGGGAGATGTCAGAGGTAGGTTCTTTACACAGAGAGTGGTGGGTGCGTGGAATGCGCTGCCAGCGGTGGTAGTAGAAGCAGATACATTAGGGACATTTAAGCGACTCTTGGATAGGTACATGGATGATAGTAGAATGAAGGGTAGGTAGTTACTTAGATCTTCGAGTAGGTTAAAGGTTCGGCACAACATCGTGGGCCGAAGGGCCTGTACTGTGCTGTACTGTTCTATATTCTATGTTCAACTTCAACCAAGGACTTTACATCAAAAACAAAAGACAGTAACTGAATTCCACTTATTGTCAACCCTACTTCAACATCCCCCCCCCCAATTCTTTCTCCCCCTCTGTATCTATTTGTGTGTGTGTTTATCTTGTATGCATGCTAGCGCGGTTGTGTCGCATATTTTAGTAATTTTAACCGAGTTGGAGTGATAAGGCTAATAAACATACATCTTTCTTGTTTAAACCTAAGAAAACCTGTCTGATTGGTTCATTTACAATTACAATTCGAGAGCTGTGAGCAAAGACTCACTGAGTTGGTAAGCTAAAAACACTGTGTTTTAAAAGAGAAACCCCATTACGGCCAAACCAGGAAAGGGGAAAGCAGGGAGCTTGAGACCCCTTCCTCACCCGGTCATAACATCAGTAATGACTGAGATGATGGGATAGAAAGCCATATATCCAAATTTGCCAATGACACAAAATAGGCAAGATTGTAAGCAGTATTGGTGGATGCACAAAATTACAGAGCTATTCATTGATTAAGTAAACAGGCAAAACTACGGCAAATGTATTTCAATGTGGGCAAATGTCACTTTTGGTACCAGAAGGCCAAAGAGAGGTATCAATTGTTACTTAAAAGGATAGAATAGGGTACTTTTTAAATAGTGAAAAGCTAAAAACAATGGACGTCCAAAGAGACATGGGGTTCCAAATACATAAATCATTCAAATGTCATGAACAGGCACAGAAAATAATCAAAAAGGCTAATGAAATATTGGCCTTGAATCTAGATGAGTAGAATACAAGGGTGGAGGGGTGACGGGGTTGAGGGGTAGAAGTCATGCTTCAGCTATACAAAGCCCTGGTTCGACCACACCTGAAATTACTGTGAGCGGTTCTGGCATCACACATTAGGAAGGATATATTGGCCTTGGAGGGAGTTTAGCGCAGATTTACTGGAATGATACCTGGACTCCAAGAGTTAAATTACGAGGCGAGATTACACAGACTCGGGTTGTATTCCCTGGAATTTAGAAGCTTAAGGAGTGAACTGATCAGAGTTTTCAAGATAGTAAGGGGAACTGATAGGGTAGATAGAGAGAAACTATTTCCGCTGCTTGGGGAGTCTAAGACTAGGGATCATAGTCCCAAAACTAAAGCCAGACCTTTCAGGAGTGAAATTAGGAAACACTTCTATGCACAAAGAGTGGTAGAAGTTTGGAACTCTCATCCACAAACAGCAATTGATGCTAGATCACTTGTTAATTTAAAATCTGAGATTGATAGTTTTATTAACCAAAGGTATTTAAGGGATATGGGGCAAAGGCAGGTATATGGGGTTCGATCGCAGATTAGCCACGATCTTATTGACTGGTGGAACAGGCTTGAAGGCCTAAATGGCCTCCTTCTATTCCGACATTCCTTTGTTCCCATGGATAGCTCTTTCGAAGAATTGACACAGGCATGATGGGCCGAATGGCCTTCATTGCTGTATGATTCTGTAAGATACTATAACTGTCTCTGCTTTAGTAAATGAAAGTGAAAATGTACCCTGCCATGTTCTAATGCCACAAGGAACTCATTCGTTTTTGGGTGTCAACTGTGGCTCAGTGGGTAACACGCTCGCCTCTGAGTTATAAAGTTATGTGTTGAAGTCCCACTCCAGATACTTCAATATAAAATCTAGGCTGAAGGTCCAGTGCAGTCAGAAGGTGAACTGCACTGATGGAGGTCCTATCTTTCAAATGACATGTTAAACTGAGGCCCTGTCTGCCCTCTCAGGAACATGTAAATGATCCTACAGCATTATTCCGAAGAAGTGCAGGGGAGATCTCCCTGGTGTGCTGGCCGATATTTATCCCTCCATTAACATTACTAAAGCAGATGTTCTGGTCACTATCTCATTTCTGTTTGTTGGAGCTTGCTGTGCACAAATTGGTTGCTGCGTTTCCCAGATTGCAACAGTGATATCACTTCAAAAAGTATTTAATTGCCCATAGATTTCTTCGGGCCATCCTGAGTTTGTTTATGATGCTATAGAAGTGCATGTCTTTCATTTTTTCTTCTTCCTTTAGCCCTCATTCTGCTGGCGTACCTGTACCACCATGAACTCATTATTTTTCATTACGGTTGGTCATTTGCTTGGCTGTGCATTCACTTACCCTGACATATCACTGAGTGTTTTACACAAATGGGAACAAAGAGACATTTGTACAGATTATTCAAAAAGATCAGGAACAGTCAGGGTGTGTGAATTCTACATTTGTTGAGGTTTCACTTTACAGCTTTTCTGTAACCCACTCATACGCACACTGAGCAGAGATCAATTTGAGACTGGCATATGTAATTCGAAGTAATCCCAATCATTCATAATCCTATATAAAACCTAGAGAAATTTTTTGATCAGTATTTTTCCGACCCAACTGGTTCGGGGGAATGAGGTGGGTCAAGTGGATCAAGTGTCAGATGAGGAACGTTTGGGTGACAGCAATCAAGGCATCATAAGGCTGAGCTATGGAAAAGCACAAGGAGCAATCCAGAGTAAAATTAATTAATTAGGGGAAGGCCAATTTCAGTGTGGTGAGAACAGATCTGGCCCAGGTAAACTGGAATCAAAGACTGGTAGGCAAAATTGTAACGGAATAGGGGGCTGCCTTTAAAGAGGAGATGGTTCGGGTACAGTTGAGGTAAATTGGCACAAGGGGCAAAGCTTTCTGGTTTCAAAATAGCATTTATTGTGTTCTGGTATGTTGGCGTTTGCAAAAGCATCCGCAAGTTCCGTTGTAACTGATGATTTTCTGAGCTCTCTGTCGACTTATTAAAAAGAGATGAAATCGTTGCTTGTTTTTTTGCGTGTTTGTTTTCCAGCAGTGTGGTGTCGGATGCTCTCTTTCTGCTGCGATGTCTTTCTGACTTTAAGTGGCGCTGAACCGTTGCCCACCGTGTGTGATCCAACAAAACATTGCAGCTCGTACAAAACAGTATTCCACCATTGACAGGCAGAATTTGGCTTCCAATTTCTTTCACTCGATGTGCTGCAGTACTGGTTCTGGCTGTTTTTGATTTGTTTATCCTGGTATTCTCACTTGCTACTCTCAAAACTGCTCCGGAAACCCTACCTCATTTACCAATCAGTGAGGTGAGTCTTGCGCCAATCAATAAGGCGTGCAAAGTTCACAAAATGGCCCATTTCATGAAGGACCTGAGATTTCATGGCCCATGACGCATTTTTTAACAGCCATGAATTTGGTAGGGTGCGACGTATTACAGATGTCAGGTTGATAATACAAGTGAGAACCAGGTTGAAGGTACAAAGTTCAGGGGGGCAGTGAAATAAGAGAAGCAAAGGCAGAGTATGAGAAGTGGCTGGCAGCTCACATAAAAAGGAATCCAAAATCTTTTTTAGGCATATAAATAGTAAAAGATCAGTAAAAGGTAGGGTGGGGCTGATTAAGATTTACACGTGGAGGCAGAGAGCATATGTGGTGTAAGTTTTGGTCGGAAGAACGAGAAGAGGAAATATAAAATAAGGAAAACAATTCATAAAGGGACCTGGGGAGGGGTATATGTGCAGGGCAGGTTGAGAAAGTGGTAAATAAGGCACAAAAGCAAGGAGGTTATGGTGAACGTTTATAAAACAATGGTTCATCCTTAACCGGAGTTGGTTGGCATCTACGAAAGATGATGGACACGCAGCAAACAATCCGTTGAGGTGGGGTGTCTTCTCCAGATGCACCTTTGCTGATGGCTGTGAAGACCAATCCTTGAGAGTCAGGTTCTGCCACAAGCGCTGCGCGTGAAGCTGCCAAGTGACGCTGTGAGTTGTTGTTTTTGATGTTGGTACCTGTTGCCAAGCTGCTGTAGCAACTGGTCATCATGGTAGTGCGCACCAGTCCACAGGATGTGTCGCCATTTCCCTCTTTCGCCAGCTAGGAAGGATATCCAAAGCTGGAGCTCCACGGATGACTAAAGATATAGAGAATAAAATGAAACAGAAAAAAGATTGTGATAAATGTCCGGTTCAAAATTCAGTAGAGAACTAAGCTGAATACAAATATACAGGGGGAGAACTGTAAAAGGCAATTAGAGGGGTAGAGTCATAGAGTTATACAGCACAGAAACAGGCCCTTCGGCCCATCGTGTCCATGCCGGTCATCAAGCACCTATTCTAATCCCATTTTCCAGCACTTGGCCCGCAGCCTTGCATGCTATGGCACTTCAAGTGCTCATCTAAATACTTCTTAAATGTTGTGAGGGTTCCTGCCTCTACCACCTCTTCAGGCAGTGTGTTCAGATTCCAACCACCCTCTGGGTGAATTTTTTTTTCTCAAGTCCCCTCTAAACCTCCTGCACCTTATCTTAAATCTATGCTCCCTGGTTAATGACACCTCCACTAAGGGAAAAAGTTTCTTCCTATCTATCCTATCAATGCCCCTCATAATTTTGTATACCTCAATCATATCTCCCCTCAGCCTTCTCTGTTCTAAGGAAAACACCCCCAGCCTTTTCAGTCTCTCTTCATAGCTGAAATGCTCCAGCCCAGGCAACATCCTGGTGAATCTCCTCTGCACCCTCGCCAGTGCAATCACATCCTTCCTTTAGTGTGGTGCCCAGAACTGTACACAGTACTCCAGCTGTGGCCTAACTAGCGTTTTATACAGCTCCATCATAACCTCCCTGCTCTTATATTCTATGCCTCGGCTTATAAAGGCAAGTATCCCATATACTTTCCTAACCACCTTATCTACCTGTGCTGCTGCCTTCAGTGATCTATGGACAAGTACACCAAGGTCCTTCTGACCCTCTGAACTTCCTAGGGTCCTACCATCCATTGTATATTCCCTTGCCTTGTTAGCCCTCCCAAAATGCGTCACCTCACAATTCTCAGGATTAAATTCCATTTAT
Source organism: Heterodontus francisci (assembly GCF_036365525.1). Taxonomy (NCBI): domain Eukaryota; kingdom Metazoa; phylum Chordata; class Chondrichthyes; order Heterodontiformes; family Heterodontidae; genus Heterodontus; species Heterodontus francisci. The sequence continues at coordinate 13,719,762 of NC_090375.1, read as the reverse complement.
CACAGCTCCGCCCATCTGACCAGCCCATCTATATCGTCCTGTAATCTAAGGCTTTCCTCCTCACTATTTACGACACTACCAATTTTCGTGTCATCTGCAAACTTACTGATCATACCTTCTATATTCACGTCTAAATCATTAATGTACATGACAAACAGCAAAGGTCCCAGCACCGATCCCTGCGGTACACCACTGGTCACAAGCCCACTCACAAAAACAACCCTAGACCATTACCCTCCATCTCCTGCCACTAAGCCAATTTTGGATCCAATTTGCCAAATTGCCCTGGATCCCATGGGCTCTTACCTTCTTAACCAATCTCCCATGCGGGACCTTATCAAAAGCCTTACTGAAGTCCCATATCGACTACATCAACTGCTTTACCCTCATCTACACATTTCGTCACAGCCTCAAAAAATTCAATCAAGTTAGATTAGATTAGAGATACAGCACTGAAACAGGCCCTTCGGCCCACCGAGTCTGTGCCTACCATCAACCACCCATTTATACTAATCCTACATTCCTACCAAACATCACCATCTGTCCCTATATTTCCCTACCACCTACCTATACTAGTGACAATTTATAACGGCCAATTTACCTACCAACCTGCAAGTCTTTTGGCTTGTGGGAGGAAACCGGAGCACCCGGAGAAAACCCACGCAGACACAGGGAGAACTTGCAAACTCCACACAGGCAGTACCCGGAATCGAACCCGGGTCCCTGGAGCTGTGAGGCTGCAGTGCTAACCACTGCGCCACTGTGCCGCCCTTAGTTAGTTAGACACGATCCCCCCCTGACAAAGCCATGCTGACTATTCCTGATTAATCCCTGCCTCTCCAAGTGGAAATTAATCCTGTCACACCGGCCTGTAATTACTTTGTTTATCCCTGCTACCCTTCTTAGATAATGGTACCACATTCGCTGTCCTCCATTCCTCTGGTACCTTTCCTGTGGCCAGAGAGGATTTGGAAATTTGTGTCAGAGGCCCTGCAATCTCCTCCCTTGCCTCACATAACAACCTGGGATACATCTCATCTGGGCCTGGGGATTTATCCACTTTTAAGCCCGTTAAAACAGCAAATACTTCCTCCCTTTCAATGCTATTATGTTCAAGTACATCACTATCCCCCTCCCTGATCTCAACACCTACATCATCCTTCTCCATAGTGAACACAGATGAAAAGTAACCATTTAAAACCTCACCTATGTCCTCCAGCTCCATACACAGATTGCCACTTTGGTCCCTAATGGGCCCCACTCTTTCCCTGGTTATCCTCTTGCCCTTAATATATTTATAAAACGCCTTAGGATTTTCCTTTATCTTGCCCGCCAGTGTTTTTTCATGTCCCCTCTTCGCTCTCCTAATTACTTTTTTAAGTATCCCCCCTACACTTTCTGTACCCCTCTAATGCCTCCGCTGTTTTCAACTCTCTGAATCTGCCATAAGCCTCCTTTTTTTTCCTGATGCAATCTTCTCTATCCCTTGACATCCAGGGTTCCCTGGGCTTGTTGGTCCTACCCTTCACCTTAATGGGTACATGTTGGCTCTGAACTCTCACTATTTCCTCTTTGAATGACTCCCACTGGTCTGATGTAGACTTTCCTACAAGTAGCTGCTCCCAGTCCACTTTGGCCAGATCCTGTTTTATCATCTTAAAACTAGCCTTCCCGCAATTCAGTAGTTATTTCCATAACTACCTTAAATCTTATAGCGTTATGGTGACTATCCTTGAAATGCTCCCCCACTGGCACTTCTACCACTTGTCTTGCTTCATTCCCTCGGATTAGGTCCAGTACTGCCCCTTCTTTTGTCGGACTTTCTACGCACTGGCTCAAAAAGCTCTCCTGTACGCATTTTAAGAATTCTGCCCCCTTTAAGCCTTTTGCACTAAGACTATCCCAGTTGATATTGGGGAAGTTGAAATCCTCTACTATTATTACCCTATTATTTTTACACCTCTCTGAGATTTGCCTACATATCTGCTCCTGTATCTCTCCCTGACTGTTTGGAAGTTTGTAATACACTCCCAGCTAAGTGATTGTCCCCTTTTTGTTTTTAAATTCGACCCAAATGGCCTCATTTGAGGAACCTTCTAAGATATCATCCTTCCTTACTGCAGTAATTCTTGATCAACTCCTTGATCAACAGTGCAATGCCACCTCCTCTTTTACCCCCGTCCTGTCATGCCTGAAAATTCTATACCCTGGAATATTGAGCTGCCAGTCCTACCCCTCCCTCAACCATGGCTCTGTGATAGCAATAATATCATAATGCCATGTGCTAATCAATGCCCTCAATTCATCTGCCTTACCAGTAAGACTCCTTGAATTAAAATAGATGCAATCCAGCCTTGTATTTTTCAGTTGTGCCTTAACAGGTCTGTATTTGCTTTGCCTTCCAGACTGACTCTGTTTCTCTTCTGTATTTGACTGTGCATCACCCCCTACTGTACCTCCACTCTGTATCTCATTCCCCTGCCAAATTAGTTTAACCGCCCCAACAGCACTAGCAAACCTCCCAGCAAGGATGTTGGTCCCGTTCCAGTTCAGGTACAACCCATCCAACTTGTACAGGTTCCACCTTTGCCAGAAACAGACCCAGTGATCCAGGAAACTAAAGCCTTTCCTCCTGCACCACCTCCTCAGCCACACATTCATCTGCTCTATCCTCCTATTCCTATACTCACTAGCAGGTGGCACTGGGAGTAATCCAGAGATTACAACCTTTGAGGTCCTGCTTTTCAATCTGCTACCGAGCTTTCTAAATTCTTGTTGCAGGACCTCATCCCTCTTTCCACCTATGTCATTGGTACCAATGTGTACCACGACCTCTGACTGTTCACCCTCTCCCTTCAGAATGTCCTGCAGCCACTCCGAGACATCCTTGACCTTAGCACTAGGGAAGCAACATACCATCCTGGAGTCTCATTTGCGGCCACCATGACAGAGCCATCCGTGGTGCCAGGAACTTGGCTGCTGCTGCTTTCCCCAGGGAGGCCATCCCCCTCCAATAGTATCCAAAGTGGTATATCTGTTTGCGAGAGGGATGCTCTGCCTTTGAGAGGACTACCACATTTGTGATTTTGTTCTGTACCACAGACAGCAAAGATTGAAATTATTGAACTTCTTTTCCTGGTAGCTGTAAGTCATTCATGTTTCACAGCCATACAGCAAGGTGCTGAGAATACAGGCCTTATAAACCACCAGTTCGGCTCTCGAGAGACAATGGGTAAGCGCCTGGAGGTGGTCAGTGGTTTGTGGAGCAGCACCTGGAGTGGCTATAAAGGCCAATTCTAGAGTGACAGACTCTTCCACAGGTGCTGCAGATAAAATTGGTTGTCAGGGCTGTTACACAGTTGGCTCTCCCCTTGTGCTTCTGTCTTTTTTCCTGCCAACTGCTAAGTCTCTTCGACTCACCACTCTTTAGCCTCGCCTTTATGGCTGCCCGCCAGCTCTGGCGATCGCTGGCAACTGACTCCCACAACTTGTGGTCAATGTCACAGGACATCATGTCGCGTTTGCAGACGTCTTTAAAGCGGAGACTTGGATGGCCGATGTCTGATACCAGTGACAAGCTCGCTGTACAATGTGTCCTTGGGGATCCTGCCATCTTCCATGTGGCTCACACAGCCAAGCCATCTCTAGCGCCGCTGGCTTAGTAGGGTGTATATGCTGGGGATGTCGGCCAAAGGGCATAAAGGGCCAAATGGCCTTCTTCTGTGCTGTCACCATTCTATAATTCTATGAGTGGGTAAAATGTGGAACTCACAAACATGTAGAATAGTTGAGGTGACTAGTTCAGATATATTTAATGGGAAGCTAGATAAACACATCAGGAAGAAATGAATAGAAGGGTATGGCGATAGGGTGAGATAAGATAGGGTGGGAGGAGGCTCGTATCGAGCATAAACACCAGCATGGACCACTTGGACCGAATGGCCTGTTTCTGTATAGTAAATTCTATGCAAAAATTTGTCATTATTTTGGAATGCTATTCCTTTCAATACACATACAATTATGATTATTTTTCTATTTTGCTGAATTAAGCTGAAGGATATAAATGCTGGGAAAAACAATGCATTGTAGTTTGGGTGCCCAATGCCAGCATTAAACATTCCCAGGACAAGGATAGCATGGTTCGGCCAATAGTAAATCTCACTCCAACAAAAATCCTTCGTCCAAACATACAAGAGAACAAGTGTACCCCAAAGCCTGTCCACTATCTACAAGGCACAGGTCAGCAGTGTAATGGAATACTCTCCACTTGTCTAAATCAGTGCAGCTCCAACAACACTCAAGAAGCTTGACACCATACAAGACAAAGCAGCCAGCTTGATTGGCACCCCATCCATCACTTTCAACATTCACTCCCTCCACCACCGACGCACAGTGGCAGCAGTGTGTACCATTTACAAGATGCACTGCAGCGACTCGCCAAGCCTCCTTCGACAGCACCTTCCAAACCAGCGACTTCTACCACCTAGAAGAACAAGGGCAGCGGAAGCATGGGAACACCACCACCTGCAAGTTCCCCTCCAAGCCACACACCATCCTGACTTGGAACTGTATTGCCGTTCCTTCACTGTCGCTGGGTCAAAATCCAGGAACTCCCTCCCTAACAACACTGTGAGTGTACCTACCCTACTGACTGCAATAGTTCAAGAAGGAGGCTCAGCACCACCTTCTCAAGGGCAATTACGGGTGGGCAATAAATGCTGGCTTTGTCACTGATGCTCGCATCCCATGAAGGAATAAACAAAAGTGTGACTTTTCCAATTCCCACAACTGTTATCCCATTGGCTCTCTGAAGAAGGTCAAGAAGGCAGTCACTGTGCCTTTATTAGCCGAGGCATAGAATATAAGTGCTGGGAGGTTAGGCTGGAACTGCATAAAACACTAATAGGTCACAGCTGGAGTACTGCGTGCAGTTCTGATCAGCAATGTATAGGAAGGATGTAATTGTACTTGAGAGAGTACATTGGAGATTTACGAGGATGTTGACTGAACTGGCGAATTTTAGTTATGAGGAAAGATTGGATAGGCTAGGGTTCTTTTCTTTGCCAGGCTGAAGGGAGACCTAATTGATGTGTATAAAATTATGAGGGGTCTAGATAGAGTGGAAATGAAGGCCCCTATTCCCCTTGCTTGAAGAGTCCATAACTAGGGGGCATAGATTTAGGGTAAGAGGTAAGAGGTTTAGAGCAGATTCATAGAATCATACAAAGAATCATAGAATGGCCCATCATGTCTGTGCCGGCTGAAAAACAATCTATCTATTCTTGCAACACTTTCCAGCATTTGGTCTGTAGTCCTGCAGATTACAGCACTTGAGGTGCACATCCAGACTCCTTTGGAATGAGTTGAGGGTTTCTGCCTCAACTACCCTTTCAGGCAGTGAGTTGCAGACCCCCACAACCCTCTGGATGAAAGTTTTTTTCCTCATCTCCCCTCTAATGTTTCTACCAATCACTTTAGATCTATGCCCCCGAGTCACTGATTTCTCTGCCATGGTGAATAGGCCCTTTACCTCCACTCTATCCAGGCCCCTCAAAATTTTGTACATTTCAATCAGATCTCCCCTCAGCCTTCTCTGTTCCAAGGAGAACAACACCAGCCTATCCAATCTTTCCTCATATCTTAATTTTTCCAGTCCTAGCAACATCCTCGTAAATCTCCTCTGATTCAAGGGGAAATCTTTTGACCCAGAGGTTATTGGGGATCTGGAACTCACTGCCTGAGAGGGTGGTAGAGGCAGAAAGACTCATAACATTTAAAACGTACGTGGATATGTCACTTGACATACCCGACAAGGCTATGGACCAAGACCTGGAAAGTACAATTAGCCTGGATGGCTCCTTTTCAGCCAGCATGGAAATGATGGGCTGAATGGCCTCATTCCATGCTGTAAGTTTCTATGATTCTATGAATTAAAGGACAGCTTTATGTCGTAAACCATTCCCACTAGTGATTGGATTTTGATTGTTAAAGCTCATTTGATAGAGGGCTCAAATCCAAAAGCCAGAGGACACTTTCCTTCCATCATTGTAGACGAGATACAAGCTCCATTCCCAGACATGAAACATGAGTAAGCATCAATGTATTCCCATGTCCCTTATAATAAATTTTCTATGTACATGTAGAAGAATCAGTTTTGCATCACTGCAACTTAGAGATTTATTTAGCAATATCATAGCTAGAACTGAGACACTTAGATTTTGTTTATTCATTCATGGATGTAGGCGTCGCTGGCCAGGCCAGCATTTATTGCCCATCCCTAATTGCCCTTGAGAAGGTGGTGGTGAGCTGCCTTCCTGAACTGCTACTGTTAGAAAGGAAGTTCCAGGATTTTGACCCAGCGACAGTGAAGGAGCAGCGATATAGTTCCAAGTCAGGATGGTGTGTGACTTGGAGGGGAACCTGCAGGTGGTGGTGTTCCCATGCATCTGCTGCCCTTGTCCTTCTAGGTGGTAGAGGTCACGGGTTTGGAAGGTGCTGTCTAAGGAGCCTTGGTGCATTGCTGCAGTGCATCTTGTAGATGGTACACACTGCTGTCACTGTGCGTCGGTGGTGAAGGGAGTGAATGTTTGTGGGTGGAGATGAGTTACTCGCCGCAGTCAGGAGATGAGTTACTTAACTGCTCTTGTAGCCACGGTATTTATATGCCTATTCCAGTTCAGTTTCTGGTCAATGGTAGCCCCTAGGATGTTGATAGTAGGGGATTCAGTGATGGTAATGCCTTTGAATGTCAAGGGGAGATGGTTAGATTCTCTCTTGTTGGAGATGGTCATTGCCTGGCACTTGTGTGGCGCGAATGTTACTTGCCACTTAATCAGCCCAAGCCTGGATATTGTTCAGGTCTTGCTGCATGCAGACACGGCTGCTTCAGTATTTGAGGTGTCGTGAATGGTACTGCACACTGTGCAATCACGAGTGAACATGCCTGTGTGTTTGATTGCTCAGTGATTGATTGCTTTGTGCTGTAAGACTGTTTGTAAGACTGCTCACTCTGCTGTCTTACAACCCTGAGGGGGTGTAGTTCCAAAAGTGAAACTAAGACAGATCATGGCAACAAGACCTCGACAACATTCAGGCTTGGGCTGTTTAGTGGCAAGTAACATTTGCACCACACAAGTGCCAGGCAATGAAAATCTCTAACAAAAGAAAATCTAACCAACTCCTCTTGACATTCAATTGCATTACAATCGCTGAATACCCCACCATCAACATCCTGGGGGTTACCATTGACCAGAAACTGAACTGGACAAGCTGAATAAAGTCTACACACACCCAGAAATTGTGAGTCTAGTTTCTTCATGTTTGGGGTATAACATGTAATAGCTGGCGATGAGGATGAGATACTGTTGAGCATAGTTTGTATCCCCTTAATGTGTGATCTCGGTCCCCACTTCTGAGCTTATGATGGAGGGAAGGTCATTGATGAACCAGCTGAAGATGGTTGGGCAGTGGACACTACCCTGAGGAACTCCTGCAGTGATGTCCTGAGATGTATGGCCTCAGAAGTAGTAAAAGATCCCAACGAGCTTCACAGCACATTAACAGACAAAATTTGACACTGAGTTCCATAAGGAGATATTTGGACAGGTGACCAAAAGCTTGGTCAGAGATAGGTTTTAAGGAGCATCTTAAAGAAGAAGAGGCAGAGAAGTTTGGGAAGGAACTTCCAGACCTTAGGGCCTTGACTGTTGAAGGCATGACTGCCAATGGTAGGGTGAAGGAACTCCTTTTCCTTTTGGGCCTCCTTATCTCGAGAGACAATGGATACGCGCCTGGAGGTGGTCAGTGGTTTGTGAAGCAGCGCCTGGAGTGGCTATAAAGGCCAATTCTGGAGTGACAGGCTCTTCTACAGGTGCTGCAGAGAAATTTCTTTGTCGGGGCTGTTGCACAGTTGGCTCTCCCCTTGCGCCTCTGTCTTTTTTCCTGCCAACTACTAAGTCTCTTCGACTCGCCACAATTTAGCCCTGTCTTTATGGCTGCCCGCCAGCTCTGGCGAATGCTGGCAACTGACTCCCACGACTTGTGATCAATGTCACACGATTTCATGTCGCGTTTGCAGACGTCTTTATAGCGGAGACATGGACGGCCGGTGGGTCTGATACCAGTGGCGAGCTCGCTGTACAATGTGTCTTTGGGGATCCTGCCATCTTCCAGCGGCTCACATGGCCAAGCCATCTCAAGCGCCGCTGACTCAGTAGTGTGTATAAGCTGGGGGTGTTGGCCGCTTCAAGGACTTCTGTGTTGGAGATATAGTCCTGCCACCTGATGCCAAGTATTCTCCGGAGGCAGCAAAGATGGAATGAATTGAGACGTCGCTCTTGGCTGGCATACGTTGTCCAGGTCTCGCTGCCATAGAGCAAGGTACTGAGGACACAGGCCTGATACACTCGGACTTTTGTGTTCCGTGTCACAAGGAACTGGAGAGTGCATAAGAGGCCAGTGTTGGAGGAATGCAGAGTTCTTGGAGGGTTGAAGAGCTGGAAGAGGTTTCAGAGATTGGGAGAGGGGGAGAGGCCATGGAGGGATTTGAACACTAGGATAACGATTTTAAAAACGAGGTGCTATCTAACATGGAATCAATGTAGGTCAGCGAGTCTAGGAGTGATGGGTAAACAGGACTTGGTGCAGCAGAGGTTATGGAGGGTGGAAGATGGGAGAGCATTGGAATAACCAAGTCTGAAAATCCCATTGAAAATTACAGTGCAAAGGAAGCAAAGTGTTCACATAAGGACTGCACTGCAAATGTAAGTTCATCTGAATGAGGAGAACCATTTGTCCCATCTAGAGAGAACTCAAAGTTCCTCCAGTTAAATTGCACTCAATTAATTACCATTTTCTAAAATTCTTTTTTTTGTTTTTAGAACATTACAGCGCAGTACAGGCCCTTCGGCCCTCGATGTTGCGCCGACCTGTGAAACCATCTGACCTACACTATTCCATTTTCATCCATATGTCTATCCAATGACCATTTAAATGCCCTTAAAGTTGGCGAATCTACTACTGCTGCAGGCAGGGCGTTCCACGCCCTTACTACTCTCTGAGTAAAGAAACTACCTCTCACATCTGTCCTATATCTATCACCCCTCAACTTGAAGCTATGTCCCCTCGTGTTTGCCATCACCATCCGAGGAAAAAGACGCTCACTATCCACCCTATCCAACCCTCTGATTATCTTATATGTCTCTATTAAGTCACCTCTCCTCCTCCTTCTCTCCAACGAAAACAACCTCAAGTCCCTCAGCCTTTCCTCGTAAGAGCTTCCCTCCATACCAGGCAACATCCTAGTAAATCTCCTCTGCACCCTTTCCATAGCTTCCACATCCTTCCTATAATGCGGTGACTAGAACTGCACGCAATACTCCAGGTGCGGTCTCACCAGAGTTTTGTACAGCTGCAGCATGACCTCATGGCTCCGAAACTCGATCCCCCTACTAATAAAAGCTAACACACCATATGCCTTCTTAACAGCCCTATTAACCTGGTTAGCAACCTTCAGGGATTTATGCACCTGGACACCAAGATCTCTCTGTTCATCTACACTACCAAGAATCTTCCCATTAGCCCAGTACTCTGCATTCCTGTTACTCCTTCCAAAGTGAATCACCTCACACTTTTCCGCATTAAACTCCATTTGCCATCTCTCAGCCCAGCTCTGCAGCCTATCTATGTCCCTCTGTACCCTACAACATCCTTCGGCACTGTCCACAACTCCACCGACCTTAGTGTCATCTGCAAATTTACTAACCCACCCTTCTACACCCTCATCCAGGTCATTTATAAAAATGACAAACAGCAGTGGCCCCAAAACAGATCCTTGCGGTACACCACTAGTAACTAAACTCCAGGATGAACATTTGCCATCAACCACCACCCTCTGTCTTCTTTCAGCTAGCCAATTTCTGATCCAAAGCTCTAAATCACCTTCAACCCCATACTTCCGTATTTTCTGCAATAGCCTACCGTGGGGAACCTTATCAAACGCCTTACTGAAATCCATATACACCACATCCACTGCTTTACCCTCATCCACCTGTTTGGTCACCTTCTCAAAAAACTCAATAAGGTTTGTGAGGCACGACCTACCCGTCACAAAACCGTGCTGACTATCTCTAATGAACTTATTCTTTTCAAGATGATTATAAATCCTGTCTCTTATAACCTTTTCCAACATTTTACCCACAACCGAAGTAAGGCTCACAGGTCTATAATTACCAGGGCTGTCTCTACTCCCCTTCTTGAACAAGGGGACAACATTTGCTATCCTCCAGTCTTCCGGCACTATTCCTGTCGACAATGACGACATAAAGATCAAGGACAAAGGCTCTGCAATCTCCTCCCTAGCTTCCCAGAGAATCCTAGGATAAATCCCATCTGGCCCAGGGGACTTATCTATTTTCACACTTTCCAAAATTGCTAACACCTCCTCCTTGTGAACCTTAATCCCATCTAGCCTAGTAGCCTGAATCTCAGTATTCTCAACAACATTTTCTTTCTCTACTGTAAATACTGACGCAAAATATTCATTTAACACTTCCCCTATCTCCTCTGATTCCACACACAACTTCCCACTACTATCCTTGATTGGCCCTAATCTAACTCTAGTCATTCTTTTATTCCTGATATACCTATAGAAAACCTTAGGGTTTTCCCTGATCCTATCCACCAATGACTTCTCGTGTCCTCTCCTTGCTCTTCTTAGCTCTCCCTTTAGATCCTTCCTGGCTAGCTTGTAACTCTCAAGCGCCCTAACTGAGCCTTCACGTCTAATCCTAACATAAGCCGCCTTCTTCCTCTTGACAAGCGCTTCAACTTCTTTAGTAAACCACGGCTCCCTCGCACGACAACTTCCTCCCTGCCTCACAGGTACATACTTATCAAGGACACACAGTAGCTGCTCCTTGAATAAGCTCCACATTTCGATTGTTCCCATCCCCTGCAGTTTCCTTCCCCATCCTACGCATCCTAAATCTTGCCTAATCGTATCATAATTTCCTTTCCCCCAGCTATAATTCTTGCCCTGCGGTATATACCTGTCCCTGCCCATCGCTAAGGTAAACCTAACCGAATTGTGATCACTATCACCAAAGTGCTCACCTACATCTAAATCTAACACCTGGCCGGGTTCATTTCCCAGTACCAAATCCAATGTGGCATCGCCCCTGGTTGGCCTGTCTACATACTGTGTCAGAAAACCCTCCTGCACACACTGGACAAAAACTGACCCATCTAAAGTACTCGAACTATAGTATTTCCAGTCGATATTTGGAAAGTTAAAGTCCCCCATAACAACTACCCTGTTACTCTCGCCCCTGTCGAGAATCATCTTCGCTATCCTTTCCTCGACATCTCTGGAACTATTCGGAGGTCTATAAAAGACTCCCAACAGGGTAACCTCACCTCTCCTGTTTCTAACCTCGGCCCATACTACCTCAGTAGACGAGTCCTCAAACGTCCTTTCTGTCGCTGTAATACTCTCCTTGATTAACAATGCCACACCCCCCCCCTCTTTTACCATCTTCTCTGTTCTTACTGAAACATCTAAATCCCGGAATCTGCAACATCCATTCCTGCCCCTGCTCTACCCATGTCTCCGAAATGGCCACTACATCGAGATCCCAGGTACCAACTCATGCTGCAAGCTCACCCACCTTATTCCGGATGCTCCTGGTGTTGAAATAGACACACTTTTTCTTTGGGAGTAAAACTACAAAGACTGCAATACTGAAGAAAATCAAATTAAGTGGTCGAAAATTCTGAGGTAAATGTAGCTGTGCTAAAATGTGTAGTCACCATTGGTAATTTCAGCTTATTTTGCAACTGATTTTTACAAGAATTCTCACAGGTTCAAATCTTCCTGTGATCAGACGACTGTGTCACCTTGAACATATCCATTATAGAGTTCAAATCACACAGATACTCGCCAATGAAATTAAATTGATGATGAATGAAAAAGAAAAAGGAACACTTGCATTTATATAGCACTTTTCACAACCACAGAACATACTAAAGCACTACAGCCAATTAAGTACTTTTTTGAAGTGTAGTCACTGTTGTAATGTGGGAAACACGGCAGCCAATCTGCACACAGCAAGATCCCACAAACAGCAATGTGATAATGACCAGATCATCTACTGCTTTTGTGAAGTTGGTTAAGGGATAAATATTGGCCTGGGGGCACCAGGGATAACTGCCCTGTTGTTCTTCAAAGCAGTGCCATGGGATCTTTTACATCCAGCTGAGAGGGCAGAGAGGGCCTCAGTTTAATGTCTCATCCAAAAGATGGCACCTCACTCCCTCAGTCCCAGAGTGGGACTTGAACCTCCAACCTTCGGAATATTACTACTAGTTAATCCTGGTTATTAGTCACACTGAGTGTAAAGGCTTTTGTCCTCCACAAGGAGTCTATGCCCAGTCCATATTTTTTTTTTATTATTCATTCATGGGATGTGGGCGTCGCTGGCTAGGCCAGCATTTATTGCCCATCCCTAATTGCCCTTAAGAAGGTAACGGTGAGCCGCCTTCTTGAACTGCTACAGTCCGTGTGGGGTAGGTACACCCACAGTGCTGTTAGGGAGGGAGTTCCAGGATTTTGACCCAGCGACAGTGAAGGAACAGTGATATAGTTCCAAGTCAGGATGGTGTGTGGCTTGGAGGGGAACTTGCAGGTGGTGCTGTTCCCATGCATTTGCTGCCCTTGTCCTTCTAACTGGTAGAGGTCATGGGTTTGGAAGGTGCTGTCTAAGGAGCCTTGGTGCGTTGCTGCAGTGCATCTTGTAGATGGTACACACTGCTGCCACTGTGCATCGGTGGTGAAGGGAATGAATGTTTGTGGGTGGGGTGCCAATCAAGCGAGTTGCTTTGTCCTGGATGGTGTCAAACTTCTTGAGTGTTGTTAGAGCTGCACCCATCCAGGCAAGTGGAGAGTATTCCATCACACTCCTGACTTGTGCCTTGTAGATGGTGAACAGACTTTGGGGAGTCATATTAAGTTGTGAATAGTGATACAGGTTCAGGGGCAATTGGAAATGGGCAATAAATGCTGGCCTTGCCAGCGATACCCACATCCCATGAAAGAATGAAAAAAAATGCTCTGAGATTTTTTCCATTTCCCCTCCTCCAGTCTAAAATATAATTGGGTAGCCAAATTACTCCGGTACAACAACTTTGAAGTGAAGGTACAGACAGAAATGTATTTTTATTTCATTGCTGAACGCTGATGATTGTACTGTGTTTACTTTTTTGCCTATTCCACATCTCTGATTTCCACCACTCCACCATTGGTGGCCGTGCCATCAGCTGCCTGGGCCCTAAGCTCTGGAATTGCCTCCCTAACCCTCTCCGCCTCTCTCTCCTCCTGTTAGATGCTCCTTCAAACAATTTCTTTCACCAAGCTTTTGGTCATCCTAATGTCTCCTTATATAACTCACTGTCAAATACACTTTGACTATGTGGAAAGGGCAATATAAATGCAAGTTGGTGCTGCTGTGATATGACAAACATTTACACTTCTACGCTTCCAGTGTCTGAGAATATTTGCCAGCAATCCAAGCCATGCTCCGTGCAATTGGAACTACACACTTATTATTTCCCATCTTGCATACATTTTCAGATACTCCCTATGGACCTGTCCCATCTGCTACAATGGGCTAAATGTTACCAGGCCCTTGACATCGGGCTCCGTGGCATGGCGGGGATTGGGGGGGGAGGGGGGAGGTGGTGGGGGGCGGAGGGTGGTTCTAGCAGAGGCCCGCCATGGAAGCTGACGGAGGGAGGGCCCCGGCTCGATCCACCCAGTGGCGGTGAAACTCCATGGCGGACCCCTGCCGCTGAGGGACAGGACCTGGATTTAAATATTTAAATTAATGGCATGCATAAATTTAAATAAACTTACCTTGAATCTTGCGGGCCCGCTGCGATACCAATGAGGCGGCCGGCACTTCAGCCCCTTCAATTCCCCATCCGGGGAAAGCCGGCGTGACACTGGTGGGCAGGGGGGAGGAGTTAATATTTTCAGTGCGGTGGGGGGGAAACGGGGTCTAATAAACGTAATGGATGTAGGGGATGGTGGGAAGGGGTGAACCTTAAACTTTGTGCAGTCTGTGGGGGGGGGGGGGCGGGTCAGGGGGGAATGTCATTATTAAAATGTATGTGTTTTGGGGAGGAAAGGGAAAATAGTTATTTTAATTGTTATTGGGGTGGGAAAGGGGCGTTAGAAAATTATTTGATAAATGTCGGGAGGGTGTAACTTCAAAAATTTAATTGTGCCAGCAGGGCTGGCTGCCCTTTAAAAATGGCCCCAACACTTGCACATAGCAGCTGACACCATTGATGGCAAGAGACAACCTGCTGCCCTCCACCTGATTGAGGGGGGAGCGGGCTGCCTCGGCTATTTAAATGAGCTGCAGCGCGGGAGATCGCGGCGGCCCCTTGGTGTGTGGCCCGCACATTTTTTGAGCTCGCCAACAAAATCGGGGGCGGGCTTTCAAAGTCCATCAAGTCCATCCAGCCCATTGTAGCAGATGGGACTGTTCCACAGGAACTATCTTAAAATACACCTTAAGCACCACCACAGGATGTGATGACACGAGTTTGTACCTCGTGCTACTCAGTGTTCATGTAGATACCCTAGTAAGAAGACCCCTGTAAATAAACCCCTGTTACTTTGACCCAGAGTCTACTTTCCTCATTCAATACTAATAGAGCACTGACAAGGTAGTACAGATACCAGCCCACTTGCCAGAGGAAAGTTTCTTACTTCATGCTCTGTCAAAACTCCTCATCATTTTAAATACCTTTAGTAGCTCTGCCCTTATCCTTCTCTTCTCTAAACTTCCCCAATCTCTCCACATAATTGAAATCCCTCATCACTGGTATCAAAGACGTAAGGAGATATTAGGACAGGTGACCAAAGGTTTGGTGATAGAGATAGATTTTAAAGAACATCTGAAAGGAGGAGGAGAGAGAGGCAGAAATGTTTAGGAAGGGAATTCCAAAGCTTAGGACCGAGGCAACCAATTTTATTTATTCGTTTTCATGGGATTTGATGGTTGCTGGCCAGGCCAGCATTTATTGCCCATCCCTAATTGCCCTTGAGAAGGTGGGGGTGAGCTTCCTTTTTGAAACGCTGCTCCAATGGTGGAGCGGTTAAAATTGGGAATGAAAACAAACCAGAATTGGAGTAGAGCAGAGATCTCAGAGTCTTGTGGAGCTGTTTGCTGAGCTTGGAGAAATTGAACTATTGTTTGTCAGGCCCATGGGCAGGCACCACTAAGGCTGAAACCAGTAAAAGAGAAATCAAAGCCAATTACAAAATACCGATTTTCTGACATCAACCTTGTGTTTCAAAAAGCCTGAAGACTGTGACAGAGAGGAAGGGCTGTGAGAGGAAAAGCAGTCTATAAAATGGGTAATGAGTCTTGATCTAAACAAAGAGAAAGTCTTGCATTGAATCATAGAATTGCACAGTGCAGATGGAGTACATTCGGCTCTTCATATCTATGCTGGCTCTTTGAAAGCTCTTTCCCCATAGACCTGCGAAAGGATATGGATGGTATAAAGAACGAACAAAGAACAAAGAACAGTACAGCACAGGAACAGGCCATTCGGCCCTCCAAGCCTGCGCCGATCTTGATGCCTGCCTAAACTAGAACCTTCTGCACTTCCGGGAACCGTATCCCTCTATTCCCATCCTATTCATGTATTTGTCAAGATGCCTCTTAAACGTCGCTATCGTACCTGCTTCCACCACCTCCCCCGGCAGCAAGTTCCAGGCACTCACCACCCTCTGTGTAAAGAACTTGCCTCACACATCCCCTCTAAACTTTGCCCCTCTCACCTTAAACCTACGTCCCCTAGTAACTGACTCTTCCACCCTGGGAAAAAGCTTCTGACTATCCACTCTGTCCATGCCGCTCATAACTTTGTAAACCTCTATCATGTCGCTCCTCCACCTCCGTCTTTCCAATGAAAACAATCCGAGTTTATCCAACCTCTCCTCATAGCTAATGCCCTCCAGACCAGGCAACATCCTGGTAAACCTTTTCTGTACCCTCTCCAAAGCCTCCACGTCCTCTGGTAGTGTAGCGACCAGAATTGCACGCAATATTCTAAGTGTGGCCTAACTAAAGTTCTGTACAGCTGCAGCATGACTTGCCAATTTTTATACTCTATGCCCCGACCAATGATGGCAAGCATGCCGTATGCCTTCTTGACTACCTTATCCACCTGCGTTGCCACTTTCAGTGACCTGTGGATCTGTACGCCCAGATCTCTCTGCCTGTCAGTACTCCTAAGGGTTCTGCCATTTAATGTATACTTCCCACCTGCATTCGATCTTCCAAAATGCATTACCTCACATTTGTCCGGATTAAACTCCATCTGCCATTTCTCCGCCCAAATCTCCAACCAATCTATATCCTGCTGTATCCTCTGACAATCCCCATCACTATCTGCAACTCCACCAACCTTTGTGTCGTCTGCAAACTTACTAATCAGACCAGCAACATTTTCCTCCAAATCAGCCACTTTCCCAGGACTTTCCATCAGGACTTTCCCAGCCCTCGGGAGACAGGCTAGGAGGCGGGAAGGCTGGTATAATGGTGACAGAAAGTGTCGGGAGGGATGCCTGTTGTCTTCACACTGCCACGGGATATTCCGAATGGCAGCAATTTACCCTTATCCTAAGCTCAAGAGTAATTAGGGATGAGTGACACGCACATCCCATGAACGAATAAAAAAGATAGTTAAGCATCGATGAGGGGGATACAAATGTGCAAAGCAGCAAGCTTAATATCGTGTGAGAAGTGAGAATTCAATTTGAGGCCAGAGGAAATAATGAGACCAAAACTTTCCAGAGGTTATGACGGACTAAAGATGAAAACATAAAATATAAGCGTTACCGCTAATCATTAGATTTATGAGAGACATGAAAATAATTGAAAGGAACAAGATTTCCATTGCATCTTCAAAGTGCATTCTCACTGCCAGTTCTCTTTAGCTTACCATTACTAATGCTTATATGCTTTCGGGCTAATATTGCTCCCTGTAATGATATAAATTCTAACATACGCTTCCATCGATCAAGCACTACAAATCCAATTCCAAAAACGGTCATTGTGTCTCCTAGTGGGAACTTAAGTATTTGCAAACAGTCTCAATTTGCAGTGTTTATCACAGTAAACATGAGCCAAATCCTCATAATTGTTTCTGACAATTCAGCTTCTATTTGGCAGCATGAACAAAGTATAAGAAGAATCTAATCGCTTGATGTATTTCAAATCACAACAGTCCACTGTCTCTAATCATTGTATAATGGCTCCTGTTGCTGACCTGGAAACAGCCCACATATATTCAACTAGATGTATAAATCCACATCAGAAATGGATTGTGTATCTCTCTCCCAACGCTCAGTTGGTCAAGGTTTTCATCCATCCTCCAAGGCCTCACACTGCCCCCCACCCCTCCTCCATCTCTGTAATCTCCTCCAGCCCCACAACCCTCCGAGATCTCTGTTCTCCTCCAATTCTGGCCTCTTGAGCGTCCTCGATTTTAATCTCTCCACCATTGGCGCCATACTTTCAGCTTCCAAGGTCCTAAGATCTGGAATTCCCTCCCTAAATCTCTCCACCTCGCTACCTCTCTTTCCTCCTTTAAGACGCTCCTTAAAACTGAACTCTTTGACTAAGCTTATTGTTATCAGGCCTAATATCTTTTTATGTGGCTCAGTGCCAAGTTTTATTTCATAACAGTCCTATGAAGAGGTTTGGGACGCTGTTATCAAGTCAAATGCACGATATAAATGCAAATTGTTATTGTTTTGAATGTGATTATGAACCAGTGTGTTCCAAACTGTGCTGAATTAGCTGACCCCACTTGGTTTCAGTCAGGACACTCCAGTTGGCCTCTATGTCTGTGAGGGATTCATCCCCTTGGTGGTATATTTATCAGCTGTGGCTCAGTGGGCCGCCCTCTTGTGTCAGAAGGCCTGGGATTCAAGGTCCATTCCCACAATTTACACTTCAGTGCAGTGCTGAGGGAGCACTGAAAATCAGGATGGAATCAATGGCGAGTGTAGACAGTTTGTCACAAACATCCTATCAAACATATGCACAATCAGAAAATCAAGACTTCTGTCTTTGTAAAATAACAAGAACTACAGACAATCAGTGAGATGTTAAACCGAGGATCCGTCTGCCCTCTTGGTGAAGATCTCATGGCCACTTTTTCGAAGAGGTGTAGGGGAGTTCTCCCCAGTGTCCTGGAAAATATTTATTTCTCAATTAACCACACCAAAACCAAATTAGCTGGTCATTTCATTGCTGTTTGTGGGAACTTGTTGTGTGCAAATTGGCCGCTGTGCGTCTTACCTTTCCTTCATCCCGGATTGCTAAAGGAAGTGGGGATGGAGATAGTGGAAGGGCTTGCCATAATCTTCCACTCTTCCCTGGGTACAGGGGAGGTGCCAGAGGATTGGAGAGTGGCAAATGTTACACCCTTATTCAAGAAAGGGTGTAAGGACAGTCCGAGCAACTACAGGCCAGTTATTTTAACATCAGTGGTGGGTAAGGTTTTAGAAACAACAATCAGGGAAAAAATCAACAGGCACTTAGAGAGGTTTGAGTTAATTAATGAAAGCCAACATGGATATGTAAAAGGCAGATCATGCTTGACCAATCGCATTGAATTTTTTGATGAAGTACCAGAGAAGGTTGATGTCGGGAATGTAGTAGATGTTGTTTATATGGATTTTAAGAAAGCATTTGAAAAGGTACCACATAAAAGGCTGGTTAACAAAATTCTGGCTCACCAAATAGGAGGGTCAGTGCCCTTCCACTATCTCCATCCCCACTTCCTTTAGCAATCCGGGATGAAGGAAAGGTAAGACGCACAGCGGCCAATTTGCACACAACAAGTTCCCACAAACAGCAATGAAATGACCAGCTAATTTGGTTTTGGTGTGGTTAATTGAGAAATAAATATTTTCCAGGACACTGGGGAGAACTCCCCTACACCTCAAGGACAGTAAAAATCCAGTTATAGGACCTTGGAATACAGAGTAGAATTTCAAAATTTGTCGACAACACCAGTGGCAAACAGTGAGGATTAGAGCATGGATACCCGACCCGACCTGAACCCGACGGGAGCCAACGACATGTGTCGGGTTTGGGTCGGGTCGGGTCACTCTTCCGGGTCCGGCATTTAGGCTCGGGTCGGGTCAGGTCGGACACACTCTATCACCACCTCTGGTACGTGGCTCCAATGTTAATGTACTTTTTGGACTTGAAAGCTTGTTTAGTTACAGTTTTTTAAAGCTTGTGCAGATAAGCAACAAAGTGAAAAACGGAAGCTAAGTTAACTGATGGTCGGGTCGAGCGCGGGAAAACTGAAAGGGCTCGGGCCGGGTCAGTCTCGGGTCGGATGTGGTTCTGTAGGGCTCGGGTTGGATTTCATTTGCAGACCCGAGCCGGCCTTTAGTGAGGATGATATGAAGCGCCTGCAACAGTACATAGATAGGCTGGCAGAATGGGCAGAGAGGTGGCAGATGGAATTGAACACAGACAAATGTGAAGTGATTCATTTTGGCAAAAGGGATAGGGAGAGGCAATATATACTTAATGGCACAGTTCTAAAGAGTGTGTAGGAACAGAAGGTCCTGGGATTGCATGTGCATTGACCATTGAGGGTGGCAGGACATATTGAGAGAGTGGTTAGTAAAGCATTTGGGATCTTGGGCTTCATAAATAGAGGTATTCAGTACAATGCAGGGAAGTTATACTGAACCTTTATAAAGCTGTTTATGCCCCAACTGGAATATTGCATCCAGGTCTGGTCACCACACTTCAGGAAGGATGTGAGGGTCCCTGAGAGGGTGCAGAGGAGACTTACCAGAATGGTTCCAGGAAAGGAGGATTTTAGTTACAAGGTTAGATTGAAAAAGCTGGGATTGTTCTGGTGGAGCAAAGGAGATTGAGGAGATTTGATAGAGAAGAACAAGGCATAGATATGTTAGACAAGGGAAAACTGTTCCTATTAACTGATGGTACAAGGACTAGGGGCACAGTTTGAAAGGCTTGGGCAAGAGATGCAGGGGGAATATGAGGAAGAACTTATTAATGCAGTGGGTGGTAATGACCTGGAACTCACTGCCCACAATTGTGATGTAAGTGCAGACAATCAATGATTTCAAAATGAAATTGGATGGTCACTTGGTTGGGCAATGTTGTTGACTCTTAAATGCCCTCTGAAATGGCCCAGCAAGCCATTCAGTTGTATCTAACCGCGATGAAGTCAATAAGGAATGAAACCGGATGGACCAACCAGCATCGACCTAGGCACTGGAAATGACAATGGCAAACCCAGCCCTGTCGAGCCTGCAAAGTCCTCCTTACTAACATCTGGGGGCTTGTGCGAAAGTTGGGAGAGCTGTCCCACAGACTAGTCAAGCAACAGCCTGACATAGTCATACTCACGGAATCATACCTGACAGACAATGTCCCAGATACTGCCATCACCATCCCCGGGAATGTCCTGTCCCACCAGTAGGACAGACCCAGCAGAGGTGGCGGCACAGTGGTATACAGTCAGGAGAGAGTTTCCCTGGGAGTCCTCAACATCAACTCCAGTCCCCATGAAGTCTCATGGCATCAGGTCAAACTCAGGTAAAGAAACCTTCAGCTGATTACCACCTACCGTCCCCCTCAGCCAATGGATTAGTACTTCTCCATGTTGAACAACACTTGGAAGAAACACTGAGGGTAGCAAGGGCGCTGAATGTTCTCTTGGTGGGAGACTTCAATGTCCATCACCAAGAGTGGCTCGGTAGCACCACTACTGACTGAGCTGGCCCAGTCCTAAAGGACATATATGCTGGACTGGGTCTGCGGCAGGTGGTGAGGGAACCAAGAGGGAAAAATACTAGCCTGCTACAGATGCTTCTGTCCATGACAGTATTGGTAGGAATGACCACCGCACAGTCCTTGTGGATACATAATCCCATCTTCACATTGAGGATACCCTCCATCATGTTGTGTGGCACGACCACCATGCTAAATGGGATAGATTTCGAACAGATCTAACAATGCAAAACTGGGCATCCATGAAGCACTGTGGGCCATCAGCAGCAGCAGAATTGTACTCAACCACAATCTGTAACCTCATGGCCCGGCAGATCCCCCACTCTACCATTATCACCAAGCTGGGGGACCAACACTGGTTCAATGAAGAGTGCAGGAGGGCATGTCAGGAGCAGCACCAGGCATACCTCAAAATGAGGTGTCAACCTGGTGAAGCTACATCCCAGGACTACTTACGTGCAAAACAGCAAATGCAGCATGCAATAGACAGAGTTAAGTTTTCCCATAAGCAACGGATCAGATCTAAGCTCTGCAGTCCTGCCACATCCAGTCGTGAATGGTGGTGGACAATTAATCAACTAACTGGAGGAGGTGGCTCCACAAATGTCCCCGTCCTCAATGATGGGGGAGCCCAGCACATCAGTGCGAAAGATAAGGCTGAAGCATTCGCAACAATCTTCAGCCAAAAGTGCCGAATTGATGATCCATCTCGGCCCCCTCCTGAAGTCCCCAGCATCACAAATGTCAGTCTTCAGCCAATTTGATTCACTCCGCGTGATATCAAGAAATGACTGAAGGCACTGGATACTGCAAAGGCTATGAGCCCTGGGAACATTCCGGCAATAATACTGAAGACCTATGCTCCAGAACTTGCCGCACCCCTAGCCAAGCTGTTTCAGTACAGCTACAACACTGGCATTTACCCGGCAATGTGGAAAATTGCCCAGGTATGTCTTGTCAACAAAAAGCAGGACAAATCCAACGCAACCAATTACTGCCCCATCAGCCTACTCTCAATCATCAGTGAAGTGATGGAAGGTGTCATCGACAGTGCTATCAAGCGGCACTTGCTTAGCAATAAACTGCTCAGTGATGCTCAGTTTGGGTTCCGCCAGGTCCACTTAGCTCCTGATCTCATTTCAGCCTTAGTTCAAACATGGACAAAAGAGCTGAACTCAAGATGTGAGGTGAGAGTGACTGCCCATGATATCAAGGCAGCATTTGATCGAGTATGGCATCAAGGAGCCCTAGTAAAACTGGAGTCAATGGGAATCAGGGGGAAAACTCTCCGCTGGTTGGAGTCAAACCTAGCACAAAGGAAGATGGTTGTGGTTGTTGGAGGTCAATCATTTGAGCTCCAGGACATCACTGCAGGAGTTCCTCGGGGTAGTGTCCTAGGCCCAAACATCTTCAGCTGTTTCATCAATGACCTTCCTTCAATCATAAGGTCAGAAGTGGGGATGTTCGCTGATGATTGCACAATGTTCAGCACCATTCGTGACTCCTCAGATACTGAAGCAGTCCATGTAGAAATGCAGCAAGACCTGGACAATATCCAGGCTTGGGCCGATAACTGGCAAGTAACATTAGCACCAGACAAGTGCAGGCAATGACTATCTCCAACAAGAGAGAATCTAACCATCTCCTCTTGACATTCAATGGCATTACCATCGCTGAATCCCCTAATATCAACATCCTGGGGGTTACCATTGACCAGAAACTGAACTGGAATAGACATATAAATACCGTGGCTACAAGAGCAGGTCAGAGGCTAGGAATCCTGTGGCGAGTAACTCACCTCCTGAATCCCCAAAGTCTGTCCACCATCTACAAGGCACAAGTCAGGAGTGTGATGGAATACTTTCCACTTGCCTGGATGGGTGCAGCTCCAACAACACTCAAGAAGCTTGACACCATCCAGGACAAAGTAGCCCGCTTGATTGGCACCCCATCTACAAACATTCACTCCCTCCACCACCGACGCACAGTGGCAGCAGTGTGTACCATCTACAAGACAAGGGCAGCAGAAACATGGGAACACCACCACCTGCAAGTTCCCCTCCAAGCCACACACCATCCTGACTTGGAACTATATCCCCGTTCCTTCACTGTCGCTGGGTCAAAACCCTGGAAATTCCTTGCTAACAGCACTGTGGGTGTACCTACCCCACATGGACTGCAGTGGTTCAAGAAGGCAGCTCACCACCACCTTCTCAAGTGCAATTAGGGATGGGCAATAAATGCTGGCCTGGACAGCGATGCCCACATCCCAAGCACAAATAAAAAAATAACTTGAAGGAAATAAACTTGCAGGGCTATTGGGATCGAGCGGTAGAGTGGGTCTGACAGCATAGCTTGTGGGATTGACGGCATGGACTAGATGGGCCAAACAGCTTTTTTGTGTTCCGTAAATAACTTGATGACCCTATTTCAACAGCGACTATACTTCAGAAAAGCCTGCAACATGTATGAGGGCTGTAGTTGCAGTGCATCTGGGTCTGCAGCCCAATAGCGATATGCGTGTTGTCCTCTGCCTTGTTGGAGATGACCTTCTCCATGCTCCTTGGCAGGAGGCTGCCTGGCAGGCCAGCCAATGCGCCCAGATCTTGGTGTGCATCCTCATCAGCATTCTCCTGTACACTACCCCACTGTGGTCCTCATCTGCTGAGATTCCTCTCGCAGAACTTGTCTGCAACCTTGCTCTTTGGTGAGCTGGCAAATAAACCATCCTGGCATCGTGCCTGGTGACTCATCACATCTGGATCCTGGCTGGGATATTATGGCCGTGCCTACTGGCTGGAAGGCAAACCTGCCTTAGCCGATTCTGGGAGCCCCGACTGGATTTTACGTGCATCAGGCAATGAACTGCCTGGCATTAGGTCTCCCATCCCTTTAAGGCCGAAGGTCCTGCCTCCAAGGCCTGCCGGCCAATTGGAAGGCCGGGAGCTCTTCAGTCCCAGCAGTGCCACCGAGAGCAGGGACTGCACCCAGCCCAGAGCAGCATTATGGACACCACATTCGGACTAAGTGGGGTCAGGATTGCCGGGGCCATTCAGGCAGGCCCGGTGTAAGGGTGGGGCGGTGATTGGTGAAGGCGGGGGAAGGATGTTCCTGTGGGGCAGGCCCTTGCAGCCAGGTGGCCCTCCATGAGCCACAGGGTGCCTGATCAGGAGGTCCCCCATTCCCCTCATTGAGCCCACGAGGGTGCCACCTCAGTCTGCAGTCTTATCACAAGGCAGGGGGCCCTCCCGCTGCTGGTGAAATACCAGTGCAATGGGAAGAGGTCTTTAATTGGCCCTTAATTGGCCACTTAATGGTCTCAATTAACCTCTGGGTGGGAGGGCCATCCGCCAACTTCCCCTTCACAGGAACGGCACCACCTGTCCTACCATATTTTGGCCCCCCCTCCCCACCTCTCTGTCTGCTCGCTGAGACCCCATAAAGTCCCAGCACCTGACTCTATACTAGCCTCTAAGGTACACATAGTGCCAGAATCTGCTGGTGACCGCAAGTGTCAGATCAAGGTTTTTTTTATATATTCATTCGTGGGATGTGGGCATCACTGGCTAGGCCGGCAGTTATTGCCCATCCCTAATTGCCCTTGAGAAGGTGGTGGTGAGCTGCCTTCTTGAACCGCTGTGGTCCTTGGGGTGTAGGTACACCGGCAGTGCTGTTAGAAAGGGAGTTCCAGGATTTTGACCCAGCGACAGTGAAGGAACGGTGATATAGTTCCAAGTCAGGATGGTGTGTGACTTGGAGGGGAACTTGCAGATGGTGGTGTTCCCATGCATCTGCTGTCCTTGTTCTTCTAGGTGGTAGATGGCTGGTGCTGTCAAAGGAGCCTTGGTGCGTTGCTGCAGTGCATCTTGTAGATTGTACACACTGCTGCCACTGTGTATCGGTGGTGGAGGGAGTGAATGTTTGTAGATGGGGTGCCAATCAAGTGGGCTGCTTTGTTCTGGATGGTGTCAAACTTCTTGAGTGTTGTTGGAGCTGCACCCATCCAGGCAATTGGAGAGTATCCCATCACACTCCTGATTTGTGCCTTGTAGATGGTGGACAGACTTTGGGGATTCAGGAGGTGAGTTACATGCCACAGGATTCCTAGCCTCTGACCTGCTCTTGTAGCCACGGTATTTATATGGCTACTCCAGTTCAGCTTCTGGTCAATAGCAACCCCCCCAGGTGTTGATAGTGGGGGGGGATTCAGCGATCGTAATTCCACTGAATGTCAAGGGGAGATGGTTAGATTCTGTCTAGTGACAGGACCTCTTCATCAGTGCTGTGTAATTGTTATGCTGTGGCTGGGGTTGCTGTGGCTGGACAGCTGGCAGGTTTTGGGTGTCTGAAAGCAGGAAATCGGAAAAGAGAAGGCCGGTGGGAGGGAAGTAGGTGAGAAGGAGGGGGGTCCATGGTCACACCATCAGTAGCTTGCTCATCATGCTAGATAGCAAGATGTGGGTGAACTGAGAGTTGAGAAGGAGCCTAAGGCAGGAACATACCATCCTCAATGTTCTCAGCGACACTGGATGCCACCAGCTCTGTTGCAGCCAACCCCATGATACAGAAAACCATCTTCTCTTTAGAAGAAGGCGGTAATAGGCCACTTAAGGGTCTTAATTGGCCTCTCGGCAGGAAAGGCGCTGTCAGCCTATCCTGCACCCCACCCCGACTAAATTCCGGAGCGACAAGAAGGCGACGGGCTCACGCAGCCCCGTCTCCCGCTGCAATTCAAAGGGATCCCTCGCCTCCGAACCCGTCTCCAGGAGCCCCATTAAATATAGCCCAGTGTGTGGCAAACAGTCACTCACCTGTGATTTTCACCCTATTGGCCAATTAATGGCCAGAGGGCAGGTTCGACCCCCAGGAGGCCCACCAGTCTGAAAGCAGCAACAGGATGCCATTCAAGGTTAAAAAAAAGGCGAGGGCACCTCAAAATGGAACAGGCTTTTGCAGCCGGGCCACCACTGTTGTGGCGGGGTGGGGGAGGTGGGGGGAGGAGCTCCTCTGCTGGGCGGCCTGTGGCTGCTGCTCAACCCAAGCAGTTAGGGAGAGCGTCTAAGCCTGTCTGGAGTGCTGCCCCCCCACCCCGTTCTGTGACGGGGAGGCTGCTTTCAGGGTAGCTGCACTGTTCCCCACCGCCTGCGGGGACTTGGAGGCCAACTGGAAAATCCCAGTCGTCCTCCGACAACAAGTCTTAATCAGCCCTTCAAAGGTTGAATTGGTTGCCCAGCACTGTGGGCGGGTTGCCCTGCTGAACCCCCATCCTGCCTCTGGGAAAATGGCCTGGGGGCAGGATGCAGCTCGTGAAAACAGTACGCAGGCCAACGGGACGTAATTCCACACCTGCCTGCCACCATTCCAGTCCCTAGCGGGAGGTAAAAATCCAGCTCGAAGACTCAACACATCTGAAATCCCTCTCATTGTTATTTTAGCAATGATATTAGCCTGAAATGACACTGTGACATACCAGTTAATGAATCTCAATGGCTTAATCTCAAATTCTATCAGAGGTGTTAACCTGTTTAAAATAAATGGGTTAATGTCACCGTGAGAGTAACTGAAACAGGAATTTTACACAAAGCTATGAAAAGTTCATAACATTGATATCCCACAGGGTAATTCAAGTTAGGGACAGTGGAGTTTATAAGGGATGATCTTAAATTATTTGCTGTTATATGAGATTCTGTCTTCTGCCCGATTCCAGTGAACTGCATGGGTAATAAATATTAAGATTATAAAACTAAATTGTCATCTAGAATTGATAACCAGTCATAAATGCTGCATAAACTGAGCAAAATACTCCGGATGCTGGAAATCTGAAATACAAATAGAAAAAAGCTGGAAAAAACTCAGCAGTTCAGGCACATTCTGTGGAGAGGGAGAAATAGAGATAACGGGGAATTTTCACAGGCAAGGCGAGGTGATTTGGGAGCATGCAAGAAGTTAAATTCCCCAAAAGTGATGTCCTGTTGGGATCCCGACATCATCCTGCCCTCTTCCATGTTTCACCAGGGTGGGATTGAAGGCAAGCAGGGAACCCTCTTCGATCTGTTGGGTAAGGCATTTAAACATTTGAACAGCATTTGGAGGAAGCACTGAGGGTGGCAAGGGCACAAAATGTACTCTGGGTGGGGGACTTCAATGTCCATCACCAAGAGTGACTCGGTAGCACCACTACTGACCGAGCTAGCTGAGTCCTGAAGGACATAGCTGCTAGACTGGGTCTGTGGCACGTAGTGGGGGAACCAATACGAGGGAAAAACATACTTGACCTTGTCCTCACCAATCTGCATGCCACAGATGCTTCTGTCCATGACTGTATTGGCAGGAGTGACCGCCACACAGTCCTTGTGGAGACGAAGTCCCACCTTCACATTGAGGATACCTTCCATCGTGTTGTGTGGCAATACAACCATGCTAAATGGGACAGATTTCAAACAGATCTAGCAATGCAAAACTGGGCATCCATGAGGCGCTGTGGGTCATCAGCAGCAGCAGAATTGTACTCAACCACAATCTGTAAGCTCATGGCCCGGCATATCCCCCACTCTACCATTACCATCAAGCCAGGAGACCAACCCTGGTTCAATGAAAAGTGCAGGAGGGCATGCCAGGAGCAGCACCAGGCATGCCGCAAAATGAGGTGTCAACCTGGTGAAGCTACAACCCAGGACTACTTGCATGCCAAACTGCATAAGCAGTATGCGATAGACAGAGCTAAGCGATCCCATAACCAACGGATCAGATCGAAGCTTTGCAGTCCTGCCACATCCAGTCGTGAATGGTGGTGGACAATAAAACAACTAACTGGAGGAGGTGGCTCCACAAACATCCCGATCTTCAATGATGGGCGTACCCAGAACATCAGTGCAAAAGATAAGGCTGAAGCATTTGCAACAATCTTCAGCCAAAAGTGCCAAGTTGATGATCCATCTCGTTCCCCCTCCTGAAATCCAGCATCACAGATGCCAGACTTCAGCCAATTCGATTCACTCCGCGTGATATCAAGAAATGACTGAAAGCACTGAATACTGCAAACGCTATGGGCCCTGACAATATTCCGGCAATAGTACTGAAGACTTGTGCTCCAGAACTTGCCGCACCCCTAGCTAAGCTGTTCCAGTACAGCTACAACACTGGCATCTACCCAGCAATGTGGAAAATTGCCCAGGTATGTCCTGTCAACAAAAAGCAGGACAAGTCCAACCCGGCCAATTACCACCCCATCAGTCTACTCTCAATCATCAGTAAAGTGATGGAAGGTGTCATCAACAGTGCCATCAAGCAGCAAATGCTTAGCAATAACCAGCTCAGTGATGCTCAGTTTGGGTTCCGCCAGGGCCAGTCAGCTCCTGACCTCATTACAGCCTTGGTTCAAGCATGGACAAAAGAGCTGAACTCAAGATGTGAGGTGAGAGTGACTGCCCTTGACATCAAAGCAGCATTTGACCGAGTATGGCATCAAGGAGCCCTAGCAAAACTGGAGTCAATGGGAATCAGGGGGAAAACTCTCCGCTGGTTGGAGCCATACCTAGCACAAAGGAAGATGGTTGTGGATGTTGGAGGTCAATCATCTGAGCTCCAGGACATCACTGCAGGAGTTCCTCAGGGTAGTGTCCTAGGCGCAACCATCTTCATCTGCTTCATCAATGACCTTCCTTCAATCATAAGGTCAGAAGTGGGATCTTCGCTGATGATTGCACAATGTTCAGCACCATTCGTGACTCCTCAGATACTGAAGCAGTCTGTGTAGAAATGCAGCAAGATCTGGGCAATATCCAGGCTTGGGCTGATAAGTGGCAAGTTACATTTGCGCCACACAAGTGCCAGGCAATGACCATCTCCAACAAGAGAGAATCTAACCATCTCCCCTTGACATTCAATGGCATTACCATCGCTGAATCCCCCACTATCAACATTCTGGGGGTTACTATTGACCAGAAACTGAACTGGAGTAGTCATATAAATATCATGACTACAAGAGCAGGTCAGAGGCTAGGAGTCCTGTGGCGAGTAACTCACCTCCTGACTCCCATCTACAATGCACAAGTCAGGAATGTGATGGAATACACTCCACTTGCCCGGTTGGGTGCAGCTCCAACAACACTCAAGAATCTCGACACCCTCCAGAACAAAACATTGATTGGCACACCATCCACAAACATTCACTCCCTCCACCACCGACGCACAGTGCAGCAGTGTGTACCATCTACAAAATGCACGGCAGCAACGCACCAAGGCTCCTTAGACAGCACCTTCCAAACTCGTGACCTCTACCACCTCGAAGGAGCAGATGCATGGGAACACCACCACCTGCAAGTTCCCATCCAGGTCACACACCATCCTGACTTGGAACTATATCGCCGTTCCTTCACTGTCGCTGGGTCAAAATCCTGGAACTCCCTCCCTAAAGGCACTGTGGGTGTACCTACCCCACATGGAATGCAGCAGTTCAAGAAGGCAGCTCACCACTACCTTCTCGAGGGCAATTAGGGATGGGCAATAAATGCTGGCATAGCCAATGACGCCCACATCCCATGAATGAATAAATTAAAAAAATATTCTAATAGGCAAGGAGTCTGGCTTTCACAGCCGGAACATCTATTTCCCAACTCGCCAAGTTCACTGAGAGCAGAGCTGGGAGTGCTTCTTCAGTGAAACTGACAGGCTGGGGAGGCTTTGGTCAGTTACATTGAAGAGCTCCAGCCATGGTCAGGTGAGAGACTGCTGCTTGCTGCACTTCTTCACAGAGAGTGTTTTCACTGCTTGTCAGGTGATTGCCAGCTTCACCTGTCTTGCACTTCACTCAGCTTCAGCTGTACTTCCCTGCTGCCAGCCTTCACATCGACATGGGAACAGCTTATGCAGTTCTGCCGTGCATCTCTGATGAAGAGCAGGAGGAGGCCACGCCAGCAGCAGCAGCACCAGCCGCTTTCTCCTCAGCCACATACCACTGCACATTACAGATGGGATGGGCACCGAGACTCAGCTGGAAGGAAGTGAGACCCCAACACAGGGTCTACAGGCAAAGGATCACCTCTTTCGACACGTCTGAGTGCCAGTGCCTCAGGAGGCTCAGGCTCTCCCAGCTGACTGTTGCTGACATCTGCAGCCACCTGGAATAAGTGGAGCAGGTGGGCATGTATTGCCAGTGGCCGACAAGGTGCCTGTCACTGAAGGGTCTTGCCAAGTGGTGTGTTCTCTCCTCCTCCAAGGAGAGAAAGCAGAGAGTTGTGAGGATGAGAATTGGATTGTGTAAGGAGGAGGGAAGGACACCATTTGTGGAGAGTGACTGTGAGGCACTGGTGCGAGAGGGCAATAGGCTGAAGGTGAGTGTGAGTGTTGGCAGCCAGACGAGGATGAGAGGTGCCTGGAGAAAGAGGAATGAGTGGAATTGTGAGTTGTGTTGACCTGAGGCATGCTGTGCAGGAGAATGCTGGGAAAGTCAGAGTGTGGAGCTTAGCACCTGAAAGTGTTATGCCACTTTCCCTCCCTCCTGAGGTCCTGAATCCTCTTGGTGCACTGTCTCCAGGTTGGAGGGTGCATATTCCTGCTACTTCCTCCAACACCTTGTTTTTTTCCAAAAATATACATTTTTCATAAGATTTGTAAAAGAATATTACATAACAGTTCAAATTTGACTACAAGAAGTGCAATCCAGATCAGTTTCTCTCAATACAGTACATGAAATGCCTCCCTACACTTACCATTACAGGTTATATTTACAATGTACATGTCATGCCAAACATTCTCTGGTGCACACGGGGGGGTTAGTATATACATACTATATCAAGGGGTTTTACACGGTTTCCACTCCCTCGATTCACCAAGGCGTGTGGGCCTTTCCCAATTGAGCCTTTGCTGCTGCTGCCCCAAGCTTTAGTGCGTCCCTCAGCACGTAGTTCTGGACCTTGGAATGTGCCAGTCTGCAACACTCGGTCGTCAACAGCTCTTTGCACTGGAAGACCAGCAAGTTTCGGGCACTTCCATTCACACCTGCTTGGTTGGAGAGGTTGTCCCCTTCCTCCTATCCTCGGTAGAGCCCACCTCACTGTAGCCTCTCACATCCTGCAGGAGAATCTCCAGGCAAGAGAAACCTGGGGAGTAGCTTTCCTAGGTCTCCTCTCCACTCTTTTGATTGATGCAGCTTCAAAAATCCAGTTGAAGCATTATAACCCATGTTATAAGAACAAAGAATAGTACAGCACAGGAACAGGCCATTCGGCCCTCCAAGCCTGCACCGATCTTGATGCCTGCCTAAACTAAAACCTTCTGCACTTCTGGGGACCGTATGCCTCTATTCCCATCCTATTAATGTATTTGTCAAGATGCCTCTTAAACCTCGCTATCGTACCTGCTTCCACCACCTCCCCCGGCAGCAAGTTCCAGGCACTCACCACCCTCTGTGTAAAGAACTTGCCTCGCACATCCCCTCTAAACTTTGCCCCTCTCACCTTAAACCTATGTCCCCTAGTAACTGACTCTTCCACCCTGGGAAAAAGCTTCTGACTATCCACTCTGTCCATGCCGCTCATAACTTTGTAAACCTCTATCATGTCGCCCCTCCACCTCCGTCGTTCCAGTGAAAACAATCCGAGTTTATCCAACCTCTCCTCATAGCTAATGCCCTCCAGACCAGGCAACATCCTAGTAAAATTAAAGCAAAATACTGCGGATGCTGGAAATCTGAAACAAAAACAAGAAATGCTGGATTCACTCAGCAGGTCTGGCAGCATCTGTGGAAAGAGAAGCAGAGTTAACGTTTCGGGTCAGTGACCCTTCTTCGGAACTGACAAATATTAGAAAAGTCACAGATTATAAACAAGTGAGGTGGGGGTTGGGCAAGAGATAACAAAGGAGAAGGTGCAGATTGGACCAGGCCACATAGCTGACCAAAAGGTCACGGAGCAAAGGCAAACAATATGTTAATGGTGTGTTGAAAGACAAAGCATTAGTACAGATTAGGTGTGAATATACTGAATATTGAACATCAGCAAGTGCAAACCTGAAGAAAAACAACCTGAAAAAAACAGTGGGTAAGCAAACTGAACAAACTAAGATGAAATGAAATAAATGCAAAAAAAGATTGTAAAAAATGTAAAAAGGAATGCAAAAAAAAAAGGAAGAAAAAATAACTAAAAATGACTAAAAATGAAAGTAAAGTGGGGGGCTGTCATGCTCTGAAATTATTGAACTCAATGTTCAGTCCGGCAGGCTGTAGTGTGCCTAATCGGTAGATGAGATGCTGTTCCTCGAGCTTGCGTTGATGTTCACTGGAACACTGCAGCAATCCCAGGACAGAGATGTGAGCATGAGAGCAGGGGGGAGTGTTGAAATGGCAAGCAACCGGAAGCTCAGGGTCCTGCTTGCGGACTGAGCGGAGATGTTCCGCAAAGCGGTCACCCAGTCTGCGCTTGGTCTCCCCAATGTAGAGGAGACCACACTGTGAGCAGCGAATACAGTATACTACATTGAAAGAAGTACAAGTAAATCGCTGCTTCACCTGAAAGGAGTGTTTGGGGCCTGGGATAGTGAGGAGAGAGGAGGTAAATGGGCAGGTATTACACCTCCTGCGATTGCAAGGGAAGGTGCCCTGGGACGGGGACGAGGTGGTGGGGGTAATGGAGGAGTGGACCAGGGTGTCGCGGAGGGAATGATCCCTTCGGAATGCTGACAGGGGAAGGGAGGGGAAGATGCGACTGGTAGTGGCATCACGCTGGAGGTGGTGAAAATGGCGGAGGATGATCCTTTGGATATGGAGGCTGGTGGGATGAAAAGTGAGGACAAGGGGAACCCTGTCACGGTTCTGGGAGGGAGGGGAAGGGGTGAGGGTAGAGGTGCGGGGAATGGGTCGGACACGGTTGAGGGCCCTGTCAACCACAGTGGGGGGAAATCCTCGGTTGAGGAAAAAGGAGGTCATATCAGAAGCACCGTCATGGAAGGTAGCATCATCAGAGCAGATACGTCAGAGACGGAGAAACTGGGAGAATGGAATGGAGTCCTTACAGGAGGTAGGGTGTGAAGAAGTGTAGTCGAGGTAGCTGTGGGAGTCAGTGGGCTTATAATGGATATTGGTAGACAACCTATCCCCAGAGATGGAGACAGAGAAGTCGAGGAAGGGAAGGGAAGTGTCAGAGATGGACCATGTAAAGGTGAGAGAAGGGTGGAAATTGGAAGCAAAGTTGATAAAGTTTTCTAGTTCAGGGCGGGAGCAGGAAACGGCACCGATACAGTCATCAATGTACCGGAAAAAGAGTTGGGGGAGGGGGCCTGAGTAGGACTGGAACAAAGAATGCTCGACATATCCCACAAAAAGACAGGCATAACTAGGACCCATGCGGGTACCCATAGCGACACCTTTTACTTGAAGGAAATGCATGGAGTTGAAGGAGAAGTTGTTCAATGTGAGAACAAGTTCAGCCAGGCGGAGGAGGGTGTTGGTGGATGGGGACTGGTTGGGCCTCTGTTCCAGGAAGAAGCGGAGAGCCCTCAAACCATCCTGGTGGGGGATGGAGGTGTAGAGCGATTGGACGTCCATTGTGAAGAGGAGGCGGTTGGGACCAGGAAACTGGAAATTGTCAAAATGACGTAGGGTGTCAGAAGAGTCACGGATGTAGGTGGGAAGAGACTGGACCAGGGGAGAAAAGATAGAGTCTAGATAGGAAGAAATAAGTTCAGTG
This sequence comes from Heterodontus francisci, assembly GCF_036365525.1. Classification (NCBI taxonomy): domain Eukaryota; kingdom Metazoa; phylum Chordata; class Chondrichthyes; order Heterodontiformes; family Heterodontidae; genus Heterodontus; species Heterodontus francisci. The sequence continues at coordinate 13,686,209 of NC_090375.1, read as the reverse complement.
GGGCAGGAGCAGGCTGACACAATGGGTCTGCCGGGACAGTCCTGTTTGTGGATTTTGGGAAGGAGGTAGAAGCGGGCTGTCCGGGGTTGCGGGACTATGAGGTTGGAAGCTGTCGAGGGAAGATCTCCAGAGGAGATGAGGTCAGTGACAGTCCTTTGGACGGTGGCTTGATGTTCGGTGGTGGGGTCATGGTCCAGAGGGAGGTAGGAAGAGGTGTCTGTGAGTTGGCGTTGAGCTTCTGCAAGGTAGAGGTCGGTACGCCATACAACAACAGCACCACCCTTGTCTGCAGGTTTGATGACCATGTCGGGGTTAGACCTGAGAGAACGGAGTGCCTCAAGTTCAGAGGGGGACAGGTTAGAGTGAGTGAGGGGGGCAGAGAAATTGAGACGACCAATGTCTCGCCGACAGTCTTCAATGAAGAGATCAAGAGCGGGTAAGAGGCCAGGGTGAGGGGTCCAGGTAGAGGGAGAATGCTGGAGGCGGGTGAATGGGTCTGCTGGTCGGGGGGAGGACTCCTGATCGAAGAAGTGAGCCCGGAGGCGGAGGCGACGGAAGAAGAGCTCAACGTCATGCCGAGCGCGAAATTCATTGAGGTGGGGGCGTAAGGGGATAAAACTGAGACCTTTGCTGAGTACAGAACGCTCAGCATCAGAGAGGGGGAGGTCAGAGGGTATAGTGAATACACGGCAAGGGGTCAGATCAGAAGGGGTGGGGTCAGAGGGAAGTGAAGCGGAAGAAGGATCTGGAGGGGCATTAGTCCCCATCAGCTGCTGGAGCTTGCGTTCCTTAACACCTGAAAGGAAGAAAATAAGTTTTTTGTTAATGCGTCGGATGAGACGTAAGATGAGATGAAACTGCGGAGTAGAACAGATTTGAGATAAGGTGAGACGGTGCTGCTGGAGAGAGAGGTCCAGTGTGTGCATATGGCGGCGCATAGCACTGAGTGTGGATCTCAGGATGCGGCGAGAGTAGCAGTCCGAGGAACGTTGTATTTCTCGGAGATACCTGTGATCCTGGGTGGTTTCAAAGCATGATGGGTGAAACTGCAGTTGGAATCCACGTGGAATCAGTCGGAGCTGGAGACAGTCACTGAGGAAGGAGATGTGGCTGTGAAAACGAGTTTTGGTAGATACCTTATCAAACACCAGGAGGGAAATATCCTAGTAAACCTCTTCTGTACCCTCTCCAAAGCCTCCACGTCCTTCTGGTAGTATGACGACCAGAATTGCACGCAATATTCTAAGTGTAAAAGTTATAGTCCCATTATTTAGAAATCCTTCTTTTGACAGATCCAACACATCATCCCGCCCGCTCTCCCTGATTGGTTAGGGAACCCAGAGACGGGATGCTAATGCCGTGGTTTTGTGAAAGAGACTTGGCGAATATCGCCGGAGATTCCATTGGGTTCCCAGCCTGCTAATGGGCCTGCTGTTTGGCCAGACACTAAGCAGAGAAAATTCCACCCAATGTTTCAGGTAGCTGACTGCTTCATTATCTGAGGAATTGCGAATGGAGATGAACACTGTGCAATCATCAGCCATCAGATGCTGCATCATGGTTGGCTCCACACTGTGCTTATGAGGTTGCCCACCTCTTCCATGCTGGAAAACATGGGTTTCAAGCTCTGCACAAAGTCCTGTGCCTAGTTGGTGCTGGATGCTTCCACCCTCCGTGACATTGACTGCAGGCTTTGTGGCAGGCGTCCCAATGCAACAAGCCTGTTGTTGTGCATACCCATTAGTCTTCTTCTGTAATTTACCTCACCCTCTGGCAAGCTGGCACCTGTGCTATCCTCATCCCCTGCCCTGGCTGCAGTGCACACGTGCCCAGAGGCTCAACCACATGCAGATCCCGCCTCTATGCTGTCCTGTACATTACACTTATTAGAGTCAGTATCTGAACTGGTTGCTGCGAGTGTCAAATTGAGTGACAGAGTGTCTTCATCATCACTGTCTTCTTGCTGTTCCTCCACTTCCTGGTCAGGTTACAACTCTTGGGTGTCAGGAAGGATAAAAAGGCACAAGGGTAGGATAGTGTTGAAGGAAGGGGGTCCATGATTACCCCATCTACAGAGAACATTGTGGGATGAGAAGGAAGTGAGATGTGAGAAGGAGGAGTAGGTGTGAAGATACTGGCATTTTCGATGGTTTCATCCCCACCACTGGCTCTGGCTTTGGCAATGGTCATTCCACGAAAGGCCAGCACTGTCTCCTCCAGGCGGGTTAGGATATGCAAGTGCACCTGTCCCTCTCTCATCAGCTCCTGCTGCCTCTGGTTCTGTGCTACCTTGTTCGCCAAGAGAGAATGAAGTGCGTCCGTGAGTGTCAAGCAATCTGTTTAGATGGTGTGGCTGTCATGATGGAATAGCTGGAAGTCTATGCAAGCTGTGAGAGGTGGGTTTGAGGCTTGCAACACTGCTAAGTGTATGTAGGTGAGGTGAGGTATATGAATGTTAGGTATGAAACCTGATTGATAGAGATTGCTGGTCGGTGAATGATGCGGGCATGTTGAATTGAGCAGTGGCTGAAGCTAGTGGTGCAGCTGGTAGGATTTGGCATTTGAGATGCATTCACTGACCTTGACCACTCGTGCAAGGTCACTGAACTTTTCTTGTGGCGCTGCATCCAGGTCCTTGCAGCTTGACTCCTGGCATTGACCTCCACAGCCAACTGCTCCCACTGACTTCTGAGTCTGCATCTGGAGAGCCTCCTAGCCCCCTGCAGGTACAAGATATCTCTTCTCCTTTCCATCTCCTCCATCAAGGCTTCAGTGCACTTTGGATTCTTTATTCCACCTCACAATAACACTGTTAATCTCGCTGAGGATTGAAGCTGGTTTGCATGAGTCACCTGCTCAGACTAATAAATGCGTTACCTGTTTTGAACTTTAGTGGGATAGCCTTGGTACTGTATCTAATTGTATTTTGTGCATGATACATCTACCTTCCATAAAAACAACACAAAACCTGGAAAAAAAGTGTTGCTTCCACGCAGTCTTAAAATTATTCAATTAAATGTGCAGCTTTTTTTTTTCCAAAGTCATTTAAGAATCCTCAAGTAATTGGTCATTCAGTGGAAACTATATTTGGCAATATCTTTCCTTAGGGTATATGATTTGTGATGATTGGCAACAGTGTTTTAGTTCATTGTTCAATTAACCTTTGCACTGGAGAACAGCCAAAAGCCTTCTGTTGAACAATTCCATCAATTTAACAGGTTATTGAATCTCAATGAGTTTTTGTTGCTTCCTTTGTTGTTGTGACTGCATGCTTTACTTGCGATTGGGATGTGTGGGCACCCACCAAAGCATTATCAGCCATTATATCCTGTAACAGTACACAACAACAATTGCATTTATGTTGCACCTTTAGCATAGTAGAAACACCCCAAGGTGCTTCACAGGAGCAATTACCAAACAAAATTTGACACAGAGCCACATAAGGAGATATTAGGGCAGATGGATAAAAGCCTGGTCAAAGAGGGAGGTTTTAAGGAGCATCGTAAAAGGAAGAAAGAGAGATAGCAAGGTGGAGAGGCTTAGGGATGGAATTCCAGAGCTTTGGACCCAGGCAGGTGAAGATAACGGCCGCTAATGGTGGAGCGTTTAAAATCGGGGATGCACAAGAGGGCAGAATTGGAGGAGTGCAGATTTCTTAGAGGGTTGGAGGAGATTACAGAGCTAGCAAGAGGCGAGACCATGGAGGCATTGGCAGTCGGGAGCCAATGTAGCTCATTAAGCACAGGGGTGATAGGTGAACAAGACTTGATACCAGTTAGGATACGGGCATGTGCTGAAATTTATGGAGGGTGAAAGATGGGAGACCGGTCAGGAGTGTGTTGGAATAGCTGGGTCTGGAGGTAACAAAGGCAAGGGGCAGAAGAGCAGGAGCAGGGTTGGGTGATGCTACAAAGATAGAAATGTTGTGAACATCTTCCCTAAAAGATGGCCATTTCTCCGGGGCTTTGGTTCAAGCCTGCATCAACGTTTCAAGGATGAGATTGGAAGGTCTGTACAAAGTTCTTCCCCGTACTCATATACAAAGCTTTATTGAACTCCAACAGCAACATACAATATCATTACAATAGGTACTGTCTCTAATTGCAGTTTATGAGTTTAAAAGATATGGTTACACTGCCTTGCTTAATATATTCATGAGAAGGGAGGCTTGCCTTGTCCCTGTTGCAACAGGCAATTTATTTCCTTCACGTTAATACTGGATTAGCTAAATCATGGCAGCATGGACTCAAAATTGGCTGAGGGACAGAAAACAGGGAGTAGTGGTGAACAGTTGTTTTTCAGACATGAGGGAAGTGTACAGCTGTGTTCCCCAAGGGTCAGTATTTGGACCACTGCTCTTTTTAATATATATTAATGACCTGGACTATAGTATAGGGGCATAATTTCAAAGTTTTCGCATGATACAAAACTCAGATAAGTAGCAAACGGTGAGGAGGTCAGTTACAGACTTTAGGAGGATGTAGACAGACTAGTGAAATGGGAAGACGCATGGCAGATAAAATTTAACACAGAGAAGTGTGAAGGAGTACATTTTGTAAGAAGAATGGTGAGAGGTAACATGAACTAAAATGTACAATTTTAAAGGGAATGCAGGAACAGAGAACTGTTCACCTACCTAGGCTCAACTATCACCAGTAATCTGTCTCTCGATGCAGAAATCAACAAGCGCATGGGAAAGGCTTCCACTGCTATGTCCAGACTGACCAAGAGAGTGTGGGAAAATGGCACACTGACACGGAACACAAAAGTCCGCATGTATCAAGCCTGTGTCCTCAGTACCATGCTCTACGGCAGCGAGGCCTGGACAATGTATGTCAGCCAAGAGCGACGTCTCAATTCATTCCATCTTCACTGCCTCCGGACAATCCTTGGCATCAGGTGGCAGGACCGTATCTCCAACACAGAAGTCCTCGAGGCGGCCAACATCCCCAGCTTATACACACTACTGAGTCAGCAGCGCTTGAGATGGCTTGGCCATGTGAGCCGCATGGAAGATGGCAGGATTCCCAAGGGCACATTGTACAGCGAGCTCGCCACTGGTATCAGACCCACCGGCCGTCCATGTCTCCGCTTTAAAGACATCTGCAAACACAACATGAAGTCCTGTGACATTGATCACAAGTCGTGGGAGTCAGTTGCCAGCAATCGCCAGAGCTGGCGGGCAACCATAAAGGCGGGGCTAAAGTGTGGCGAGTCGAAGAGACTTCGCAGTTGGCAGGAAAAAAGACAGAAGCACAAGGGGAGAGCCAACTGTGAAACAGCCCTGACAACCAATTTTATCTGCAGCACCTGTGGAAGAGTTTGTCACTCTAGTATTGGCCTTTATAGCCACTCCAGGCGCTGCTCCACACACCACTGACCACCTGCAGGCGCTTACCCATTGTCTCCCGAGACAAGGAGGCCAAAGAAGAAGAAGCAGAAGGAACAGAGAGACCTGGGGGTGTACATGTCACAAGTCTTTGAAGATGGTAGGATAATTGTTAAAAAAGCATATGGGATCCCTGGATTTATTAATAGAGGATTAAAATACAGAAGCAAAGAAATTATGCTAAAGATTTAGAATACACTGTTAGGCCTCAGCTGGAATATTGTGTTCAATTCTGGCACCACACTTCAGGAAGGATGTCAAGGCCTTGGAGAGGCCGTAAAGGAGATTTACTAGAATGGAACCAGGGATGAGGGACATCAGTTCTGTGGAGAGACTGGAGAAGCTGGGATTGTTCTGCTTAGGGTAGAGAAGGTTAAGGGAGATTTAATAGAGATGTTAAAAATCATGAATGATTTTGATGGAGTAAATGAAGAGAAACTGCTTCCAGTGGCTAAAGGGTCGATAACCAGAGGACACAGATTTAAGGTGACTTGGCAAAAGAACCAAGACGACATAAGGAAGCATTTTTCACACAGTGAGTTGTTGTAACCTGAAACTAACATCTTGAAAAGGTGTTGGAAGCAGATTCAATAGTAACTTTCAAAAGCAAATTGAATAAATACTTGAAGGGAAACAGTTACAGAGCTACGGGGAAAGAGCAGGGGTATGGGACTAATTGGATAGCTCTTTCAAAGAGCCAGCACAGGCGCGATGGGCTGAATGGCCTCCTTCTGTTTCGTAACATTCTAAGACTCTATCTCTAAAGTCTTCAAAATAATGCAAAGAGACAATGTGACTTTAAGATGGTTCAGTGCATATACTACAGTGTGCAATGCTTTGATCAAAATTCATACTGGCTTTCATTTGCAAGCAAAGATAAGCCTTGATTTTGAACATGGCTTGCAGCTCAAGTGGAGTGGATCGCATATTATCTGGAATTTGCTGTGCAATAGGACGGTGGAAGCAGATCCAATAGCAACTTTCAAAAGGGAATTGGATAAATACTTGAAAAGGAAGCATTTGCAGGGCTATGCGGAAAGAGGAGGAAGAGTATGATTAATTGGATAGCCGGTACAGACACGATGGGCCGAATGGCCTCCTTCTGAGCTGTAAGATTCTATGATTGAAGTTAATTGCATCTGTCTTTACAAACCAACAATAATTAGCTAAATTTGTATCTGGTGATTGGTACAAAGGAACTATTAGTGCGTTAAAGCTACTTTTGGCAACTTTTTCTAAATACCCCTGATAGATTTGTTTTCAGAAGTGTCAAGACTGCCGTTTACCACATGACAGTGAGTTGACATTAATATTACAAATGGCTCAGAAATCTTTCCAGTGTCTCTCCATAAAACATTTTAATTCAGTCTCTTAACTGCTGAAATTAGGTTGGCCTGCTGATCAGAAGTATGATTGATGAAATGAAGAGACCCATTCTTTCATTGCCAGGGTGGAGAGCTCAGTGTTTCTCTTCCGTTTACTTCAGTATATATAAAACTATTGTACCAGTGGAGCGAGTTTTAACCTGGGAATTTCCATCTAAATCACCAATAAATCTAATAAGGAATTCCGGAGAAACCTCTTTGCTCAGAGATCATTGAGAATGTGGTTGAGATGAATACTATAGGTGCAATTAAGGGGAAGCTGGATAAGCACATGAGGGAGAAAGGAATAGAAGGATATGCTGATCAGGTGAGATGAAGAAGGAGGGAGGAGGCGCCAGTAGAGCATAAGCACCAGCATGGAGCAGTTGGGCCGAATGGCCTGTTTCTGTGCTGCAAATACTATACAAAGTTGTGGCTACTGAAAGCTTTCTAATTGTGTTAGATATCATTCTGTGAAGAGTCAACAGAAGCTTACCTGAAAGTAAAATAGCTTAAGGCAGGGTGCTGGAAACCTCCTCTTCTATCATAAGTGCAATAGATGCTTCTAATTCAAAGTGAAAGAAGTAATTTTTTAATCACATTTTTGAAGCAATGATCTGTTCTAAAATCTCTCCAGCCACTTTGGAGGAAATCTTAACCGGGGCTCCCTATTATTATGACTTGAAATTCATTATTTTACTATGCATTGGTTGATTACATGATTTGCCTATCTGAATTAAAAGAAAGAACAATGTGAAACATTACTATTGTAGTTAAAGTCTCTTTGCAGTTAATTATTATTCACACTGCCACTTTTGCATGTTTCGAGCCCATTTTTCCAGTGTTTCTGAAGCTGCATCAGTCTGTTATGAGGAACATGCAGGTATCTTCGTTAGTTTTTAATTGTCAGCAGATGAAATCAATAGAAATATAAAATATGATATTTTGGGCCAGATCTTGCTGGAAAATTAACGGTGTGTTAATGACACACCATGTTATTAATGCGCAAATCGGCCAGCAAGTTCAGAGGAAGAAGAGTTAGGCCTTGAGTTGTAAATCACCAGAACTTGTTGGTCTATTTGCACTGCTCAACTATTCACTTCACACAAACATCTCGTCCTCTATCTTCCCATTATATTTAAGAATTTGCTGGTTTTAATAGCCCACTAAACTTGCAATTGAAAGTTAGGTCTGGAATTTAACAGAGTAAGGAGCTTTTTAACACTGTGATAATTGTTAATGCAACGCCAAACAACCTCTCAGACCCAGAACTTAAACATCTCAATCACGTTCCTGCAGGTAGTAAATGATTGTTAGAGATTCACAAAAATATCAAATTTAAAAAATGTAAAATTTTTTCTTACTTAGCCTTTCTGTCTCTTTTCTGTCTCTCTCTCTTAATCCAATCTTTCTTTCCCTCTCTCTATTTCTCTTTCTGTCCCTGATTTGACTCGCATTCACACAATCGCCTTCTCCGTCATTCCTCTCTTTCTTTCTTAATCCTTAAATCTCATTGGTTAAGGGGATAGACCATTGGTTCCATCATTCACTGAGGTCCCAGATGCCCTGTTGCCTCTCACCACGCCGTTTTCAGCTCACACTCCTAACAAGTTACGGTTAAATGATATTCAAACTGTAGGGTGTGGGATAAAGTCTAACTAATGGGGAACACTCCAGCAAGATCTGACCCATTGCTTATTTGCCAAAGTTAACACTACATGCAGAGTAGGTTCAACGAAAGAAGATTGATAGTAAGCAGCCTTGTAACTGTAAATAACATTAAGGGGTTTGACAGTGCTGCAAAAAATACCAGCAGTATTATTGAGTGTTTGAAAAAAACCTGTAGACATTTGCTGGAATTTCCTTCGATCTGCTCCTGCTGCACTGCCATGGAAAGTCTATTTAGATTTGACACACATAGGATAGGGACAACACAGACAGAATGGGGTTTACGGATAGTGTTACGACCAAGGCGGGAGGAGTGCACTGTCTTTCTCTAGTTCCATTTCTCCACATATATTTAAATATTTACCCAGTTACCAATATGGCCAATTATATACTCTAGTTTTATTTCAGAATAAAATCCACCAACCAGGTTTCTTTAATGAATAACTAAATTAGCAATTTATTTATAACACAAGACATTAGAACATTAGAACATTAGAACATTACAGCGCAGTACAGGCCCTTCGGCCCTCGATGTTGCGCCGACCATCTGACCTACACTATTCCATTTTCATCCATATGTCTATCCAATGACCACTTAAATGCCCTTAAAGTTGGCGAGTCTACTACTGTTGCAGGCAGGGCGTTCCACGCCCCTACTACTCTCTGCGTAAAGAAACTACCTCTGACATCTGTCCTATATCTTTCACCCCTCAACTTAAAGCTATGTCCCCTCGTGTTTGCCATCATCATCCGAGGAAAAAGACTCTCACTATCCACCCTATCTAACCCTCTGATTATCTTGTATGTCTCTATTAATTCACCTCTCCTCCTCCTTCTCTCCAACGAAAACAACCCCAAGTCCCTCAGCCTTTCCTCGTAAGACCTTCCTTCCATACCAGGCAACATCCTAGTAAATCTCCTCTGCACCCTTTCCAAAGCTTCCACATCCTTCCTATAATGCGGTGACCAGAACTGCACGCAATACTCAAGGTGCGGCCTCACCAGAGTTTTGTACAGCTGCATCATGACCTCGTGGCTCCGAAACTCGATCCCCCTACTAATAAAAGCTAACACACCATATGCCTTCTTAACAGCCCTATTAACCTGGGTGGCAACTTTCAGGGATTTATGTACCTGGACACCAAGATCTCTCTGCTCATCTACACTACCAAGAATCTTCCCATTAGCCCAGTACTCTGCATTGCTGTTACTCCTTCCAAAGTGAATCACCTCACACTTCTCCGCATTAAACTCCATTTGCCATCTCTCAGCCCAGCTCTGCAGCTATGTCCCTCTGTACCCTACAACACCCTTCGACACGATCCACAACTCCACCGACCTTCGTGTCATCCGCAAATTTACTAACCCACCCTTCTACACCCTCATCCAGGTCATTTATAAAAATGACAAACAGCAGTGGCCCCAAAACAGAACCTTGCGGTACACCACTAGTAACTAAACTCCAGGATGAACATTTGCCATCAACCACCACCCTCTGTCTTCTTTCAGCTAGCCAATTTCTGATCCAAAGCTCTAAATCACCTTCAACCCCATACTTCCGTATTTTCTGCAATAGCCTACCGTGGGGAACCTTATCAAACGCCTTACTGAAATCCATATACACCACATCCACGGCTTTACCCTCATCCACCTGTTTGGTCACCTTCTCGAAAAACTCAATAAGGTTTGTGAGGCACGACCTACCTTTCACAAAACCGTGCTGACTATCGCAAATGAACTTATTCTTTTCAAGATGATTATAATATATATCTCTTATAACCCTTTCCAACATTTTACCCACAACCGAAGTAAGGCTCACAGGTCTATAATTACCAGGGCTGTCTCTACTCCCCTTCTTGAACAAAGGGACAACATTTGCTATCCTCCAGTCCTCCGGCACTACTCCTGTCGACAATGACGACATAAAGATCAACAACAACGGCTCTGCAATCTCCTCCCTGGCTTCCCAGAGAATCCTAGGATAAATCCCATCTGGCCCAGGGGACTTATCTATTTTCACTCTTTCCAAAATTGCTAACACCTCCTCCTTGTGAATCTCAATCCCATCTAGCCTAGTAGGCTGTATCTCAGTAATCTCCTCGGCAACATTTTCTTTCACTACTGTAAATACTGACGAAAAATATTCATTTAACTCTTCCCCTATCTCCTCTGATTCCGCACACAACTTCCCGCTACTATCCTTGATTGGCCCTGTTCTAACTCTTATCATTCTTTTATTCCTGATATACCTATAGAAAGCCTTAGAGTTTTCTTTGATCCTATCCGCCAATGACTTCTCGTGTCCTCTCCTTGCTCTTCTTAGCCCTCCCTTTAGATCCTTCCTGGCTAGCTTGTAACTCTCAAGCGCCCTAACTGAGCCTTCACGTCTCATCCTAACATAAGCCGCCCTCTTCCTCTTGACAAGCGCTTCAACTTCTTGAGTAAACCACGGCTCCCTCGCTCGACAACTTCCTCCCTGCCTGACAGGTACATACTTATCAAGGACACGCATTAGCTGCTCCTTGAATAAGCTCCACATTTCGTTTGTGCCCATCCCCTGCAGTTTCCTTCCCCATCCTACACATCCTAAATCTTGCCTAATCGCGTCATAATTTCCTTTCCCCCAGCTATAATTCTTGCCCTGCGGTATATACCTGTCCCTGCCCATCGCTAAGGTAAACCTAACCGAATTGTGATCACTATCGCCAAAGTGCTCACCTACATCTAAATCGAACACCTGGCCGGGTTCATTACCCAGTACCAAATCCAATGTGGCATCGCTCCTGGTTGGCCTGTCCACATACTGTGTCAGAAAACCCTCCTGCACACACTGGACAAAAACTGACCCATCTAAAGTACTCGAACTATAGTATTTCCAGTCAATATTTGGAAAGTTAAAGTCCCCCATAACAACTACCCTGTTACTCTCGCTCCTGTCGAGAATCATCTTCGCTATCCTTTCCTCTACATCTCTGGAACTATTCGGAGGTCTATAGAAAACTCCCAACAGGGTGACCTCTCCTCTCCTGTTTCTAACCTCGGCCCATACTACCTCAGTAGACGAGTCCTCAAACGTCTTTTCTGCCGCTGTAATACTCTCCTTGATTAACAATGCCACACCCCCTCCTCTTTTACATCTTCTCTGTTCTTTGTGAAACATCTAAATCCCAGAACCTGCAACATCCATTCCTGCCCCTGCTCTACCCATGTCTCTGAAATGGCCACAACATCAGGATCCCAGGTACCAACCCATGCTGCATATTCAGTAAAGATCCAAAGCATTAACACACAAATTGAAATATGAAAACTCCCTTCTAACTTATCCCAACACACACACAAAGGTTAAAGAAAAAATAAAGTTTTCTCTGCAGAGATCTCTTTACAAAAAAAAATACTTTGGTCAAATACTTATTAATTCTTGATGGACAAAAGGGTAAGTTTTTTTTTATATTCATTCAGGGATGTGGGCATCGCTGGCCAGGCCAGAATTTATTGCCCATCCCTAATTGCCCTTGAGAAGGGGGTGGTGAGCTGCCTTCTTGAACCGCTGCAGTCCATTTGGGGTAGGTACACCCAAAGTGCTGTTAGGAAGGGAGTTCCAGGATTTTGACCCAGTGACAGTGAAGGAACGGTGATATAGTTCCAAATCAGGATGGTGTGTGTCTTGGAGGGGAACTTGCAGGTGGTGGTGTTCCCATGCATTTGCTGCCCTTGTCCTTCTAGTTGGTAGAAGTCGCGGGTTTGGAAGGTGCTGTCGAAGGAGCCTTGGTGCATTGCTGCAGTGCATCTTGTAGATGGTACACACTGCTGCCACTGTGCGTCGGTGGTGAAGGGAGTGAATGTTTGTAGATGGGGTGCCAATCAAGCGGGCTGCTTTGTCCTGGATGGTGTCAAGCTTCTTGAGTGTTGTTGGAGCTGCACCCATCCAGGCAAGTGGAGAGTATTCCATCACACTCCTGACTTGTGCCTTGTAGATGGTGGACAGGCTTTGAGGAGTCAGGAGGTGAGTTACTCGCCTCAGGATTCCTAGCCTCTGACCTGCTCTTGTAGCCATCTTATTTATATGGCTACTCCAGTTCAGTTTCTGGTCAATGGTAGCCCCTAGGATGTTGATAGTGGGGGATTCAGCGATGATAATGCCATTGAATGTCAAGGGGAGATGGTTAGATTCTCTCTTGTTGGAGATGGTGATTGCCTATGCAAGATTCTCCACTGGCCTTTTCCTCGTCTGGCGTCTGGTTACTTATAGACTGCTGGCACTGGGTTCTTTTTTGGAGCAGTTCTCTTCAGGTGATATCGAGGATTAGTCTGACAGGTTTTTCAGGAGAAATGTGGAATCAGTTTCTCCAGCCCACGCACACTGGATTCTCAGGGTTTCTCAAAGAGGTGAAAAAAGGAAGAGCTGGTGTCTTCCCTCCTCTCTTAGCAGGCTGACCCCCAACTGACTCAAAACAATATCCAAAACAAAACCAACTCTTGACCAAGATAATCTTGACATGTCACTTCTCTGTTAGCAACTCCCCTCGTCATAAGGCACTTGCTGTTTATTTCGCTTAAGGCATGTGACTTCCAGTAAGGGTTTGTTTTTAAAGAAATTTCCCAAAATCCTTCCAGTGACCTCTTTGTAAAAAAAAAAGTCTGAGCCATTTGTAATATTAATGTAAACTCACTGTCATGTGGTAAACGGCAGTCTTGACACTTTCATAACACCTCCATCCTTTGAGGAATGAAATGTCATTTTTAAATGTGTTTCATTACAAAGTGTGGAAACAACAGAAGATGAAAAAGAATTAAAACACATTTGCACACTCATTCTCATTTACTCTTTACCTGTAACTAATACAGTTCAGCTTTGTACCATCTTTATACTCAGAAAACTCAAAGCAAAGTTAAATTCTAGACAAAGCATCAGTAATTGCATTATTTTTCCCTGCAATGTGGATAATCTTTAAGTGATAGGGCTGCAATAGTAAACTCCATTGAAATAGTCTGGCATTCTGTTTTTTGAATTTTTCCACAAAGGCTAGGGGGTTATGATCAGTATATACCAGTGTCTCTCTATAGTCATGGCAGAAATATACTTCAAAATGCTTAAGAGCTAGTAATAAGCCCAGGGTTTCTTTTTCCACTGTTGAATATCTCTTTTGGTGTCGAATTATCTTTTTGGAAAAGTATCCCACTGGCCTTTCTGTGCCCGATTCATCATCTTGTAACCGGACTGCACCAACCCCCAGATCACTAGTGTCAATCGCTACCATGAAGGGCTTAGTGAAATCTGGAGCAGCCAGCACTGGTTCATTAGTCAAAATGACTTTCAGCTTCTCAAAAGATGCTTGGTACTCTCCTGACTATACTATCTTGCATTTTCTTTTTCTGTAGCAAATCTGTTATTGGAGCAGCTGCAGTGTTGAAATTTGGTATAAACTTTCTGTTGAAACCACACATCCCCAAAAAGCTCATGACTTCTTGTTTAGTCTTAGGGGTAAGGAACTCCACCAAGGCTTGTACCTTCACTGTTCTTGGCAACACTTGTCCTTGCCCGACTATATGCCCAAGGTAGGTCACTCTCACTTTTTGCAAATTCACTTTTGGCCAGGTTTACCACTAAATCAGCTGCTTGTAATTTTTTAAACAGAGTTTCCAGCTGTTTCAAGTGTTCTTTCCAAGTGTTACTGTGTACCAGCACATCATCAAGATAAACTACACAGTTAGGAACACTGGCTACCACTTTATTCATTCGTCTCTGAAAGGTTGTTGGGGCATTTTTTTAGCCTGAATGGCATCACTCGGCACTGGTAAAGACAGTCTGGTGTGACAAAAGCTGATATTTCTTTAGCTCGGGGTGGTAAAGGAACTTGCCAGTATCCCTTTAACAAATCTATCTTTGTAAGAAACATGGCACTGCCCACTCTGTCAATACTGTCTTCCAAGTGAAGAATTGGGTCAGAGTCTGCCTTTGTTACTGCATTAACTTTTCTGTAGTCTATTGTCATGAACTGTAAATTGTGTTTTGTGCATTTGAGTATTAATGTCAACCGCCATTTTGTACAGCATGTTTAAGTTCTTACTTCTATGTTCTAATTGTTAAAATGGAGGAGAGAGATCATGTGGTACAGCTTGTCCAGGAGCCACCCTATCCAGCCTGCTTGAAACTGTAACAGTTGAAGGTACAACTTGTTCAGAAACCACAGCTGCCTTGGGCTGATTAGCACAGCTGCCTGAAGCTGCACACTTCTCTCTATACTCTTCTCTGAGACCTTTCCTACAAGAAGCAAGAAAATTTTAAAAAGACACAGTCCGCAAGAAGCAATAAGAGAGCTTGCTTTCTTCCAGCTTTCCTCTCCGTCTAAGAAAAAGGTGATTTCAGGAAATTAAGCTACCTCCATTTACCTTTGAGAGTGCAAAGAAGAAGAAATTTGCAAGAGAAGAGGTATTTCCAAAAGCTCCTCCCCCTTTCGGCATTTTCAGTCGGTGATCTCCAGTTTGTTTGGACTTTTTGATAATTAAAGATGGACTCTAGTTTTGACAGAAATTCGTGTTAGTTTATAGTTCTAATTAGTAAATGTCCTTGCCTTTTTATGCCTTTAACTTATCGTTGTATGTTTGTAAGCATGCGTTGTGAAGTTAATCCCCCTTCCTGAGTTAAAGTGTGTGTTAATCAACCCTAATTCTTTGATTTAACTTTAACAACCGCGTTGTTGCTGTGGTCATTTATTATCAAGGTTTAAGAGATGGAAAAATTCAATCACTAATCTGCTTACGGACAAGTGGTTGAAAAAACAGAGAAATTGTTTAGAGAAAAAAAAGAGAAAAGAAAAAGATTGTTCGTAACACTATGCAAAGTCTGGTTGATTCTTCAGGTTTAGGCACGAATACAATTGGTGAGCTCCAGCTGCTTTGACTAGGTTCAATTAAATTGTTTTCCAGCATGTACTGGATTTCTGCTTTTAGTTGAGCCTGTTTTCTGGACTTAAGCGGTAAGGATGTTGTTTTATAGGAACGGATTCCCCTACATCCACATCATGTGTGGCTAAGGTAGTACATCCTGGCTTATCCCTACAGACTCTTTAAATGCTATGAGAAGCCTTGTTAGGCTTTCTTGTTGTTCTGCATCTAAATATGAAAGCATGATGTCCAATTTTCCTAGCAATTCCATATTAGCTAACTGGATAGTAGGGGCTTCAATTTGAGAATTGTTTAGGTCTTCTTCTGCCTCATCCTCACTATCCCTTTCATACTTCACGGTTCCTACTACCCGACACATGTGTGCTTGCTTATCCTCCTCTCGGCAGTGATATTGCTTCAACATATTGATATGACACATTCGATTCTTTTTCTGGCGATCTGGGGTGTCAATCAAATAATTTACCTTACCAATTCTTTTGACCACTTTATACAGGCCACTGTACTGTGCTTCTAATGGTTCTCTCTGCAAAGGTAATAATACTAACACTTCATCCCCTGTTTGCAAAGTTCAAGTCTTTGCATGCTTGTCTGCCCATTTTTTCATTGTGGTTTGGGATGCTTTAAGGTGTCCCTGAGCCACATTGCAAGCTTTCGTGAGTCGTTCCCGGAACAAGTATTCAGCACAAAAGATTCATCCCTCTGTTCTTTCTTTAATTAGTTTTCGAGGACTTATAATCTCATGTCTGGAAACTAATTCAAAAGGGCTGAAACCTGTAGATTCATTCGGTGAATATCTAGTGGCAAATAAAAGAAAATCTAGCCCTTTATCCGAATGATGATTATCACAAAAGAGGGGAACGATGCAGATATTGTAGTTAAGGAGGAAGAATGTGAGGTATTGGATATGATAAATATAGGAAGAGAGGAAGTATTAATGGGATTAGCATCCTTGAAAGTTGATAAATCACCAGGACCAGATGAAATGTATCCTAGGCTGTTAAAAGAAGCAAGAGAGGAAATAGCAGAGGGTCTTACCATCATTTTCCAGTCCTCACTGGATACAGGTGTAGTGCAGGAGGATTGGAGAATTGCTAACATTGTATCTTTGTTTAAAAAGGGAGCAAAGGATAAACCGAATAATTACAGGCCAGTCAGTCTCATCTCAGTAGTGGGCAAATTATTGGAATATATTCTGAGAGACAGGATAAACTGTCACTTGGAAAGACACAGGTTAATCAAGGATAGTCAGCAAGGATTTGTTAAGGGAAGATCTTGTTTAACCAACTTGATCGAATTTTTTGAAGAAGTAACAAGGATGATAGATGAGGGTAGTGCAGTTGATGTGGTCTACATGGATTTTAGCAAGGCTTTTGACAAGGTCCCACATGGCAGACTGGTTAAAAAATAAAATCCCATGGGAATCCAGGGAAATGCAGCAAAGTGGATACAAAATTGGCTCCGTGGCAGGAAACAAAAGGTAATTGTTGACGAGTGTTTTAGCGACTAGAGGGTTGTTTCCAGTGACGTTCCGCAGGGCTCAGTACTGGGTCCCCTGCTTTTTGTGGTGTATATTAACGATTTGGATGTAAAAGTAGGGCGCATGATCAAGAAGTTTGCGGACGACACAAAGATTGACCGTGGGGTAGATAGCAAGGAAGATAGCTATAGGCTGCAGGAAGATATTGATGGTCTGGTCAGATGGGCAGAAAAGTGGCAAATGGAATTCAACTTGGAGAAGTGTGAGATGATGCATTTGGGAGGTCAAACAAGGCGAAGGAATACATGATTAATGGGAAAATACTGAGAAGTGTAGAGGAAGTAAGGGACCTTGGAGTGAACATGCACAGATCCCTGAAGGTAGCAGGACAGGTTGATAAGGTGGTTAAGAAGGCACATGGAATCTTTTCCGTTATTAGCCGAGGTATAGAATATAAGAGCAAGGAGGTTATGCTGGAACTGTATAACTCATTGGTTAGGCCACAACTTGAGTACTGTGTGCAGTTCTGGTCCCGTCGTTACAGAAAGGATGTAATTGCACTAGAGAGGGTACAGAGGAGATGTACAAGGATGTTGCCAGGACTGGAAAATTGCAGCTATGACAAAAGATTGGATAGGCTGGGGTTGTTCTCCTTGGAACAGAGAAGGCTGAGGGGAGATCTGATTGAAATGTACAAAATGTTGAGGGGCCTGGATAGAGTGGAGGTGAAGGGTCTATTTACCTTAGCAGAGAGGTCAGTGATGAGGGGACATAGATTTAAAGTGATTGGTAGAAAAATAGAGGGGAGATGAGGAAAAGCTTTTTCACCCAGAGGGTGATGATGGTCTGAAACTCACTGTCTGAAAGGGTAAATATAGAAACATAGAAAATAGGGGCAGGAGTAGGCCATTTGGCCCTTCGAGCCTGCTCCACCATTCATGATGATCATGGCTGATCATCCAACTCAGTAGCCTGTTCCCGCTTTCCCCCCATACCATTTGATCCCTTTACACCTAAGAGTTATATCTAATTCCTTCTTGAAAACATTCAATGTTTTGGCCTCAACTGCTTTCTGTGGTCGCGAATTCAGTCCTACAAGGTTTACTCCGTATCCTTAGACAATGACCCCTGGTTCTGGACTCCCCCACCATAGGGAACATCCTTCCTGCATCTACCCTGTCAAGTCCTGTTAGAATTTTATAGGTTTCTATAAGATCCCCCCCTCACTCTTCTGAACTCAAGCAAATATAATCTTAACCGACTCAATCTCTCTTCATATGTCAGTCCCGCCATCCCAGGAATCAGTCTGGTAAAACTTCGCTGCTCTCCCTCTATAGCAAGAACATCCTTCCTCAGATAAGGAAACCAAAACTGCACACAATATTCCAGATGTGGCATCACCAAGGCCCTGTATAATTGCAGCAAGACATCCCTGCTCCTATACTCGAATACTCTCGCTTTGAAGGCCAACATACCATTCGCCTTTTTTACCGCCTGTTGCACCTGCATGCTTACCTTCAGCGACTGGTGTACAAGAACACCCAGGTCTCGCTTCATATTCCCCTCTCTCAGTTTATAGCCGTTCAGATAATAATCTGCCTTCCTATTTTTGCTACCAAAGTGGATAACCTCACATTTATCCAAATTATACTGCATCTGCCATGCATTAGCCCACTCACTCAACTTGTCCAAATCACCCTGAAGCCTCTCTGCATCCTCCTCACAACTCACCCTCTCACCCAGTTTTGTGTCATCTGCAAATTTGGAGATATTACATTTAGTTCCCTCATCTAAATCATTAATGTATATTGTGAATAGCTGGGGTCCTAGCACCGATCCCTGCGGTACCCCACTAGTCACTGCCTGCCATTCGGAAAAAGACCCATTTATCCCTACTCTTTGTTTCCTGTCCGCCAACCAATTTTCTATCCGTCGCAATACACTATCCTCAATCCCATGCGCTTTAATCTTACATGCTAACCTCTTATGTGGGAATTTGTCGAAAGCCTTCTGAAAGTCCAAATAAATCACATCCACTGGCACCCCCTCATCAATTCTACTAGATACATCCTCGAAGAATTCAAGTAGATTTGTCAAGCATGATTTCCCTTTTGTGAATCCATGCTGACTCTGCCCGATTCTACCACTGTTTTCCAAGTGCTCTGCTATAAAATCTTTGATAATGGACTCTAGAATTTTCCCCACTACCGATGTCAGGCTGACTAGCCTATAATTCCCTGCTTTCTCTCTACCTCCCTTTTTAAATAGTGGGGTTACATTAGCTACCCTCCAATCTGTAGGAACTGTTCCAGAGTCTATAGAATCTTGGAAGATGACCACCAATGCATCCACTATTTCAAGGGCCACTTCCTTAAGTACTCTGGGATGCATACCATCAGGCCCTGGGGATTTATCAGCCTTCAATCCCATCAATTTCCCCAACACCATTTCTCTACTAATACTGATTTCTTTCAGTTCCTCTCTCTCACTAAGGTAGAGACCCTCAACTCATTTAAAAGGAGTCCGGATATGCACCTCAAGTGCCGTAAGCTGCAGGGCTACGGACCAAATGTTGGAAGGTGGGATTAGAATAGATGGATCATTTTTCAGCCAGCACAGACATAATGGGCCAAGTGGCCTCGTTCTATACCTTAAACTTTATATGATTCTATGATTCATGGGGATATTCATGACAGCATGCCCTAATCATTGTTTTCTGAAGCTCCCTGTGTCTGACGTCTTTAACTGTGTTATACCCAAATTATCCATAACTTCTTGAAATATCTTAGACATAAAATTGGGACCTTGATCCAACTGAACTTCAATTGGTAGTCCATATCGAGTGAAGAACTGGGTTAACTCTACCACCACCATAGCAGTAATTGTCTTGAAGGGACTGGCCTCTGGGAATCGAGTAGCCATATCCATGATTGTGAGTATGTATTGGTGTTCCAATTTTGTTTTCGGCAAGGGTCCTATGCAGTCTACCAATACCCTACAAAATGGTTCCCCAATAACTGGAATGGGAATTAGAGGTGTCGGTTTTATGGCAGATTGCGGTTTTCCCACAATCTGGCACATATGGCACGTTTTACAAAAATGCGCCACATCCTTTGTAAGCCCTGGTCAGTAATAATGTTGATTTATATGTGATTTGGTCTCCCGGATCCCCATATGTCCTGCGGTAGGAATTTCATTTGCTAACCTTAATAGTTCCCGGCGATACTTAGGCAGTACCACTATCTGTCGAATAATAGTCCACTCTTTGTTTGCAGGTCTCTGACGTGGTCTCCATTTCATCATCAGCGCCCCATCTTTAATATAATAGCCTTCTGTAACTCCTTTTGCCTCAGCTTCTGTCTGAGCTGATTACACCAATTTAGTTAACTCTGGATCAGCTTGTTGAGCTGTGATCAGAGAAGATTTATTAAACATTTCATTTGAATTATCTAAATTCCCAAAGAAAGTTTCAGATATTGGGCTATCCGTCTGTGGTGTCAGTTTTACCTCCGACAATTGAACTTGTTTAGTCATTGCTCAGGTTACTGCACACAAAGGAAAAATTCCTGGATTTTTTTTCCTGTAACTGTTCTGTCTCTTTAACTTTGTTTGGTTTCTCTGTGACTACAGGAGAAACTAATACTTTTGCTCTAGTCCAATCATACCTTAGGAGTATGTCAATTCCAACAACTGGCAAACTACGGACAATTCCTACTGTTACCATCCCAAACATTAGGTCACACTCTAGGTGTACTCGATACAAAGGTGTGGGTATATACTCCTCACCAATACCAATAACTAAAACTTTAGCATTCAGTGCGCTCTCTGGTGGAAATGTTATACCTTTCCCCAGCAAAAGAGTTTGGGTTGCTCCTGTATCCCTACGTAAAACTATAGGTTTGCCTGCCTCACTTGAGAAATAGGGAGTTACTTTTCCTTTTACAAGAATTCCCTATAACTTTCAGGTATCTTATTCTCAACCCCTACACTCACATTGGTTTTTGTATTTGATTTTCCAGCTGCCATCAAAGCTATAGCCTGATATGCTTTACTCTCAGTCAGAGCCCCTTTCTTTGCATTAACTTTCTGTACCCCAACAAGTCCTATGGGTTTACCTCACAACTTCCAGCATTCTGAATGAAGATGGCCCACCTTGTGACAATGATAACACTTAGACTTGCGGATCTCACTTCTACCCTTATCACCCTCTTTTCTGGCTTGAGGAGTGGATCCTAGAGCATTCCCAGCTGTTCCTTCTTGTCCCGGCTACTTGCCTTCCTTTCACTGTCCCACCTTCTATCCTTCTCGGGTTTGTGACGGACAAACGGCTTGGGCTTATGCACAAGCTCAGAATCATCAGCAATTTCTGCTGCCTGTCTGGACCTTGAAACCTTTTGGTTCTCTACATGAGTTCTAACTACTTGAGGGAGTGAATTTTTAAATTTTTCCAGGAGAATCAATTCTCTAAGGTTCTCATATAATGAAAGCAAAATACTGCGGATGCTCTAAGGTTCTCATACCTGGTTTCCAACTTTAATGCCCATATCCAATGATAAAAATTAGATTACTTTTCTTCTTTGGCCTCCTTATCTCGAGAGACAATGGGTAAGTGCCTGGAGGTGGTCAGTGGTGTGTGGAGCAGCACATGGAGTGGCTATAAAGGCCAATTCTAGAGTGACAGGCTATTCCACAGGTGCTGCAGAAAAATTTGTTTGTCGGGGCTGTTACACAGTTGGCTCTCCCCTTTGCTCCTCTGTCTTTTTTCCTGCCAACGGCTAAGTCTCTTCAACTCTCAACACTTTCGCCCCGCCTTTATGGCTGCCCGCCAGTTTACTTTATCCTCTCAAATTCTATATAAGTCTGCCCAGCCAATCTCCAGAGGTTCTGAAACCTCTGTCAGTAAACTTCAGGAACTAACTCATAAGCAGCGAGAATAGTCTTTTTTGCCATCTCATAACCTGCAGAAGCCTCCTCAGAAAGCATGGCATAAACTTCATGAGCTCTGCCCATCAACCTACTTTGCATAAGCAGTGTCCAGCTTTCCTTTGGTCATTTCATTTTTTTGGCTATCTTTTTAAACTTAGGGATAGCTTGTATAAATTTAAGCAGCTTTTCTCTGGGTCCTGGGCTGGATTCAGATTCTTCCTGACCAGAATTTTCACTGAAGCCAATACTCCTTTGTCTCAGTTCCATCTTTCTTAATTCAAATTCCCTTGCTTTTTCACTGTCTCTTTGAAATTCAAGCCTAAGTCTTTCCAACTCTATTTATTTTTCTTTTTGCTGGTGAAGCTTAAGTTTTTTCTAATTCGATTGTTTCTTTTTTCCTTTTCCCTTGTCAAGTTTTCTTTTTGTTATTTCTTTTTATGTTTCCTGTTGAAGCCTAGGTTTTTTTTATTTCCTGTTTCTGCTCAAGTTGTTTCAGTTGTAACTGAATTTTAGCTAATTCAACTGCACTACCCTCTGATTTACTGTCTTCTTCTTCTTCCAATTTTAAATGTTGGGCTATTACTTCAATTATGTCTCCTTTTTTAGCACCTGATTTCAATTCTAACCCCAACTGTGCTGCCACATCATTTAGTTTCACCTTGGTTAAGATTCAGAAGTCACTGAGGGATACCTCCTTCTTCAGAAAAGTCACAGCAACTGCTAAAGCCATTCCAGTGGTATAGACTTTACCCTATTACACAAGAAACTTGGTTCTTTTATTTTCCTTTTTCAATTATTATTACTCCACTTACAATTAAACTTTATCGGCATTGGGTTTAATCCCGACTAGAGCCCCCAATTAATATGTTACAACCAAGGCAGCTGGAGTGCACTGTTTATTCAGTCCCATTTCTCCACAGGTCACAAAATATCAATAAATCTTCCCACTTACCAGAATAGCTAATTAGATACTCTATTTGTTCCCAGAATAAAGCACACCAATCAGGTTTAGAAAAATAGAAAAATAGGAGCAGGAGTAGGCCATTCGGCCCTTCGAGCCTGCTCTGCCATTCAATACGATCATGGCTGATCATCCAAACTCAGTATCCTGTACCTGCTTTCTCCCCGTATCCTTTGATTCCATTAGCCCTAAGAACTATATCTAACTCTTTCTTGAATATATTTAATGATTTGGCCTCAAATGCTTTCCGTGGTAGAGAATTCCATAGGTTCACCACTCTCTGGGTGAAGAAATATCTCCTCACCTCAGTCCTAAATGGCTTATCGCTTATTCTTAGACTGTGACTCCTGGTCCTGGACTCCCCTGCCATCGGGAACATCCTTCCTGCATCTAGTCTGTCTAAACAACAAAGGTATCCACTTATTATAAAACCAAGTCTCAATCAATAATGAAGTAAACATATATGCCTGAATTGAAGTATTAAAGTCCCATATTTTATATATCCTAGCCCTCACACACACTCATATACATCCAAAAACTGGTTAACCAGGAAAGAAAGGGATTTTTGTTCACAGCTGTTGCTTAGGAATAGAAGGAATAAAAAAGCTTAGTCTGAATATGGAAATTTTTGGTTTTGGTGAGGTGTCCCAAAGTCGAATAGTTGGCTGCCACTAGGAATTTTTCCAGGCGAGGTTGATGAACAGTCTCTTTGGGTAGGCGGTCAAAAAATTCAACTGCAGAAGATTTCACATAGGTCTTCCATCAGGTGTGAAGCAACAAAGGGTGTCAGTCCTCACACACATTCGATACAAAGTTCATTTGTAGATGCAAGGTTCCTGCAAATATTCAGGGTTTTTTCAAAAATGCAGGAGGCAACAGTACCACTTCAAGAGCAGGAATTCTTTAAAGAGAGGTAATAGTTTTCTTCTGATCTCCTGGCATGTCCATATCAAATTCCAATTGACTGCCTTCGTCCAACCCACTGACTTTTAACAGTTCAAAATGTAACTAAACTTCTCCAGGGAAGTCCCATGGTCGTCATAAATTCTCTCTTGTCACAACAAAAAATAGCTTTTATCGGAATACACCTGGTTTCCAGTATTTGTTTACTGGTCAATCCAGGAACCCCTTGTTGACCTTCCTTTTTTTTTAAAAAAAAAGCATCCATAAAGTTCAGCTATCTCCAGATGTTTCAATATCCATGAAATCTTTTTTCA
The DNA here is from genome assembly GCF_036365525.1 of Heterodontus francisci. Taxonomy (NCBI): domain Eukaryota; kingdom Metazoa; phylum Chordata; class Chondrichthyes; order Heterodontiformes; family Heterodontidae; genus Heterodontus; species Heterodontus francisci. Next base: position 13,662,301 of record NC_090375.1, on the reverse strand, counting down.
GTTTTTAAAAATATAGATTCCAAGTTTTAACACAAAAAAATGGAAATCCCGTAACAATCCGCAAACTTTAAAATTGTGCCCTGTTCACCAAGATCTAGGTCATTAATATATATCAGATAGAGCAAGGGTCCCAACACTGACCCTTGGGGAACTCCACTACAAACCTTCCTCCAGCCCGAAAAACATCCATGAACCACTACTCTCTGTACTCTCTGTTTCTTGTCACTCAGCCAATTTTGTATCCGTGCTTTTACCGTCCCTTTTATTCCAGGAGCTATAAATTTGCTCCCAAGTCTCTTCTGTGCCACTGTATCAAATGCTTTTTGGAAGTTCATGAACACCACATCAACAGCATTGCCCTCATCAACCCTCTCTGTTACCCCTTCAAAAAACTCCAGCAAGTTAGTTAAACATGATTTTCCCTTAATAAATTCATGCTGGCTTTCTTTAATTAACCTGCATTTGTCCATGTAACTATTAATTTTGTCCTGAATTATTGTTTCTAGAAGTTTCCCCACCACCAAAGGTAAACTGACTGGCCTGTAGTTGCTGGGCTTATCTTTACATTCATTTTTGAATAAGGGTGTAATATTTGCAATTCTCCATTCCTCTGATACCCACATTCTGAATCTAACGAAGACTGGAAAATTATGGCCAGTGCCTCCACAATTTTCATCTTACTTCCCTCGTTATCCTTGCATGCATCTCCTCCGGTCCTGGTGCTTTATCAACTTTAAGTATAGACAGCCTATCTAATATCTCCGTCTTATCAATTTTAAATCCTTCTAGTGTATGAATTACGTCCTCTTTCACTGTGGCCTGGGTAGCATCTTCTTCCTTGGTAAAGACAGATGTAAAGTATTCATTTTCTATTTCAGCTATTATCCCCGCCTCCATGCGTAAATCCCCCTTTTGGTCCCTAATCGACCCCACTCCTCCTTTTACCACCTTTTTACTATTTATATGCCTATAGAAGATTTTGGGATTTCGTTTCATATCTCTTTTCATACTCTCTCTTTGCTTTGGGCAATGAAACGGAGGTGGAAGTAGATTGTCTTAGTAATGGTGCAACTATATGGTCGGAAGCTCATCTTGAGGTTAAACATGCCACCAAGGCTGTGAACAGTCTGGTTTAATCTCAGACTGTCAGCAGAGAGAGGGATGGAGTCAGTCGCAAGGGAGCAGAGTTTGTGGCAAGAAGCAAAGACAATGGCTTCAGTCTTCCCAGTATTTACTTGGAGGAAATTTCAGCTCATCCTGATAAGCAGGCAGATAATTTAGAGACAGTGGAGGAGTCGAGAGACATGGTGGTGAGGCAGAGCAGGGTGTCATTGGTGTACATATGGAAACAGATGTGTTTGCAGACGATCTTGCTGAAGGGCAGCATGTAAACGAGAAATAGGAGGGGGCCAAGAATAGATCCTTGGCGGACACCAGAGATAACGGTGCGGGAACAGGAAGAGAAGCTATTGCAAGTGATTCTCTGGCTATGATGAGATAGATAAGAATGGAACCAGATGAGAGCAGTCCCACCCAGCTGGATGACAGTAGAGAGGCATTGGAGGAGGATGGTGTGATCAACCATGACAAAGGGTGCAGACAGGTCAAGAAGGATAAGACGGTATCAGAATCTGGAAACCTTTCTTGGACATCTAGACCTACAGGTCTCCTCATAGAGTCATATAGCACAGAAGGAGGTCATTCAGCCCTCGTGCCTGTGCTAGCTCTTTGAAAGAGCTACCCAATTAATCCCATTCCCCTGCTCTTTCCCCATAGCCCTGTAAATTTTTCCCCTTCCAGGATTTATCCAATTCCCTTTTGAACGTTACCATTGAGCCTGCTTCTAGCACCCCTTCAGGCAGTGAGTTCCAGATCATAACAACTTGCTGTGTGAAAAAAATTCTCCTCATCTGTCCCTCTGGTTCTTTTGCCAATGATCTTAGCCAGGGTTCTCTGGTTGCTGACCCTCCCACCAGTGCAAACAGTTTCTTCTTACTTAATCTATCAAAACTGTTCATAATTTTAAACACTACTATTAAATCTCCCCTTAACCTTCTCTACTCTAAGGAGAACAATCCCAGATTCTCCATTCTCTCCACATAACTGAAGTCCCTCATTCCTGGTACCATTCCAGTAAATCTCCTCTGCACCCTCTCCAAGGCTTTGACATCCTTCCCAAGGTGTGGTGCCCAGGATTGGACACAATACTTCATATGAGACTTAACCAATGTTTTATAAAGGTTTCGCATAACTTCTCTGCTTTTGTACTCTTTCTCTATTTATAAAGCCAAGGGTCCTGTATGCTTATTTAACAGTCTCATCAAATTGTCCTGCCACCTTCAAAGACTTGTAAACATGAACCCCACCTCTGTGTGCTCCTGCACGCACTTTAAAATTAGGTTGGTAATAAACACTGAATGTTTATTCCTGCTAACACATACTTCTTCAAAGCTGTGTGTGGGTGTTGCATATTTTCTTGCTTACAAGCTAAAGAACAAACGACAGGAAGCAGTACAGAGTGACTAAGAGGCCATTAAACTTGAACGCTGCCACATAATTGCCTTTACATTACCCTTGAAGAGTTGCAGATGACTGAAGAGTGGAAGGGGGGAAAGGCACTGCTGCAGAAACACCCTTCATTGTTTTAGGACCATTGCTGATTGTAACATAGAGAGGACTGGGTTGAAAATTTACCACATGGCCAAATAACAAAAATAAGATAATTCTGAGACCAAACACTACTTAAGAAATCACCTTTGCTGTACAGGGGAATTGAAGAAAGACAAAAAAAAATTGTATATTGAGTCTTTTAATAGGCTTGCTATTCTCAGTTCCCAGTATAAATGATGTCAATTATATATGACCACAGTTTTCAGCCAGGGGCTCATTTTACCAGTCCCAGAGCTTTCATCAGTCACTGCCCCTCTTCTATGAGTGTAGCGCTTAGGAACGGTTCCAATCCTGAAGAAGGGAATTAGCTGACATCTGGTCACATGTTAGAGCATCTTTGAGGGTATCTGCAGTCACAGATGGTGGGAGAGACTAAAACAAGGGAACACAGTTTAAAAATAAGGGATTGCCCATTTAAGATGGTGATGAGGAGAAATGTTTTCTCTCAGGGTTTGTAAGTCTTTGGAACTCTCTTCCCCAGAGAGTGGTGGAGGCAGGGTCATTTATAAGGCAGAGGTAGATAAATTCTTGACTAACAAGGGAGTCAAAGGATATTGGGGTGAGGTGGGGGGCGGGGGGGGGGGGTAGGCAGGAAAGTGGAGTTGAGGCCACAATCAGATTAACCATGATCTTATTAAATGACGGAGCAGGCACGAAAGGGACCGAATGGCCTACTCCTGCTCCTAATTCGTATGTTTGTATTTTCACATGTTTTAAATCTTTCTTTTCATTGTTGCAGAAGACAGCCTTTGTATGTTAGGTCAGGGTTCGAGCCCCACTCCAGGGACAAGAGCAGATAATCAACGGCAACACTCCCTGTGCCAGTACTGAGGGAGTACTGAACTGTCAGAGGTAGTGTTTACTGAACAAGATGTTAAACCAAGGACCTGTTTGGTCTCAGGTGGATGTAAAAGATCCCATGATACTTGAGGATTTCCTCTGATGTCCTGGCCAATAATTAATCCCTCAACCAACATTACTAAGAACAGATGACTTGATTATTAATCGCATTGCTGTTTGTGGGAGCTTGCTGTGCACAAAATGTCTGCTGCATTTCCTACATTGCAATATTGACTGCACTTCAAAAAATGTAGTTAATTGGCTGTAAAGAACATGGGGTTTTTACAACCACCTAAGAGGCCAGTTGGGGCCCTGGGTTCAGGTCTCATCTGCAAGATGGCACCTCTGGGTATCAGTCTGACTGTAGATTTCCTTCAGTGGCGAGCATTGACCAGAGGGGCTTTGTGGCTGGCATCTTTCAAGCGCTCTCCAACAACAACAGCTTGCATTTATATAGCTCCTTTAAAGTAGTAAAACATTCCAAGCCGCTTCACAGGAACTTTACCAAACAGAATTTAACACCGACTTACATAAAGAGATATTAGGGTAAGATGACCAAAAGTTTGATCAAAGAGGTAGGTTGTAAGATGTGTCTTCAAGGAGAGAGAGGTAGCGAGGCGGAGAAGCTTAGGGGGGGAACTCCAGGGCATAGGGCCCAGGTACCTGAAGGCACAGCCACCAATGATGGAGCGTTTAACATTGGGGATGCGCAAGAGGCAGAATTGGTGGAATGCATAAATTTCAGAGGGTTGTGGGCTGGAAGAGATTACAGAGATTGGGAGGGATGAAGCCGTAGAGGGATTTGAAAACAAGGATGAGAATTTTTAAATTGAGGTAGGTAAGCAAGCACTGGACGATGGGTGAACAGGGTTGCTGTAAGCTAGGATACAGGCCGCAAGGAAGTTAAGGATAACATAAAGACAAAAACTAAGGCATACCATATTGCAAAGGCCAGTGGCAGACTGGAAGATTGGGAAACTTTTAAAGATCAACAAAGGGTTACTAAAAAAGTAAGAAAAACAGCAAAGGTAAATTATGAAAGAAAACTAGCACAAAATATAAAAACGGGTAGCAAAAGCTTCTATCAGCATATGAAAGACAAGAGAGTAGCTAAAGTGAATGTTGGTCCTTTGGAGAATGAGACTGGGGAGTTAATAGAGGGGAACACAGAAATGGCGGAGACACTAAATCAGTATTTTGCTTCAGTTTTCACGGTGGAGGACACTAGTACCATCCCAATAGTAACAGGAAATGCAGAGGTTATAGAAAGAGAGGAACTTAGAAAAATCATCACCACTAGGTAAAAAGTACTGAGCAAACTATTGGGATTGAAGGCAGACAAGTCCCCAGGGCCTGATGGCCTACATCCTAGGGTCTTAAAGGAAGTGGCAGCGGAGATAGTGGATCCATTGGTTATAATATTCCAAAATTCCCTGGATGCAGGAAAGGTTCCAGTGGATTGGAAAAAAGCTAATATAACGCCCTTATTCAAAAAGGGAGGGAGGCAGAAAGTAGGAAACTATAGACCAGTTAGTTTAACATCTGTCGTTGGGAAATTGTTAGAATCCATTATTAAGGAAGTAATAACAGGACATTTAGAAAGTTCAAACGCAATCCATCAGAGTCAGCATGGTTTTATGATGGCTAAATCGTGGTTGACTAATTTGCTAGAGTTCTTCGAAGCTGTAGCAAGCAAAGTGGATGATGGGGATTCTGTAGACGTAGTATGTCTGGACTTCCAGAAGGCATTTGATAAGGTGCCGCACAAAAGGTTAATACACAAGGTAAGATCACATGGGGTTAGGGGCAATTTATTAGCTTGGATAGAGGATTGGCTAACCAACAGAAAACAGAGAGTCGGGATAAATGGGTCTTTTTCTGGTTGGTAAGATGTAACTAGTGGGGTGCCACAGGGTTCGGTCCTTGGGCCCCAACTATTTACAATCTATATTAATGACTTGGATGCAGGGATAGAAGGTACTATAGCTAAATTTGCAGATGACACTAAAATAGTTGGGATTCTTCTTCTTTGGCCTCCTTGTCTCGAGAGACAATGGGTAAGCGCCTAGAGGTGGTCAGTGGTTTGTGGAGCAGTGCCTGGAGTGGCTATAAAGGCCAATTCTAGAGTGACAGACTCTTCCACAGGCACTGCAGATAAAATTGGTTGTCGGGGCTGTTGCACAGTTGGCTCTCTCCTTGCACTTCTGTCTTTTTTCCTGCCAACTGCTAAGTCTCTTCGACTCGGCACACTTTAGCCCCGCCTTTATGGTTGCCCGCCAGCTCTGGCGATCACTGGCAACTGACTCCCACGACTTGTGGTCAGTGTCACAGGTCTTCATGTTGTGTTTGCAGACGTCTTTAATGCAGAGACATGGACGGCCGGTGGGTCTGATGCCAGTGACGAGCTTGCTGTACAATGCATCCTTGGGGATCCTGCCATCTTCCATGCAGCTCACATGGCCAAGCCATCTCAAACGCCACTGGCTCAGCAGGGTGTATATGCTGGGGATGTTGGCCGCCTCGAGGACTTTTGCCTTGGAGATACGGTCCTGCCACCTGATGCCAAGGATTCTTCAGAGGCAGCGAAGATAGAATGCATTGAGACGTCGCTCTTGGCTGACATACGTTGTCCAGGGCTTGCTGCTGTAGAGCAAGGTGCTGAGGACACAGGCTTGAAACACTCGGACTTTTGTGTTCCGTGTCAGTGCGCCATTTTCCCACACTCTCTTGGCCAGTCTGGACAGAGCAGCGGACACCTTCTCCATGCGATTGTTGATTTCTGCATCGAGAGACAAGTTACTGGTGATAGTTGAGCCGAGGTAGGTGAACTCTTGAGCCACTTCCAGAGCGTGGTCATCGATATTGATGGATGGAGCTTTTCTGATGTCCTGTCCCATGATGTTCGTTGTCTTGAGGCTGATGGTTAGGCCAAATGTGTTGCAGGCAGCCGCAATCCTGTCGATGAGTCTCTGCAGAGTCTCTAAAATAGTTGGGATAGTAAGTTGCAATAAAGAAATAAGAAATTTACAAATGGATATGGATAGGTTAGGTGAATGGGCCAAAATTTGGCAGATGGAGTTGAACGTGAATAAGTGTGAGGTTATCCACTTTGCTCAGAAGAATAGAAAGGCAAATTATTATCTAAATGGAGAGAAACTTCAGAGTGCTTCGGTGCAGAGGGATCTGGGTGTCCTCGTGCATGAATCGCAGAAAACTAGTATGCAGGTACAGCAGGTAATAAGGAAGGCAAATGGAAATTTTGGCATTTATTGCTGAAGGAATAGAATATAAAAGTAGGGAAGTGTTGCTGCAACTGTACAAGGCATTAGTGAGACCGCACCTGGAGTATTGCGTACAGTTTTGGTCCCCTTACTTGAGGAGGGATGTAGTTGCATTGGAGGCAGTTCAGAGGAGGTTCACTAGATTGATTCCAGAGATGAGGGGTTTGGCTTATGAAGAGAGATTGAGCAGTTTAGGCCTTTACTCTCTAGAGTTTAGAAGAATGAGAGGAGATCTAATTGAGGTATATAAGATGATTAAGGGGATTGACAAAGTAGACATAGAGAGGATGTTTCCTCTTGTGGGGCAATCTAGAATGAGAGGTCATAGTTTTAGGATAAGGGGTATCAGATTTAAAACAGAGATGAGGAGAAATTACTTCTCTCAAAGAGTGGTGAGTCTGTGGAATTCACTACCCCAGAGTGCGGTGGATGCCGGGACATTGAGTAAACGTAAGGAGGAGATAGACAGATTTTTAATTAGTAAAGGGTTGAAGGGTTATGGAGAATGGGCAGGAAAGTAGAGTTGAGGCCAAGATGAGATCAGCCATGATCGTATTGAATGGCAGAGCAGGCTCGAGGGGCTGAATTGCCTAGTTTTTATGACCTTATGACCTTATGAATTACCCCAAGCTTATGAAGGGTGGAAGATGGGAAACTGGCCAGAAGAACGTTAGAGCAGTCAAGTCTAGAGGTAACAAAGCAATGGATGGGGTTTTCAGTAGCGGATGAGCTGATGCTGGGATGGAGTCGGGTAATGTTATCATGTTGGAAATGTATTATATGGTAACAATGTGTAAGACTCTTAAAAAGGGGGTCTCCCTTCCCTCTAAGGTCCTGACCCCGTACTGAGTATCAATGGCACAAAATAGGCTTTGGATACAATTTACACTTCTTGTTGAGCACCTTTATTAACTTACCGAGCAATAGTATATACTTACAACACCAGTTGCTTAGTAGATCCGTCCCGGGTGGTTAGGTCCGCTGAACGATGTCTTCCGCATGGCTTCCTGTGTCTGACCATGTCACCCTTCCCAGCTGCAGCAACAATGTCCTTGTGAGCTGTGGCTTTATACCCATTTCTGACCCTGGTCCCTCAACATATAAGGTAATGTTTTGAACTGGGTCATCTGATTGGGCTTCAGTGCCTTATCAATCCCACCCTGGCTATGCAAGGCCACCTGTATGTGGTCATATCCTGCTCTCAGCAAGGCGGTGGGGGGGGGGGGGGGGGTGGGGGGGGGTCTTAGGTGCATAGCACCCATGGATGTGATATCTGCATCTTGATAAGGCGAGAAGGAAACCATTCACACATATTTCAAAAGGCCATTGTCCATGAGAGTGGTTGTAGACAGGCTGTCTGCGGTGCTAACAGCCCAGGCTACCACATCAGTGGCATATCCTGACTTGTCTGTCTGTGAGTGTGTATGTGGGGGTCCTTGTTCAGTTACACTGTCTTTTATTTTTAAAGTCCAATAAGAACTCCAGCGATGATGACTTCAGTCAGAATTCTCCTCCATGTTTTTACCACCTGGTGAGCCCCACACGCTGGTCCACACCACAACTGGTTACATTGTACTTCTGAACAGAATCTAACAAATGCCTCACAGCATAACAAAAATACAAGAAATATCCAAATGTCTTGCAAATGTATTGTAACAGTGCAAAATCTCCATTGCAACAGAAACCCACAGCTCAGTAATATTTGCATATTTTGTGAATTTCATCGAATTGAATAAATTCCCCAAAGGGAGAAGGCAAGACACATTCTGATGCTTGAGAAATCTTTGTAAGTGCTGCTCATAAATAATCTAAACTGCATTTAAGAAATAGTCTGAGCCTCATTTAAAAATACCTTTGTAATTAGAGTGCCTATATTGTTTCAGTCAAAGACAATTAGTTTCATACAGTACAATATACGTTGATTTCTGCAAATAGAATTAATTTGTTTTCTGGTCTCTCCCATTAGCAAACACAATCACTAGTTTAATTACTGCCTCATCATCTCTCCTGATTGAAACACGGCATAAGCAAGGTTTGAATTAATTTAACTTTACATAATGCCCAACAATTGGATGCATTGCTTTAATCATACAAGTATACAATGCGTCCAAATAAGCACATCAAAACGCGGAGTTTTGTGTTTTGACAACAGTATCAAAGTCAGTACTCACAGTGCCAGCAAAAATGGGTCTTAATAGCAATTTGTTACAATCTCTGTTGCTTGTTTTCAAATCCCTCAATGGCCTCGCCCCTCTCTATGCCTGTAACATCCTCCAGCCCTACAACCGTCCAAGATCTCTGGGCTCCGCCAGTTCTGTCCTCTTGCACCTCCCCGATTTTAATCGCTCCACCCTTGATGGCCGTGCCTTCAGCTGCCTGGGGGCCCTAAGCTCTGGAATTCCCTCCCTAAACCTCTCCACCTCTCTACCTCTCTCACCTCCCTTAAGACACTCCTTAAAACCTACCTCCTTGACCAAGCTTTTGAACATTTGCCCTGATATCTCCTTATGTGGCTTGGCGTCAAATTTTGTTTTATAACGCTCCTGTGAAACGCCTTGGGATGTTTTATTACGTAAAAGGTGCTATATAAATGGAACTTGTTGTTATTGTACGTGTATTTTCCATACTTTATGTCACAAATCCGTGCAAATTTCTCAAAGTGTATTTATTGATTTCACATGATGGAAAATGTAGACATTTCAAAAACTGCAAAGGACACTCAGTATTTCAATCAGCATTTCAGTGTCTCGTTAATAATGAGTTCTAACTGGTGCTATCATTTCATTCTGCCTATCGGCATTTATTGGCTTGGAAATCTGTTCCTCTGAATTATCATATTAATCATTATAAATGTAGTAAAGGAGATATTTACATTTTTGTTGATAGTTATCAGTTGCCACTTGTTCCTACATTTTATGCTATGAATCTGCTTTAGAATCTGTCAGGAAACAGACAATTTTGGGATCCTTTTTCCAGGAACAGCAGGAAGCCATTCTGCCCTCGATCCCATTCTGTCATTCAATCAGAGCATGGCTGAACTTCATGTCAACTCCATTCTCCTGCCCTTTCTCCTTATCCCTTCATACCCTTACTGAACAGAAGTCTATCATTCTCGATCTTGAAAGCTCCAGTTGAAGCACAGCCTTTTTCGAGGAGGGAGCTCCAGATTTCCAGTTCCTGACATCACCCCTGAATGGCCTGGCTCTAATTTGAATTATTGAATCTTTTTTACTTCTTCACATTGATCAGATCATCCCTAAATCTTCTAGACCCAAGGGAATAGAAAGCAAATGTATGCAACCTTTATGGATTAGTTAGGACGGGTGCTTGATGGTCAGCGCAGGCGCGTTGGGCCGAAGGGCCTGTTTCTGTGCTGTAAAACTCTATGACTCTAACCTGTCCTTAAAACATAATCCTCAATGCCCCGGTATAATTCTGTTGAATCTGTGCAGCATCCCCTCCAAGGCTAATGTATCTTTACTGAGGTGTAAGAACAGCACTCCAATGGGGTCTGAGTAAATTGACCATGCAAAATGAATTTGAGCATTCATACCCAGTTCCTAATGGGAATGGATCCCTATCAAAAACTAACCACTATTCACTACAATTTATAACTAAAAGAACATAAATATTTGCATTTCTGTTGCACCTTTCATGACCTCAGGATGTCCCAAGGCACTCTACAGCCAATGAAGTACTTTCTGAAGTATAGTCACTGTTGCCATGTAGGAAACGCAGCAGCCAATTTGTGCACAGCAAGTTCCCACAAACAGCAATTTTATAACGACTAGATCATCTGTTTTACCGATGTTGATTGAGGGATAAATATTGGCCAGAACACTAGAGAGAACTCCCCTGCTTTTCTTCAAAATAGTGCCATGGGATATTTTACATACACCTGAGAGAGCAGATGGGGCCTCAGTGTTTCGTCTTTATGGTGTTTTCTGGTTCCCAGATGTTGGAAAGAACCACACTTTAAACTTGGGAAAGGCTGGAGTCAGTCTTGTTTATTCCAGCACCAGGCTCTGTGCTGTAGAACCTGATACAACTGATTCTTGTGTTATATATAACATGACTCCCCCAGTGCAGCCGTGAATGGGGCCCCCTACTGGAACACTTAAACATAACAACTAGTTCCTAGCTAATTAGTTCCTAACATTTTACAGATAGTACAACAATATATACATGTATAACTCTCAGTATAATCGTTTATCCAAAGGCTGGCACCACTGACAGTGCAGCACTCCCTCAGTCTTGCACTGGAGTGTCAGCTTTGATTTTTTTGTGCTCCAGGCCTGGAGTGGGACTTGCACCTACAATCTTCTGACCCCTAGGCAAGAGTGCTACTGCTGACACTTATCAATATTACTGATGTCACTAATACAGGATGTAAGAATGGGAACTAGGGGGAACAACAAAAAAAAAAATCACACTCGGCATAAGGTGGATTGCTCGGGCAGGTTTGAGGCAGGTTTTACTACTTGTCATATCTGACCTGGGAATGTTAATCCTTGTATCAGAAGCACAAAGTAGAACTGTGTCTCACTCACAGCACTGAAAGCTCACCTTGATGAATAAACAAAAACATACACATTAAAAAAAGAACATATTCTAACTCTAACTCATTTGAAATTGTAATATGTGTTTTTTTTATCCCTGAATACTGATGTTCTTTTAATATTAATGATGTTCCTAGTACAGTGTTGACTTGTGCTTGCAAAAGCATTCAGGACCATTATTTATCAGCATTCAGGAGCAGCTTTATTTGCATTCAACTTTGTTTCTTTCCTCCAATATGTAAATTCTTGCAAAATGAAATGTTGTTTCCCCAGCACCAGCGATATTAACTGGTAGTGTACAATTTCAGATTCCAAGTGTGATACAAGTGGCATTCTTAGTAGCTGCAGCGAGGTATCATTGACTCCTGCAGTGGAGTGTGAAACGAGTGCATGTTCCCATAACAAAGAATGGATCAAATACATCAAAAAAATTATAAAGTGAGGCTAGATTCTCTTAAGATGTTTATTGAATTTGTCCTGACTGCCACTAAATTTGTCTACAGAATCCAATTATCTGGGATGTCGGGGGGTAGGACAAAATATCAAGATAATTGAAAATTGCCAACCATTTGCAATTGGCCAGCAACAGGCAGACGGTTGAGAACTCATATCTTCGCCCCCTAGTTCAGTGAATCCCGAAGCATGTCTCATAAGTGAGACAAATGAGATTAGAGGTGATCCTTTATAATTCCCATTACCCTTCTGTTTATTTGCTTCATTTATTTAAGTAGGGTGTGTGCATGCAGTCAAAAAAAGAATATCAAAAAAGTAACCTAATCAGCAGAAAGCGGTTTGTATCTATTGGGACCAATGTTCATTCTAAGTTGCACGGCTGCGCGGCACCCTTAATGAACTGCACATGTTACAAACAGGCCAAGTGCAACAACAACTTGTATTTATATAGCGCCTTTAAAGTAATAAAACGTCCCAAGGCGTTTTACAGGAGCATTATAAAACAAAATATGACACTGAGCCACATTAGAAGGTATTCTAATGATGACCAAAAGCTTGGTCAAAGACAAACTAGAGGGAGCCAGTGCAAAAGAATGAAACTGTCGTCTTCATTTTGCAAATGCAACATCGCAATTCAGAAGAATCCCAGCAAGGTGATTACCACTAACCCAGATTTGTAGAACTTCAGTCTCAGAACAAAAGCTGCACATGACCTTTTGAAAGGCCCAAAAAAAAAAATTTGCATTCATTTAAAAGAAACTTTCATTTATATAGCGCCTTTCATGGCCTCAGGATGTTTTAAGAGCTTTCCAGCCAAAGAAGTACTTTTGAAGTGTAGTGACTGTGGTAATGTAGGAAACGTGGCAGCCAATTTGTGCACAGCAAGCTCCCACAAACAACAATGTGACAATGATAAACTAACCTGCTCATTGCAAAGTTTTTAGTGAGTTAATCCTTTGTCGCACCTTCAGGACATTTCACATCCGAAAAGGTGTTTTTAAAGTGCAAACAAATATTGTTGTTGCGTAGACAAAAGCAGCAGACAATTTGCACACAGCAAGGTAAATGGAATTCATGGGGAAAATGGAGGAACGTCAGCTGGGTTCCTTTCGCAGGATATTCATCTGGTGATAGCCACTACCTCAAAACATCAACAACAATTTATTTTTATATAGTGTCTTTACCATAACAAAACGTCCCAAGGCACTTTACAGGAGCATTATAAAACAAAGTGTGACACCGAACCACAAAAGGAGATATTAGATCAGATGACCAAAAGCTTGGTCAAAGAGCTGGGTTTGAAGGAGTGTCTTAAAGGAGGAAAGCGAGGTGGAGAGCTGTAGGGAGAGAATTCCAGAGCTTGGAGCCTAGGCAACTGAAGGCATGGCCACCGATGGTGTCGCGATCAAAATCAGGGATGCATAAGAGGCCAGAATTAGATGTGCCCAGAGATCTCGGAGGGTTGTGGGGCTGGAGGAGATTACAGAGATAGGGAGGGGCAAGGCCATGGAAGGATTTGAAAATAGGGATGAGAATTTTAAAATCAAAACATGCTCACCACTCTCTGGGTAAAGAAATTTCTCCTGAATTCCCTATTGGATTTATTAGTGACTATCCTATATTTGCGGCCCCTAGTTCTGATTTAGCTCGCAAGTGGCAACATCTTCTCTACATTTGCCCCATCAAACCCGTTTCACAATCTTAAAGACCTCGATCAGGTCACCCGTTCGCCTTCTCTTTTCTAGAGAAAAAGAGACCCAACCTGTTCAGTCTTTCCTGACAAGTTTTCCTCCCAGTCCTATATATAGAATCATAGGAAATTAGAGCACAGAAAGAGGCCATTCGGCCATTGTGCCTGTGCTGGCTCTTTGGAAGAGCAGTCAGACTTAGTCCCACATCCCCATTTTTATGTACTATATTTATTTTGTACTCTATCCCTTTTCCATTTACGATTTGACATTGCTAACGCATTGTTTTTATTGCTAAATGTTCTGCCCTATTCATTCGGGCCACATTCCTTATCTTTCTGAACTTTGCTCTGACTTGTTCAACTCCCTTATCTATGGCAGCTCATTCTCCTGTTTGGCTTTCACGTTAAACCTAACCACATTGTGGTCACTTTTTACCACATCTTCTTCTCTTCTCAAGTCACTTACTTGTCCCACTTCATTTCCCAGACCTAAATCAAACAACATGTTTGATGGAATGGCCTTGGTGTACTTGTATATGGCTTAGTTGTGTACAGCTTTTATCAGTGGAGTCATTGGGGGAATGGGTTAGCTTCACAGATAATGGAAGAATAGACCAGCAGGATGAGGCAATTCTGTGATCCAGATTGGGTCGCTGGCTTCCAGAGAGGAGGAGGGGGAAAGCATTGCTCAGGTAAGCAAATTTAGTCAGGACATGTCGCAATTTCCCACCCTACTGTGTTGTGCTTTTCTCTCAGTCTGTTGACTGACAGTGACCTGGTGTCGTGGACTATGGGACCTGTGTCCCATTAATGAAGACGCATTCCTGCCTTATCAAAACCAGCCAACGGTAGACTAGAAATGTCAAGTCTGGATGTTCCAGTGGTTACAATGCACTGAAACTGAGTGAGCAGAGCTTGTTCAATCAAAGCAGAAGCTGCTCTTGTATTAGTTTAACAAAGTCAGTGCCTCCTGACACCTTAGCCACTGACAGGTGACGTCAATGGCATAGTCAAGTTGCCAGGCTTGCCATGAGCGGCTCCTTTCTTTTGCTGGCTTATCTCAACTGGCAGAAAGAGCTGCCAGATCACCTCCAGAACTGCTGCCTTTGCATCCCTTATTTCCCGATTGAATTTATCAGTAACTATCTTGCATTTATGACCCCTAGTTTTGTATTTAGTGCAAGACTATAGACTGCATTTGCCTCTCATTGTTAATTGGAAATGTTGCTTTAATTATCTGTCTATTTCACATTATCACTTTCCAGGTTCACCCTCATTGTTGATAATATTAACATACCAGCTAAAGACTGAATCAACTCCTCTGTTTTTCCACTTGCTTGTTTTTCCATCTTGCTTCTGTTGAATGTGATCAGATATCTGTTCCCAGTATGGCAGCAACAACAGCTTGCTTTTATATAGCGGCTTTAATGAGGAAATATAGTGGCTTTAATTAAAACACATAAATAATTGTTTCAAGCCCCCTCTCCCATTCCCCCATTACCCAGACAGCTCATTCCTTGTCCTCAATATTCACAAAATACTTACCTTGTGTACCTGACCTTCCCCCAACCAAAGTTCACAAACTTGTACCTTTATCTCTTCCCACCATCCCTTCTACCAATCATATTACTTTGACCTTGTCCCCCCACCCCCCCCCCCCACCCCACACTGAAATACTTACCTGCTCCCCCCTCCCCACCAGTGTCCCACATCGGATCACCGGATGGAGATCCGGGTGTGCCGGCCACCGACCACAATATCAGAGCGGGACGGCCTGCGGGAGCAGGTAAGGCATTAATTCTTTTATTTTAATTAATTAACATATTTAAATTTCGACTCCGCCGCCGAGCTGTGAGGGGGGCGGGGCCGCCACGAGGTCTCGCTGCCACCTTCAATATGGGGCCGGGCCTTCACGGCGTCGAGGCCCATGGTGGGCCTCTCCTGGAGGCATTTTCTGACCCGCCCTTGCCACGACCCCAGATGTCGGAGGGTCAGTAAAATTCAGCCCGGTTGCAAAAATGTTTGGTCAAAGAAGCAAGTTTTAAGCAGGGCCTTAAAGGAGAAGACAGGTAGAGAGGCGGAGAGGTTTAGGGAGGGACTTCCAGAGCTTAGGGCCTCAGCAGTGGACGGCACAGCCACAATGGTGGAGCGATTAAAATCAGAGATGGTCAAGAGGCCGGAATTAGAGGAACAGAGATCTCAGAGGATTTTGGGGCTGGAGGGGATTACAGAGATAGGGAGGGGTGAGACCATGGAGGGAGTTGTAAACAAGGATGAGAATTTTAAAATGTGAGGCACTGCTGGACTGGGAGCCAATGTAGGTCAGTGAGCAGCAGGGTTTTAATTATGTGCTCAAACAGATCTCAGTCGGAACGTATGTTTAAGGCTGACTCAGTTGCTTTCTATAGTGAAGTAGGGTACAATTAGAAAGGAAATTACTGAAAACAATCTGGCTCAGTTACAGATTATCATTGGCAATAGAAAAGCTGAGAAAATAGTAAACACTGTTAAAATAAGAAACAGTGATGAATGAAGCCTAACTAACCAGGAAGGTAGAACGTCCGCACTGTCAGCAGTGACATATTTGGAAAGGAAGTTTTGCATATAACCTGAAGTTGTCCAAGAAAACAGGGTGATGAGGGAATTTATTAGAATGGTTCCGGGGATGAGGGACTTCAGTTACATGGAGAGACTGGAGAAGCTGGGTTTATTCTCCTTACAGCAGAGAAGGTTAAAGGGAGATTTAATAGAGGCGTTCAAAATCATAAAGGGTAGAGTAAATTAGGAGAAACTGTTTCCACTGGCAGGTGGGTCAGTAACCAGAGGACACAGATTTAAGCTCATTGGCAAAAGAGGAGAATTTTTTTCATGTAGCGAGTTGGTGTGATCTGGAACGCGCTGCCTGAAATGGCAGTGGAAGCAGATTCAATAGTAACTTTCAAAAGGGAATTGGATAAATACTGGAAGGGGAAAAATTTACACGGCTATGGAGAAAGAGCAGGGGGAGTGGGACTAATTGGGTAACTCATCCAAAGAGCCAATACAGGCACAGTGGGCTGAATGGCCTCCTTCTGTGCTGTAAGATTCTGTAAAACTATTACAAATTCAGAAATGTTGATTATTGAAATTTGCCCAATCTGAATTCTCGACAGCTGAAGTGAGCTTGACCTGACGGAAACCTGTTTGATTAGATTAGATTAGAGATACAGCACTGAAACAGGCCCTTCGGCCCACCGAGTCTGTGCCGAACATCAACCACCCATTTATACTAATCCTACACTAATCCCATATTCCTACCAAACATCCCCACCTGTCCCTATATTTCCCTACCACCTACCTATACTAGTGACAATTTATAATGGCCAATTTACCTATCAACCTGTAAGTCTTTTGGCTTGTGGGAGGAAACCGGAGCACCCGGAGAAAACCCACGCAGACACAGGGAGAACTTGCAAACTCCACACAGGCAGTAACCGGAATCGAACCTGGGTCCCTGGAGCTGTGAGGCTGCGGTGCTAACAACTGCGCCACTGTGCCGCCCCTGTGTTACTAGATCCTGTTCCAGGTATAATCCATTGCCTATTTTGCTCCTCCTGAGGTTATTTTCCACTTACTTTCTAGGTGTAAAGAACCAGGTATTTTATACTAAATGCACGTGGCTACTGATTCTAGGGAAAAGAAGATTTTGCATTTATATAGCACCTTTCATGACCTCCGGATGTCTCAAAGCACTTTGCTGCCAATGAAGTGTAGTTACTGCGATAATGTCGGAAACACGGCAGCCAATTTGCACACAGCAAGCTCCAAGAAACAGCAATTTGTTAATAACCTGCTTGAGGGATGACTATTGAGGGCGGCACAGTGGCGCAGTGGTTAGCACCGCAGCCTCACAGCTCCAGCGACCCGGGTTCGATTCTGGGTACTGCCTGTGTGGAGTTTGCAAGTTCTCCCTGTGTCTGCGTGGGTTTCCTCCGGGTGCTCCGGTTTCCTCCCACATGCCAAAGACTTGCAGGTTGATAGGTAAATTGGCCATTATAAATTGCCCCTAGTATAGGTAGGTGGTAGGGAAATATAGGGACAGGTGGGGATGTGGTAGGAATATGGGATTAGTGTAGGATTAGTATAAATGGGTGGTTGATGGTCGGCACAGACTCAGTGGGCCGAAGGGCCTATTTCAGTGCTGTATCTCTTAAAAAAAATATTGGCCAGAACCCTGGGGAGAACTCCCCTGCTCTTCTATACCAATCTGAGAGAGCAGACAGGAGCTTGTCTTAATGTCTCTTCCAAAAGACGGCACCTCCGATAGTGCAGCACTCCCTCTGTACTGCACTGAAGCACCAGATCAGATTATGTGTTGACGTCTTTGGATTTAAGGGGCCCACAGAATTGCATGTTGTGATGCATCTTTTGAGATGTGCATACAAGATTTTCTGTAATGATATAAAGTTCACACAAGATATAGCAAACACATCTTTCTAAGATGAAGATGATTATTGACATGGAAACTGTTTATATTTGAACTTACTGGTCCAATGTTAACAAAATGGATTTGAACAAACGAATGTTCAATGACCTTTATGTCGCTTAAAAATTACAAGTAGGAATGGACAAACAATGTAGGAGTCCATGACTAACCTCACAGCAGGCCATAAAAAATCTGTGGGCTGCCTCACTGTACTTCAAGTTATAATCAAAGTTTCTGAAAAGCAAAATGATTGTAGATTACAACTGGAATCCGCTGTTAGCTAGAATAAGGTTAAAAATAAGATGTGTGTAAATAAACATGAGTTCATCTAGAACGCCTACTGAAAAATTATTTGTATTTATTTTTAGAGGATAAAAAAATAATAACAGCATAGATGTATAGAAGATGTCTCAACTTGTGGGGGAGTCCAAAACTAAGAACCATTGATATAATTAAACCCATAAGGAATTCAGGAGAAACCTATTTACCTAGAGAGTGGTGAGAATGTGGAACTCACTACCACAGGGAGTGGTTGAGGGGAATAGTATAGATGCATTTAAGGGGAAGTTAGATAAACACATGAGGGAGCACGGAATAGAAGAACATGATGATGGGGTAAGTTGAAGAATGGTGGGTGGAGGTTCATGTGGAGCATAAACACTGAAATGGATCAGTTAGAAACATAGAAACATAGAAAATAGGAGCAGGAGTAGGCCACTCGGCCCTTCGAGCCTGCTCCACCATTCATAATGATATGGCTGATCATCCAATTCAGTAACCCGTTCCCACTTTCCCCCCATACCCTTTGATTCTTTTCACCCCAAGAGCTATATCTAACTCCTTCTTGAAAACATACAATGTTTTGGCCTCAGCTGCATTCTGTGGTAGCAAATTCCACAGGCTCACCACTCTCTGGGTGAAGAAATTTCTCCTCATCTCAGTCCTGAAAGGTTTACCCCATATCTTTAGACTATGACCCCTGGTTCTGGATTCCCCCACCATCAGGAACATCCTTCCTGCATCTACCCAGTCAAGTCCTGTTAGAATTTAATAGGTTTCTATGAGATCCCCCCTCACTCTTCTGAACTCCAGCGAATATAATCCTAACCGACTCAATCTCTCCTCATGCATCAGTCCCGCCATCCCAGGAATCAGTCTGGTAAACCTTCGCTGCACTCCCTCTATAGCAAGAACATCCTTCCTCAGATAAGGAGACCAAAACTGCACACAATATTCCAGGTGTGGCCTCACCAAGGCCCTGTATAATTGCAGCAAGACATCCCTGATCCTGTACTCGACTCTTTAGGGGCAGCAAGTGGCGCAGTGGTTAGCACCGCAGCCTCATAGCTCCAGCGATCCGGGTTTTGTTCTGGGTACTGCCTGTGCGGAGTTTGCAAGTTCTCCCTGTGACCGCGTGGGTTTCCGCCGAGTGCTCCGGTTTCCTCCCACAGCCAAAGACTTGCAAGTTGATTGGTAAATTGGCCATTGTTAATTGCCCCGAGTGTAGGTAGGAGAATGGTAGGGATATGGGATTAATGTAGGATTAGTATAAATGGGTGGTTGTTGGTCGGCACAGACTCGGTGGGCCGAAGGGCCTGTTTCAATGCTGTATCACTCTATGACTATGACTCTTCTCACTATGAAGGCCAACATACCATTTGCCTTTTTCACCACCTGTTGCACCTGCATGCTTACCTTCAGCGACTGGTGTGTGAGAACACCCAGGTCTCGCTGCATATTCCCCTCTCTCAGTTTATAGCCATTCAGATAATAATCTGCCTTCCTGTTTTTGCTACCTCACATTTATCCACATTATACTACATCTGCCATGCATTTGCCCACTCACTCAACTTGTCCAAATCACCCTGAAGCCTCTCTGCATCCTCCTCACAACTCACCCTCCCACCCAGTTTTGTGTCATCTGCAAATTTGGAGATATTACATTTAGTTCCCTCATCTAAATCATTAATGTATATTGTGAATAGCTGGGGTCCCAGCACCAATCCCTGCGGTACCCCACTAGTCACTGCCTGCCATTCGGAAAAAGACCCATTTATCCCTACTCTTTGTTTCCTGTCTGCCAACCAATTTTCTATCCATCGCAGTACACTAACCCCAATCCCATCCCATGGGCTGAATGGCTTGTTTCTGTGCTGTAAAATTCTATGTAATTCTGTGTGATAGTATGCGGAATTATTCTAAACCAATTTGTAGGCCATACACATTGGGAACATTCATCTTTGTAAGGAAAAAGGCTTAAAATTAGAAATAAGCCTTTTTGATCGGCTCAGGAACACGTAAAACTTTCTGTAAATGTAAATGATTGAAAGGATGGATGATTGGAGGTCTGTGGTACAGTGTACCAGGCACAAAGAGCCTTAGCAAACACAATCTAAAAACAATGAGGGCTTGTTTTGTGTGAGAATGTGGGGTTTGCGCCAGACACAGCAAATACAAGTTACAAGAGATTGCACTGTTTAAATCCAAGAATTGTGATTTGCTTCAGTCAAGCAAGTTAAAGATTAATGTGATTGAGTAAAGAGGCAACATGATAAATGTATGAATATAAAAGATGACAAGATTGTGCCTAAGGGGACGAATTGACTGGCTGGCCCTTCACCATGTCTTTATATAGACAGCTGTTAATCTGAATATATTTATTTCCAACATAAGAGCCTACATATCCCAGTGCAACAAAGCTGCATGAAGAAACATTGGGCTGAATATTATGAGCCCCCTCGGGATGGGAGTGGAGGCAGGAGGTTCCACATAATTGCGCTGGAAGGCGGGAAGCAGAGTGCCCATTGCCTTCCCGACGCCTTCCAATTTAGCCCAGGGCAGGGAAGGCTGACAATGGCCTTCCTACCCCAGGCCAATTAAGGCCCTTAAGAGGCCTCGTCCCACCTCCTCCTCAATTTAATGGAAGGTGGTGCTCGCCACTGCAGGGAAGCTTCTAGTGGGGTTGAGGGGGGTGTTGCTCCTTTGGGGGCAATCCGGGGTCCCTGGAAGGCCACCCCAGCAACGATCCCCACCCCACCCCGCCGAGCTGGGATGACCCCTTCTCACCCCGTCACCAGGGCCTGCCTGAATGGTCCCGGAGACCCCAACCCCTCTCACCTCGCCCAGGTTCTTCTCTCTCCACGATGCTGCAGGGCCTCCTGCAGTACCAGCAGGTGGCACTGATTGGCTGTAGCTCTTGGAGGTGGGACCTCGTCCCTTAAAGGGACAGCGTCCCCAGTGGCAGGCAATTATGTGAGTCTGACGGAGGACTGAGGTGGGGATTCTGCACCCCCCCCCCCCCCCCCCACCCACCCCCCTGCACCTTCCGGCCCGCCACTGGGACCCACGTCCTCAAAACAAAATTCAATCCGTAGAATCGCAGAATAGTTGCAGCCCAGAAGGAGACCATTTAGCCCATCGATTTCATCCCAGCTCTCTGTAAAAGCTACTCAGCTACTCCCACTCACCAACCCTTTGCCTGTAACCCTAAAAATGTTTTCTCTTCAATTATCTGTCCAATTCCCCTTTGAAAGCCATGATTGAATCTGCCTCCACCACACTCTCGGGCAGTGCATTCCAGGTCCTAACCACTCGCTGCGTAAAGATATTTTTCCTCATGATTCTTTGATTCTTTTGCCAATCTCTATAAGTCCGTGTCCTCTGATTCTTGACTCTTCCTCCAACGGGACCAGTTTATCCCTATCTACTCTGTCTAGACCTCTCATGATTTTGAACACCTCACTCAAATCTCCTCTACCTAGTGTGGTGTTAGGTGTGGCTCAGTGGGTAGCAGTCTTAACCTCTGAGTTGGGGGTTCAAGTTCTACTCCAGAGACTTGAGCACAAGTCTAGGCCATGACCTCAGCGTAGTGTGTCAATACGGGCGGCTAGAAAAGATCACGTAGTACTATTTCGAAAAAGGGTAGGCAGAGTTTTACCCAGTGTCCAGGCCAATATTTATCCCTCAACTAACATCACCAAAACACAGATTATTGGGTCATTAACATATTAACACATGTGTGCAAATTGGCTGTCATGTTTCCGGCATTACAACAGTGGCTACGCTTCGAAAGTATTTCATTGGTCGTAGAGCACTTTGGGACATCCTGAGGATGTGAAAGGTGCTATAGAAATGAAAATTCACTCTTTAATGCAACTGGCAGCTGAATTTTGGCAAACTGGTCCACTGGCCTCATTAGGATAGTCCTGACAGCAGAAACGGCTCACCAGTTACAGTGGAGGAGGGGGGGGGGCAGCATGACTGCCACTGGCCGAGGACCATAGGAGAGGGGAAAGGGTGCTTGTGAGCATTAGCTACAGTTTTAATGTGATGGCAGGAGGAGCACCCCTACGTCTGCTGCCTCTACCATAAGGAGTGCATGTCCACAGGTCCCTGAAGGTGGCAGGACAGGTAGATAAAGTGGTGAAGAAGGCATATGGAATGCTTTCCTTTATTGGCCAAGGTATAGAATTCAAAAGCAGGGGTGTAATGCTGGAACTGTATAAAACGCTGGTTAGACCACAGCTGGAGTATTGCGTACAGTTCTGGTCACCACATTACAGAAAGGACATAATTGCTTTCGAGAGAGTACGGAGGAGATTTACAGGAATGTTGCCAGGGCTTGAAAGTTGCAACTATGAGGAAAGATTGGATAAGCTAGGGTTGTTTTCCTTGGAACAGAGGAGACTGAGGGGTGACTTAATTGAGGTGTACAAAATTATAAGGGGCCTAGATAGAGTAGACAGGAAGGATCTGTATCCCTTGCGGAGAGGTCAATTACCAGGGGGCACAGACTTAAGATGATTGGTAGAAGGATTAGAGGGGACATGAGGAAAACCTTTTTCACCCAGAGGGTGGTGGGTGTCTGGAATTCACTGCCAGGAATGGTGGTGGAGGCAGAAACCCTCAACTCATTTAAAAGGTACCTGGACCTGCACCTGAAGTGCTGTAACCGGCAAGGCTATGGACCTGGTGCTGGAGGTGGAGTTAGATTGAGCGGCTAGTTTTTCAGCCAGCACAGACACGATGGGCTGAATGGCCTCCTTCTGTGCTGTAATTTTTCTGTGGTTCTATGGCAACTAAAAATACATGGAATGATGCTTTGGTGGTGGCGGTTTTCAGCAGTCCCTTAAAGGACCCTTGGTTTGGCTGCTGCGCACCTGAAAAAAAGCCACCTGCATAGCATCAGTCAGAATTGAAGAGGAGTTTGAAACAGGTGTGAGACCTCCTGAGTTGCACCATCGGAAATGGGCCTAACACCAGAGTCAGGCCCCGAAGCCTGTACTCCAACCCTGCACCCAATCCAGTATTGCAAAGTGTGGACTTCTGTCACGGAATTAGTGGCCATCTGGACCACCAGAGCACCAGTTTAACACCTGAGAGAACAGGCACAGTGTGTTTCAATTTCTAGCCCATAGTTTCCAGTCTGAATTGAGGCACAAACAAAATATGCAAACGATTTATTCATTCATGGGATGTGGGCATCGCTGGCTGGGACAGCATTTATTGCCCATCCCTAACTGCCCTTGAGAAGGTGGTGGTGAGCTGCCACCTGATGCTGAAAGGCCTGGGATGAGAGGGCGGTCTTACGATGAGAGTACAATGGGCCTATAGTCTCTGCAATTTGGAAGAATGAGAGGTGATCTCATTGAAATGCATAAAAGAGGGTTTGACTGGGTAGATGCTGGGAGGATGTTTCCCCTGGCTGGATAGTCCAGAACCAGGAGTCATTGTCTCAGGATAAAGGGGTCGGCCATTTAGGACTGAGATGAATTTCTTCACTCAGAGGGCTGTGAGTGTTTAGAATTCTCTACCCCAGAGAGCTATGGAGGCTCAGTCACTGAGTACATTCAAGACAGGGATTGATAGATTTTGGGCAGTAAAAGGGAATCAAGGGATATTGGGGTAAGGGCGGGAAATTGGAATTGAGGTCAAAGATCAGCCATGATCTTATTGAGTGGTGAAGCAGGCTCGAAGGGCCGAATGGTCTACTCCTGTTCCTGTTATGTTTTCATAGAGAGAGAAACAGAAAAGGGGTAAACATTAAACCAGCCTGTGTTTCC